>NC_057812.1:47561748-47914267 GCF_018294505.1 Triticum aestivum | reverse complement strand
GGCGGCGGGCGGCAGGCGGCGGCGGTGAGGTTGAGGGCGGGCTCGGGCGGCGGCGGTGAGGGGAGGCTCGGGCTCGGGCGGCGCGGCGCGACAGGAGTAGGGCAACAGGGGGGAAAGGAGGACTTAGCGAAATTTTGGGCCGGGGGTGGTGGTTAAGTCGAACTAGCAGTAGCGCTCATAAGGAAAACGCGCTATAGCTAACTTATCTATAGCGCGTTTTACATAAAAACGCTACTGCTAATGGAAGTAGTTATTTCTTTTGTTTATCCCAAAATCAGTAATGCTTTGTCCTGAAAAAACGTTGTAAGTCTAAGCAATGTGAAAACATCAAAAATATACATTGGTCATCATTGATCTTTTTGTGTAGAATCTAAATAGTCAACATGAATCCTCACTATACCTGTATAGGTACAGGCGAGGATTCATATTGCAGCTACAAATCATACACATATAGTTCAATGAAGACCAAATGCTCGAGATAGGTTGAGAAGTAACATATTTAAGGTGGTAAACACCTTGTTTGCTTAGCAGTTTGGGACTAAACTTAATTAATTGCGGTGATACTTAGCAGCTGCTAGTTTTTAAGAAAAACGCTGCTACTAAGTGCTTTAGCAGTATCGCGTCCCCCGGAAGGTCGCTACTACTATATCTAGCCGGGAGGCAACACCGTGGCAAATATAGTAGTAGCGCTTGTTCCGCATGGAGCACTACTGCTACTTAGATATTAGTAGCGCTGCTCTCTGGAGCTTGCTACTGCTAATTAGCAGTAGCGTCTGTTTTTAAACCACGCCGCTGCTAAGATTTTGTGTATAAGGTTTTCCCTAGTAGTGGTATTAAGGTAAACCTAACCATAGTGTCGTGGAATTGTCACGGCAGATGTCCTAGTGAAAGGACTTAGTCGTAGGGCCATTGCAACTAGGAAGCTTAAAGGGGTTAATCGGGACAAAGGACACGAGAGGTTTTATACTAGTTCGTCCCCCTTACGATGAAGGTAAAAGCCTACGTCTAGTTGTGTTGGTATTGCTGGGGTTTCGATTACCAAGAGGCTAGTTCCCCGGCTTGGTTATCGATCTCTTGTTTCTTGCCCTAAGGCGCCACCGGGTCGTCCCCTTATATACACGGGTTGAAGCCTGGTGGCCTACAGAGTCCCGACCGGCTCATAAACCGTGTCCGGCTCGGTGACTTCTTTTACATGCCTTTCTTGACAAGTCTTTCCTTACATACAGCGGTTTACAATATTGGGACTTAAGCCGCCTCTAGGCTTTTTAGGCCTTCTATAAGATTTGATAAACTATCGTCTTGAATGTTTACTGGGCTTCCTTTGTAACCCGCCATCGGGGCTGACCCGGCCCCTCTTGGGCGGGTCATAACTAATAGCTATATCCCCAATATTAGTTCCAAGGTTGACTTTGAACTTTGTTTGTCAATCTTCAACACTTAGACAAAATCCATCTTCTTATCTTCGCGTAAGTTTTTGTAACCCGCCATGACGTCATCTCTTGAAAACACAAGAAACTTTTATGATGCCATCCCTCAACGGATCTTCATCTTTAAGGCCTCCGAGAATCGAGGCGCCCGTTTAGTTGGATAATCATTATTTGGGTCTTCCTCGATTTCGCGCCCGTCTGTTCACCTTTTCCCTTATAAATAGGCACGCCCTGGCCTTTTCTCATTCTTCTCTCTTCTTCATCTCCTTCCTCTCGCAACCCTCCTGTCGCTCGAGCTCCACCGCCGCTGCAGCGCTCATCGTCGTCCTCAAGATCGGCCGCTGCATCACCCTGATTCTGTCCAGAGAACGACGGCGATCCTCCGCAGCAACTCCGCACCCGTAAGCTCTCACCTTCTCACCCCCATAGATCTGCATTAGGTTTCAGGAGGTTTCCTTCTTGTGTTTTTCAAACTGTATCTTTATACTGACAGTCCTATAATATTTCTCTTATTGGTCAAGCTAAGTCCAAGAAAGCAAAGGCAACCAAGACGGTGAAGACCCGCTAGTCCTTGCACCTAAACCGGCAAGGCCACCTTCTCCTCCATCAATTGAAACTCCAGAAGACCCGCCTGTCAATGCAAAAGCAAATCCTCCCAAGCCATCAGTTGGCGATACCACCGTTAACCCTTCCGCAACTGTACCATCAAGCTCGGCCAACCCAGCATCACCGTCTGCGCAAGACGTTTTGATCACCGGGAGCCGCTTTGTTGAACCGGGGAATCCCACCGTGTTGGCTCGTCACACGGCGAAACAAGAGGCGTTGGAGAGACAGAAATTGCGCTTTGATGTTTCACATTATGACCATTTGAATGCCAGCAACATTTTATCCGGTTATCTCAGCCATGTGCACTCCAGCCGCGACTCAAGCAGTTGCAGCTGAAATACGAGGTATGTTCTTCCGGCTTACTTATATTCCGCCAGCCCCAAGTCTTCAGATTATGAGGGAACCGGAATGATTTGTAGACCTTATGATTTAGGATAAGACTTTTACCTTTTAGATTTTCCTGGAGTTCAATAAAATAAAATAAAGCTTCATCCGTACACCCCAAGGACCGGGTCACTTGACCATAATAAGCAGGTACTTTGAATTTCATAATTATCTTGTACCATATCCAAAAAACATTTGTAATTCGGCTTAACCTTGAGAAACTTGCTGAATAGCATAGATTAGCCCCCAAGTGCCAAGTGTTGTTACTTTGTAAAGTACTTGGGACTTAAAGTATGTTTTAGAGTTATAAGAAATTGTTTTGGCATACATTAGCCCCCAAGTGTCAAGTGGTTTTGCAATGCAAAGGACTTGAGACTTTGAATCTTGACTTTTGAACCTTAACTGAAATCTTGACTTTTGAACCTTAACTGAAATCTTGATTCATCTGGGTATGTTTTGCAGAATGCCTTATCTGAGCTGAGCTCGCAATTAACTGTTGCAAAGACCTGGCTGGCGGATCAGGAGGCGGAGATCATGTCTGCTGACTCCAAACTGCAAGTACGTCTCTCTGAGACGGAAAAATTGAAAACCAGCTTCACTACCAAGAAGAAAACCTGGGCTGAAGAAAAAATGCTTCTTACACAACGTGCCGAGAATGCTGAAGCCGCCCTTGAAGAGGTTACGACGGAGCTGACCGGTTTAAAGAACTGGGTCTAACAGATGGTGTCCGCCATCTTTGGTAAGCCATCTGTATTGAACTTTTTACCTTCTTTTGACCCGAACTGCAAGCCGCTAGCTGACCCTTCGTGTTCAAAACATATGCAGGCCCTCGAAGCAAGAATCTGAGTCAAGACAACGTGATTAAGCTGAAGGCGGTCTATACTTTAGTAGAGCAGTTGTACATTGGCTCACAACGAGCACTCGCCGGTATCTCTCCTGCCAATCAAGGACCCAACCGACTCAGCAATGTTTTAAAGAAGCTGTCAATCTTGCCCGCTAGGTTCCAAGAAGTGAAGCGCTCCTATGCCAGAGCCGGAGCTTTGATGGCCCTGAGCCGCTCCAAGGCTTGGGTGCTAGATCTAGACCCGGCGGACGTAGCTAGAGGGTATCCTACTATGAAGGAAGACGAATCTCCCTTTGAACAAGATGACTTCATGGCTTGCGTGCGCGGAGTTCGACCTCAGGCGACTATTCTTGGAGATGAAACCAATATCGACAAGTATCAGCCGGGTTTTGATGTGGAAAATAAGAAGATGGCAACTCCCTCGTACAAGGTGACAAATTTGATCCCGCCTGTTCGTGAACATACATTTGCTCCGGAAGTTGATCCGGCCGGCCTGATTGATGGAGAAGCAGAATTTGTCGCCGTGAATGGTTTTGATTGGTCAAAACCCAGCTTCCAGTCAGCAAAGGGCGGTGAACCGGCGAGGGAGGAGTGATAACCATCTTCATCGGCTTATAAAAGCATTGTAATAGATTAGCTGTGAAAACACTGCATGCTTTGCCTATGCCATCGCCCATAAAACACTGTGTGTGATCCTGTGTTTCCTGATGTCAATATATGCATCATATTTATGGTTGTCCCTGCAATACTTTAGCTCCGTTCCTATAGATTCAACAGAAAAAACTGGCTTGGCGGCTTAGTACCGAACGGGTTAGAAAACCCGGCTTATAGCCAATATGTTTACCATAGTAGAAAACAGAAACAGACATAAAAAGAGAACAAGGCTGAAATAACCCTTTGATTAATACAAGAGGCAATTGCTTATAAACAATAGCCATACTTGTACCTTAGATCTCTAGACCACCTGTTTAAATAACCCGGGTGATGAAGTTGATAATCCAATCTTTTTGAGAAGTCAATGCTTCTGAATACTTTAATAATCATCATACCTTGGTGGATGGTTGTCAAATAGTCCAGCCGGCGAAAAAGACCATGCTGGTTATTTGTGAAATTGAAACAACAAAAAACTAGAAGGCAAATAACATGTGGTAAATAAAATTAACCTTGTTGTCGGTGTCAAAACCGGCGGATCTCGGGTAGGGGGTCCCGAGCTGTGCGTCTAGGCGGATGGTAACAGGAGATGGGGGACACGATGTTTTTACCCAGGTTCGGGCCCTCTTGATGGCCGTAAAACCCTACTCCTGCTTGATTGATCTTGATGATATGAGTATTACAAGAGTTGATCTTCCATGAGATCGAAGAGGCTAAACCATAGAAGCTAGCCTATGGTATGATTGTTGTTCTTGGTCCTACGGACTAAACCCTCCGGTATATATAGACACTAGAGGGGGCTTGGGTTACACAGAGTCGGTTACTAGGAAGGAGATCTACATATCCGTATTTCCAAGCTTGCCTTCCACGCCAAGGAGAGTCCCATCCGGACACGGGACGAAGTCTTCAACCTTGTATCTTCATAGTCCAACAGTCCGGCCAAAGGATATAATCCGTCTGTCCGGATACCCCCTAATCTAGGACTCCCTCAGTAGCCCCTAAACCAGGCTTCAATGACGATGAGTCCGCCGCGCAGATTGTCTTCGGCATTGCAAGGCGGGTTCCTCCTCCAAATACTTCATAGAAGATTTTGAACACGAGGATCGTGTCCGGCTCTGCAAAACAAGTTCCACATATAACCGTAGAGAGAATAATATTTTGACAAATCTAATCTGTCGACACATTCCGCAGTGTGACATCACACCACAGCCAGGTCACCACTCGAATCGTTTTTCACAACCAACCTCAGCGTGTTTGGCGAGGCGGTTGCCTTGGCACGCTTGTCGAAGCAGAGATCGTGTTCCCTTATTACGGGATTCTCATTAATACGGACATGGGTAACCCAACCGCGCCATCAATTATGGCGCTTGGGGGATAAGCGAGTTTTACCAGGCTGGTGGGGGCGCACAGTTTCGTCCGCCCTTATAAAGGGATAAGGGTTCACCTTTTTCTACCCACGCCTTGTTCCTCCTTGCTCATCCATTCTCGCGCACTCGAGCTCCAGCGCCCAAGTCCACATCCTTCTCCTCAACCCTCTCCAAACATGTCCAGAGCGGGAGGCAAGTGGATGGTCTCCTCTGTTACAGAGGGAGACATTAAAAAGCTGCGCGGGACCGGATACTTAGCCGCGGATATTGCACACCGGCTGCCAGCCACGGGGAAGATCGTCCCTACCCCGGAACCTTACGAAAGGGTGGTTTTCCTCACCCACTTCGTCTGTGGACTGGGGTTTCCCCTCCATCCATTCGTTCGCGGCCTTATATTCTATTATGGACTGGACTTCCATGATCTAGCTCCGAATTTCATCCTCAACATCTCGGTGTTCATTGTCGTGTGCGAGGCTTCCCTCCGCGTCCGGCCACACTTCGGCCTGTGGCTGAAGACCTTCAATGTCAAACCGAAGGTAGTAGGAGGCCAACATGGTGGGCAAAATGCCCAACGTTACATGGCTCGAGGGCTCCTACGTGGAGACCATAAAGGGGTGGCAATCGGGGTGGTTCTACATCACTGAGCCGCGTGACACCAACTGGGTGGCGGCCCCTGAGTTTCAATCTGGAATCCCCACGCGGCTCACTTCCTAGAAGTAGAAGGGCCTGTCCTGGGGCTCATCGGTGAAGCTGGACGGACTCCAGAAGTGTATCCAGAACATGATAGGCAAGAAACTCAAGCTTGTCAACATAGTCCAGGTCATGCTCTTCCGCCGGATCCTCCCGTATCAACGACGGGCTTTCAACTTATGGGAGTTCGACCCAGCCCAGCACCAGACTCTACGCGAGCTCTTCGACACGACGCATAAGGACGTCTGTAAGGTGCTGTTCAAGGGCGTTGAGGTCCCCCCTCCCCATACCGAGGACCGCGGGTTAAGAGCGACGCGCCCTGCGAATCCGGCAAGTTCTGTACACCTCGTAGGGTATTTATTTTCCATAGTTTAGCCATGTGCGGGGTCTGAGCTCCCATGCCTTTGACAGGACTGGGTGGAGACATCGGAGCAGATTGACTATCCGGCCACTCTGCCCGAAAACCCTGCAGATGCTCTCCTGACGGAGATGCGGACTCCGGCTCCTTATGAGGTGCCGGAGAAGAAGATCAAGAAGAAGGCCACGCGAACCCGAAAGAGTTCCCGACGCTAGGTGGTATCGGACTCATCGTCCGATAACTCCGAGACGCACTCCTCCCATGAAAACAAGGAGGAGGAAGATGACGGTTCTCCCCCTCTAGCCGGGGGAGACAGGAAAAGGAAGGCCGCCCCAACCGGGGAGCCGGGAGGGTCCAAGAAGGGAAGGACTCTCCTTCCGGACTGTTCCACCACCGCCGCCGACAGCGAAGATGAGTGGTTACTCAGGGCCAAGCCCCTAGCGAAGTCGTAAGTATTTGGATACCAGAGTAACTCATAGCATACTTTTATTGCACTGCTTCTCCTAACGTCGAATATGATCATGCAGTCCGCCCCGAGCCCGTATCGACGTATCCTCATCGGACGGTTCCTTGGACTCGTCGGATATGAATAGAGAGTCACTTCCAACCGCCTCCTCTCTTTGCCCTACGAACAATGTGGAGGTATTGTCTCAAGGGGCACTGTCGGTGTCAAAACCGGCGAATCTCGGGTAGGGGGTCCCGAACTATGCGTCTAAGGAGGATGGTAACAGGAGGCAGGGGACACGGTGTTTTACCCAGGTTCGGGCCCTCTAGATGGAGGTAAAACCCTACGTCGTGCTTGATTATTCTTGATAATATGAGTAGTACAAGAGTTGATCTACCACGAGATCGGAGAGGCTAAACCCTAGAAGCTAGGCTATGGTATAATTGTATGTTGTCCTACGGACTAAAACCCTTTCGTTTATATAGACACCGGAGGGGGCTAGGGTTACACAAGGTCGGTTACAAAGGAGGAGATATACATATCCGTATTTCCTAGCTTGGCTTCCACGCGAAGGAGAGTCCCATCCGAACACAGGACGAAGTCTTCAATCTCGTATCTTCATAGTCCAACAGTCTGGCCAAAGGAATAGTCCGGCTGTCCGGAGACCCCCTAATCTAGGACTCCCTCAGTAGCCCCTAAACCAGGCTTCAATGATGATGAGTCCGGCGCGTAGTGTTGTCTTCGGCATTGCAAGGTGGGTTCCTCCTCCGAATACACCACGGAAGAGTTTGAATGCAAGGATAGTGTTCGACCCTGCAAAATAAGTTCCACATACCACCGTAGAGAGAATAATATTTCCACAAATCTAATCTACTGACATGTTTTGGCAGCATGACATCACGCCACGGCCTGGTAATTATTTGAACCGTTTTTCTTTAACCAGCCCCACACATAACGCGAGGCGGTTTCTTGACACGTCTTGTCAAAGCAGAGATCGTGTTCCCTTTGTTACGGGATTCTCATCAGTACAGACGTGGGTAACCCAACCGTGCCTAGGACTCCTAGATCTTAGGCAAGTCCCAAACGGCCATGAGGAGGACGCTTGATATTCACCCTCTTTATAAAGGGACAAGGCTTTTACTTTTTTCCCTCCCATGCTCAATCGAATCCTTCCCCCGCCTCGAGTTCTAACACCCAAAGCCCAGGTCAGATGTTTCGGACCTTCAATCATGTCCGGATCCAGCCTTCAAGGCTGGTGGATGCCTTCCTCTGTCACGGAGGAGGACATCAAGAAGTTGATGGAGGCCAGATACCTGACCGCCGAAATTTCGCATAGGCTGCCCGCCCGAGGGCAGGTCATCCCTATTCCCGAACCCAACGAGAGCGTTGTGTTCATCTCCCACTTCCTTCGAGGACTAGGCCTCACTCTGGATCCCTTTGTTAGGGGTCTTATGTTCTATTACGGGCTGGATTTTCACGACCTGGCCCCGGATTCCCTCCTTCACATCTCGTCATTTATTGTCGTTTGTGAGACCTTCCTCCGCATTACCCCTCACTTGGGCCTGTGGATCAAGACCTTTGATGTGAAGCCAAAGATGGTCAAGGGGTAGTACGCAGCGTGCGGAGGTGCTCTAATAAGCAAAATTGCTGACACTCCATGGTCGAAGGGTTCCTTTCCAGAGGTGTCCGTATTGTGGCAACAGAAGTGGTTTTACGTCACAGCTCCCTGAAGTGCCAAGTGGGTATCTGCCCCCACCTTTCGCTCGGGCCCTCCACAACAACTGATGTCATGGATCAGCAGGGGGCTGAGCTAGGGTCCGGCCAAGGATGTGCCCATACTGCAGGGCCGTATCCGAGATCTCTTCGAGGGAGATTTCAGTCTGGTTATGGTAATGCTGGTTATGCTGGTTCGTCGAGTCCAGCCTTGCAAACGCCGGCCCCTCCGCGTGTGGGAATTCAACCCAGAAGGACCGCACACTATTCAGAATTTCCTCGGCCTGACGCACGAGTAGATGTACAAATCGTTCTTCGGACCCCAAATAGAGTGTTCGGACACTACCGAGGACATGGGCCTGAGCAGCAACCGCACCGCTGCCCAAGTAAGTAATCCCATGGCCGAACACACTGTCCTTTTATTTATCATGACATCATTCTGAAGAATCGCTCTTTGACCAGGACTGGATATCAAAGGCAAATATGATCCGGTGTTTGGCCCCCCTTCCCGAAGGCTTGGACAATCCGGTGTTGGAAAAGATGCTTCATACAGCACCTTGTCTAGTGCCCTCAAAGAAAGATGAAGGGGGGAATAAAGAGGGCGAAAACAGGCCTCCATCACTACCTATTCCAATCGAGGGAATGAGCGCCTCCGCGAGGGAGGATAACCAAGGGGAAGAATCTGACATTCTCTCTCCCCGAGGAAGGAAGAGGACTACCTCTGAAGATCCGAAAACTATGGTTTCCAAACGGGAGAAGAAATCTCCGCCAGAGGGTCCTGCCTCGGAGGGTATTCTTGCCGCACAATGTCCGTGCGGGGATCATCCCTCTACCGAGGTGTAAGTAATCAAAAAGTACTTAATAGTGAAGATATCCTACCTTACTTCTGAAGACAATAACCGATGCTTGTAAATTGTAGCCCGGATCGCAACCCTTCTCGACAGAGTTCATCTTTGGGGGATCTTCCTCCGGAGATGATGGACAGCGAAACGCCTCCCACGGACTCCCCAGCTCAAGAATCGGGCGACCTTGAAGTGTCATCGCGAAGGGTATCTCCAGATGCAATATCTCCAAAGGATAACCCTTTGGCTGTCCGGCATCCCCAGTATCTGGCTCCTGAGGAGAGCGACAGCAAGGGTCTGTACTGTGTGCGGTCGGACGCATTGAAGGATCTTCTAGGGAAAGCTGTCATCTTAGAAGTGCATCGTACACTAATGGGTACGGTAATTGAAAGGATTTAATCCACTGAAAGTGGTTTGCACGAAGCTTTTATGAGTCTGCTGAAAGGCTTTGAGGTACGTAAAATAATATATACCTTTAATAGTACTGCATATGTTAGGTATGCCCATGCAGATAGTAGCCCCTAAGACTCTGGTTGTTGTCGAGAACGGCGGCAAACAGAGGATCATAGTCCCAGGTAATAACCAGACCGCCTGTATGCGCAGGTGGTTGAAGCTCCGGTGGCTAGCCGGACTGATGGGTTTGCCGAACTAAAGTGGCAGCTAGATGCGGCAGATGCCGACATCATGCTTGTCAACAAGCGGCTTGCCGAGGCACAGGGTGAGTGATTTTTCCTATTGATCGTCCCATAATAAGAGTAGCATGATGCCAGTATCTTTAATATGTTGTGACTGCAGATGGAGCTGCCACCGTGGATACCCTTCGGGCGGAGCTTGCCTGAGGCAAGGAGCAAGCAAGGAGTAGCAATGCGGTCGCCTTAAAGGTGGCCGAAGAGTTAAGGGACGAACAGGCCGCACATTGCGGGAGCAAAGAAAAAATTGCCAAGATGGCCATGGAGTTAAAAGATGCTGCTGACCATTACCGGCTTCTTGAAGAAGAGAACCGGGCCAAGGCGACGGACCTGGAGAAGGCCCGGGTGGCTGCCAAGGAAGCCCGCTCCAAAATTGGAGCAACGAAGGAGGAGCTGAATCAAGCTGCAGATATCGTGTATGGGAAGCCCTTCTTGTTGCAGACTAAGTTCGGAGATCCAAAGTATGCTCCTCTGGACCGACTATGGAGTTCTGGGGACGTGTACATGGATTTGGCTGCAAGCACTGCGGATGCAACTGAGTACTTCAAGGATCAAGAAGGTCCTGAAGTGGTGAAGCTGTTCTGGTCACAGTTTCACGCTCCAGTCCGTCTGTTGTTGCTAAATGAGCGATTAACCGGTTGGGCCGAGCTCCATAGATTATCCGGACTGGCCATGAAGTCCGTTGTGGATCATTTGTGGCCAGGAGGGCCGAGGCCGAATAGCTACTTTAGCTTAGTGCAACAATTCGTTGGCGATGTGCCGCACATCGATGCTGTAAAGAGATCAGCGTGCGTAGAAGGTGCTCGGATGGCCCTTGCCCGTGTCAAAACATACTGGGTGGAGATGGATGCCACCACTATTGAGGCACAGGGTTCGGCTATAGGCCGAGTGGCTGCCGAGCACTACTTTGAAGATGTTCTTGAAGGCGCTCGTTCGATAGAGGCTTAGTGCTCAAAGAATATTATGTTTGAATGACATGTATTCCCATTGAAAAACAATGTTTTATTGAATTTATCAAGGCTGTATTTATACTTTATCCCGAAAGTACTATGATGCCTCCTGTGCGGCCGTTTATGTATATATGTATATAACCTGAAAGATGGCAGTCGTCGGCTTTAGCCCCCACGCATATAATGCGGGGGTGTTCGCAGAAGATGCATGTTCACACTTGATCCAACGTCTTGGTCTATTAAGGAGGTGATAGCGCAGCGAACTAGGCAACCGGACTATAATGCTTTAACACTTTCACTTAGCCAGAGGAGTTTGAAAGTGGGGCTACTATATAGCCCCTGGTGGCTCCGCGCTCATCCGGATTCTGGCCGCGTACATGCCTGGCCGGGATACGGCCCTTCGTTAAGGCGGAGGAATCCCGAAGATTCCGCTAGGTCATCGAGTGGTTGAACAGTGTCATGCTATATCATGACAGCCAGTTTTCGGCTTTCTCTACTTAGGTGCTTGTCCGGATGAACCATGGCACAATCGTAGTAGTTCTCCTGGTGCCGCCTTAGCCGATAGAGCGGAACGTAAGGCAGCAAAACACAGGAGCCGGGCAAACCCAACATTTGACCAAAGAAATGATTCGGAGTTGATGCATATAAGGACAAACTCGCGACGCCGAACACTCCCTAAGGTATTCGGTCTTTATGATGTAAACCGGGCCTAAACAATGCCCTTTGTAATAAGCCCCTGGTGTCCAAGTACGTGCAATATTCTGACGTGGCCACATGCCAATACGTCAGCATCCTTCTCAATTGTACTGATAATCCGAGGGATATGTATCAACAAGAGACAGTAAAAAAGGTTGATGCAGGGTCTTAATCTAAAAAGAATGCTTGGAACGGGTCCTTGATGTACGTCTGCGTCTGTGTCTCCATTGTGTCGTGTCCTGGACGGGTGTAGCACGATGGTCATCTATAAAAGAGAGGAACTTAGTTGAAAAGTTGTCGTGCAAAAAGGTAGGTTATACTAAATAAACTATATACAGTTCAAGATCAGTAAAGTTGAGCCTTTATTGCCACTTGTTTGCGCAAGTTGAGCCCCTTGTATTGTAATAGGGGTATAGCCATCAAACTTGTGTCAAGTACATATAGCTGCGCCGGACTTGTCTAACCGCGTCCGTGGTCTTAACGACCTGGAAGATGCATTAGTTGGTGAGGCCGTTTAGTGTGTGGCCGCCAAGGCAGCCGCACGGTCTTCCGTGCGCAAGGAGCGCTCGATATTTCCATTTACTGTAATGATGCCACATGGACCGGGCATCTTAAGCATGAGAGAAGCGTAATGCGGTATTGCGTTAAAGCGAGTGAAAGCTTCGCGTCCGTGTAGTGCTTGATAACCACTTTGGAACGGAGCGATGTGGAATGTTAAATTTTCGCTGCGGAAGTTATCGGGAAAGCCGAATATAACCTCTAGTAGCATGGAGCCCATGCAATGGGCCTTTGGGCCTGGCGTTACTCCTTTAAAGGTAGTATTGCTGCGGCTAATTTTTGTTGGGTGTATCCTCATTTTGCGGACTGTGTCCTGATATATCAGGTTTAAACTGCTGCCGCCGTCCATCAGGACTCGTGTGAAGTGGTATCCGTCAATTATTGGATCTAATACCAAGGCAGCCCATCCCGCACGCCGGATACTTGCCGAGTAATCCCGATGGTCGAAGGTGATCGGTTTGGACGACCAGTGGCAGAACTCCGCGGTGATAGGCCCTGGGGCATGTGTCTCTAGGAGTGCCGCTTTGTTTCTCCCCTTTGTCACGTGTAACACGTTTACTATTTTGACTTATGGTGGGAATTTCTTCTGCTCCCCAGTGCTTTTCTTGCGAGGCTCGCCCTCGTCTTCGCTTGGTGTATCCTGCCCCTTATGTTTGCGTTGAGCTTGCCGGACTGCTTGAAGACCCAACATTCTCTATGGGTATGATTTGCAGGTTTATCGGGGGTGCTATGGATCTGACATATTTGGTCCAGAATCTTGTTTAGGCTGGACAGTTCATCTCTGTTGCCTTTGGAGGGCGGCTTTAGCTGACCTGGGTGAGAGCTCCTGAATCCGGCGTTTACCGCCGTGCTCTTCGGGCTGTCTTCTTTATTCCGGCGCTTGTTTTTGCTGCGCCGTGATTTCCCGTTTCTGTCCCTGACTTCGGATGTACTTGGGTCACTGGTGCTGCATCGGGCTAACCAGCTATCCTCGCCCGCGCAAAAGCGGATCATGAAGCTTGTTAATGCTGCCATTGTTCTCGGCTTTTCTTTGCCGAGGTGTCTGGCAAGCCATTCGTCTTGAACGCTGTGCTTGAAAGCTGCTAAGGCTTCTGCGTCCGGACAGTCGACTATTTGGTTCTTTTTAGTGAGGAACATGTCCAAAGCTTTTGGGCTGACTCTCCGGGCTGTTGAGTTATATGACTCAACTCGTCTGCATCCGGTGGTCGGACATAAGTCCCTTGAAAATTTGCCCGAAAAGCGTCTTCGATCTCTTCCCAGCTTCCAATGGAGTTTTCGGGGAGGCTTTTAAGCCAGTGCCGAGCTGGCCCTTTGAGCTTGAGGGGTAAGTACTTGATGGCATGGAGATCGCCTCCTCGAGCCATGTGGATATGGAGGATGTAGCCCTCAATCCAGACCCCAGGGTCTGTCGTTCCGTCGTACGCCTCTATGATTACGGGTTTGAATCCCTCTGGAAATTCATGGTCCAGCACCTTATCGGTGAAACATAGGGGGTGTATGGCACCCCTGTATTTGGGTGTACCGTAGTGTTCGGCTGTTTGTTGTGTTTCATTGCATACTGGAGCGCGCTTGCGTGGCCTGTAGATGGATCTGGTTGCGCCGTCCTTTTGATGCGAGCCCTCACGCGGATCGCGTACTGGCTTATGTGCAGCGTTGTTTGCTGCTCTATGTTGGCCACGAGGTCATCTATCCGACCGGATGGCCATTTTGATTTTTGGTTGCGGGGGATCTAAGGCCTCCTCATCGAATTCAGGTAGCAACTTTCGCTTCGGGTAGCTCTTGGTGTGGCGATTACTGCCGTACTTTGCTGCAGTGTTGAGTACTTCACTCCATCTGATTTTGAGTGTGTCTTGTGCAGCCCTGAGCCTTTGCTTCTGCTTTTTCAGACTCCTCGCAGTGGCATCTAGCCTTTGATGGGCATTCTGTTGCTTCGGGTGCCTGTCCGGTGTGATCTCGTCCGAACTATTATCTTCGACGGGGTCGGGTTGTTCGGTTTGATTCTCCGTGTTGCCGTGGTCGGTCGATGGTTCTCCCTGCTCTATCGCTCGGTCTATATGATCGTTGTTTCTGCCGAGGCGGGATTTGGAGCGGTGCTTACGCCGCCGCTTTGACTGCTTCTCGAGGGAACAAACCTTCGCTGCATCCTTCCGTTCCTCGTCGTCGTTTTCTTTGGGTGTGTCCACCATGTATACATCATATGACGAAGTGGGCGTCCAGTGCCCTGTGGGCAGTGGTTCCTGTTCGTCTCCTGCATCGTCGTCCATACCATCGATGTCTTTGGAGTCGAAGTCGAGCATGTCGGTCAGATCGTCGACAGTGGCTACTAAGTGGGTGGTGGGTGGGCAGCGAATTTCTTCATCATCTGCATCCCCATCCTGCCGAACATAGTTCGTCCAGGACTCTCTTGACAGGGAGAGAGACTTTAATGAGTTCATTATGTCACCGAAGGGTGAGTGCTGAAGGATATCCGCGGAGGTGAACTTCATGATCGGCGCCCAATCAGATTCGATAGGCACGGGCGCAGGCGGTTCAGAGTCCGTGGCCGCGGAAGAATCCGGTAGTTCGGCGTCACGGCTCTCGTGAAGGGTAAGGTCGATATTCGGCTCGATCACCACTGAGGATATGGCCTTCGTGGCGGGGTCTACCCACCTGTCCATGGATGGCACAACTGGTTCCGAATTGAGGGTCGGAGCGGTTGCCGGTGCGATCTCTTGAACACTGTCCGATGGTAGAGCTAAATCGTGCTCATCGTGACCGTGTGGCGCACTAGGCAGGGGCTCAAATCCGTTGAAGATCAAGTCTCCGCGAATATCGGCCGCGTAGTTTAAGCTTCCAAACCTGACCTGGTGGCCAGGGGCGTAACTCTCGATCTGCTCCAGATGGCCAAGCGAGTTGGCCCACAGTGCGAAGCCGCCGAACACAAAGATCTGTCCTGGGAGAAAAGTCTCACCCTGAACTGCATCGCTATCGATGATTGAAGGAGCCATCAAGCCTAACGGTGTCAAAACCGGCGGATCTCGGGTAGGGGGTGCCGAACTGTGCGTCTAAGGAGGATGGTAACAGGAGGCAGGGGACACAATGTTTTACCCAGGTTCGGGCCCTCTTGATGGAGGTAAAACCCTACGTCCTGCTTGATTATTCTTGATAATATGAGTAGTACAAGAGTTGATCTACCACGAGATCGGAGAGGCTAAACCCTAGAAGCTAGACTATGGTATGATTGTATGTTGTCCTACGCACTAAAACCCTTCGGTTTATATAGACACCAGAGGGGGCTAGGGTTACACAAGTTCGGTTACAAAGGAGGAGATATACATATCGATATTGCCTTGCTTGCTTTCCACGCCAAGGAGAGTCCCATCCGGAGACAGGACGAAGTCTTCAATCTCATATCTTCGTAGTCCAATAGTCCGGCCAAAGGATATAGTCCGGCTGTCCGGAGACCCCCTAATCCAGGACTCCCTCAGGCACCGAACCGAGGGGAGGTAGTCCTGGAGGCGCCTCAAGGCGACCGTCCGGACTCCAGGCGCAAAGGGAGCAAGACTCCCAAGGGCTCCAAGTTTGGCCCTTAGCCGAACACCGTGCCGGAACTTCCAGTGGTTCCGGACTCCGGTAGGCGGCCCCCTGCCAAGAGGGGCAAGTTTCCCATGCCGGTGACCTCTGTCTATCCAGAGGCATCGGACAACCTGCTGGGAGCACTTCGCGACGCTTCCAACAGGCTTAGTACGAAGAGCACCGCGCTATTATGAGTGCGGTGATCAAGAAGGTTTAGTCCGCCAAGAGCGGACTGACTGAAGCCTGTGCCAGCCTTCTAACAGGCTTTGAGGTAAGTATTTAAAATATAGGAAAATATTACCGCATAGACAGTAGCCCTTGATGCTCTGTTTGGTGTTCACAAAGAAAAGTCAAATAGAGGATCAAATAATATCTGCAGGAGTCTAATACAAGTATGTTTATATGCGTATGCAGGCTTCGCTGCTGACCTCTGCCGCACTGACTGCGGAGGTCGCCGCACTGAAGCAGAACCTCGAGCGGTCCGAGAAAGAACTCGGCCTTGCCAAGAGGCAGCTCGAGGAGAACAAAGGTAAGTAATACCTTGTCTATATATATATATATATATATATATATATATATATATATATATATAAGATATGGTTGCAAAATGATAGGGTCATCATGGATGTGCCAGGGGCCATGACCGAAGTGGCAACCCTAAAGCGAGCGCTGTCCGAGGCTAAAAACAAAGTGGCCGAGGAGCGCACCGAGCGGGAGAAACAAGAGGCACGGGTGGGCGAGGTGCAGCAAGAGCTCCAGGCTCTCATGAAGAAGCATGAGACTTTGGAGCTTGACTCAAAGACGCGAGAGTCCGAGCTTGCCGCGGCCCTCCAGAGCACAAAGCATTCCAAGGCTGAAGCCCAAAAGGCCCTCCAGGAAATTGAGGTGATGAGGAAGATAGCGGCGGGTAAGGCATTCATTCTGCAAAGCAAGCTTGTGAAAGTAAATTACTTGTTACTTACCCGAGTCCGGAGCTCTCCAGGAGCATTCGCAGATTTGCCCCGTAGTGTGTCGGATGCCGCAAAGTACTACCAGGCCGAGGAGGGAAGCTCGACAGAGAAGTTGTTCTGGTCTCAGTATACTGGGACCGAACACCCAATGCCTGTGAGCGACCAGCTGAAGCAACTGGTCGAGCTGCACAAGGCGGCCGAACATGCCATGAGGGGCCTTATAGTCCGGATGTGGCCTGACGACTCCCTTCCCAACAGCTACTTCGGCCTGGTGAGGCGGCTCGTGGATGCCTGCCCACGACTGGAAGTCATAAAGTGGTCTGTCTGCATCGAAGGTGCACGCCGGGCTTTTGCCCATGCGAAGGTGCACTGGGCCAATATGGATGCCGAGAAGTTGGTGAAGAAGGGGCCGCCGCAGGGCAAGGAACATCGCCACCCTGAAATGTATTATGAGTGTGTCCTGAAGGGTGCCCGTCTTGTGGCGGACGAGTGTGCGAAGGATGTAATTTTTGAATGAACTTGCTCGTGTGATCCTGTATTATGAAAACTTGTTCATGTGCGCTATGCAACGCTTGTTTGAATTTAAAATATTACCTTCTGAGCGGCTGTCTATCAAATCTGAGAGATGGCTAGTCGTCGGCTTCTGCCCCCATGCCACGAGTGCTGGGGTGTTCAGGATAAATCTGAGCACTCTTTTTCCCATTGTTGGGTCCTTCGAGGGAGGTGCTCAGCACAACGAACAAGGCAATCAGACTATAATGCTTTATCACTCACACTTAGCCATAGAAGTCTACATTTTTAAATTTTTGCGAAGCCCCTAGTATTTGGAAGGACGAATTCGGGGCACTATACACGCCTAAGCCGGAAAAAGCCGACTCCTCGCCCTAAGCCGCATAAGTCTTTAGGGACTCGAGACCTCTCGAACAGCGACCAGCTCTCGCCTTATCATGACAGTTAGTTTTAGTTTTCTCTACTGAGATGCTTGCCCGGATGAACCGGGGCACAATCGCAGTAGTTCTCCCAGTGCTACCTTAGCCGATATAGCGGAACGTAAGGTACCAAAACATGGGAGCCGGGCCAACCCAACTATTGACCCAAGACATGATTCGGAGCTGATGCATATAATGCTATAAGTTCGGGGTGCCGCACTGTCGAAAGTGTTCGGACTTCTCACGCCGTATTATGGGGTACGCTTAAGCCCCTGGCGTATTGGCCGTACCAGAGTGTATGGGTGCTGAATGTCATGAATGAACATATATAAAAAAAGAATAGAGAATGCGGTAATAGTCTAGTGCTATGCATTGTTTATTCAAAAAGGTGCGTCGAAGCAGAATGATACAAGTAGTGCGATAAGCAAAAAGTAAGACTATTTGACATGTCCCCTCCAAGGGCAAGCTGAGGAATGGTATTTAAAGCAGGTATTTCACTCGTTATCAAAGACCACCTGGGAGTTCCATGGTGCGACGTAGCTTTCTGCCTCCTTGGTTGTTGTATCGTGTGTCCGGAAATTGTACTGCTGGACGGGGTTTCCAGAGAGTAAAGTCCTGAAAGAGAAAAAAAATAACAAAGTGGGAAGCCCCTAGTGCGGCTGAGCCGCGTTTTGGGGCGTGCCGTAGTCGTGCCCCCACCTATGCCCATGGTATTTTCAATGCGTAGTTATGTACGTGTGGCATGGATTTCGCCGTTTGGCTGGGACTGGGGTGGGCGCCGCATTGCTATGCGAGCTCCGAACGTGCTAGGTGGTATTGTTGCAGATTACTCCGGGCCCGCTTGACGGTGTCCGGGTGTTTAATCACCGAACTGGTGGATTGCCTGAAGAGGCTGCTTTGTGCTTCTGCTGCGAGGGCCGCAGTGTGCTCCTCCGTGCGGAGAGAGCGCTTTGTGTTTCCATTGACTGTCATGACCGCCTGAGGTCCTGGCATCTTGAGCTTGAGGTATGCATAATGAGGTACCGCATTGAATCTCACAAATGCGGTTCGCCCGAGCAGTGCATGATAGCCACTACGGAACGGGACTAAATCAAAGATTAACTCCTCGCTTCGAAAGTTATCCGGGATCCGAAGACCACTTCCAGTGTGACTGAGCCTGTGCAATGGGCCTCTACACCTGGTATGACGCCTTTAAATGTCATTTTTGTGGGTTTGATCCTTGAGGGGTCTATACCCATTTTGCGCACCGTGTCTTGATAAAGCATGTTCAGGCTGCTGCCGCCGTCCATAATGACTCGAGTGAGGTGAAATCCGTCGATGATTGGGTCTGGGACCATTGTGGCGAATCCGCCATAACGGATACTAGTGGGGTGGTCCCTGCGGTCGAAGGAGATCGGACATGAGGTGTTGGAAATATGCCCTAGAGGCAATAATAAAAGTATTATTATATTTCAATGTTCATGATAAATGTCTTTTATTCATGCTATAACTGTATTATCCGGAAATCGTAATACACGTGTGAATACTTAGACCACAATATGTCCCTGGTGAGCCTCTAGTTGACTAGCTCGTTGTGATCAACAGATAGTCATGGTTTCCTGACTATGGACATTGGATGTTGTTGATAACGGGATCACATCATTAGGAGAATGATGTGATGGACAAGACCCAATCTTAAGCATAGCATAAAAGATCGTGTAGTTCGTTTTGCTAGAGCTTTGCCAGTGTCAAGTATCTCTTCCTTCGACCATGAGATCGTGTAACTCCCGGATACCGTAAGAGTGCCTTGGGTGTATCAAACGTCACAACGTAACTGGGTGACTATAAAGGTGCATTACAGTTAACTCCGAAAGTATCTGTTGGGTTGACACGAATCGAGACTGGGATTTGTCACTCCGTATGACGGAGAGGTATCTCTGGGCCCACTCGGTAATGCATCATCATAATGAGCTCAATGTGACCAAGGTGTTGGACACGGGATCATGCATTACGGTACGAGTAAAGTGACTTGCCGGTAACGAGACTGAACAAGGTATTGGGATACCGACGATCGAGTCTCGGGCAAGTAACGTACCGATTGACAAAGGGAATTGCATATAGGGTTTGATCGAATCCTCGACATCGTGGTTCATCCGATGACAACATCGAGGAGCATGTGGGAGCCATCATGGGTATCCAGATCCCGCTGTTGGTTATTGACTGAGAGCGTCTCGGTCATGTCTGCATGTCTCCCGAACCCGTAGGGTCTACACACTTAAGGTTCGGTGACGCTAGGGTTATTAGGAAGACTAGTATGTGACTACCAAATGTTGTTCGGAGTCCCGGATGGGATCCTGGACGTCACGAGGAGATCCGGAAGGGTCCGGAGGTAAAGATTTATATATGGGAAGTTGTCAAACGGACACCGGGAAGTTTCGGGTTCATACCGGTATTGTACCGGGGCCACCGGAAGGGTTCCGGGGGTCCACCGGGAGGGGCCACCCCTCCCGGGGGGCCACATGGGCTGCGTGGGGCAGGGAGCCAGCCCCTGGGGGGCTGGCCGCACCCCCTCCCTTGGGCCCATGCGCCTAGGGTTGAGGGGGGGAACCCTAGAGGGGGCGCCCCCTTGGCTTGGGGGGCAAGCCACCCTCTCCCCTCTCCCCTAGGCCGCCGCACCCCCCCCCCTAGATGGGTTCTAGGGGGCCGTCCCCCTTCTCCCTTCCCCCTATAAATAGAGGGGTGAGGGGAGGGCAGCCGCACCACCCTCCAAGGCGCAGCCCTCCCCTCCCCAACACCTCTCCTCCTCCGTTGTGTGCTTGGCGAAGCCCTGTCGGAGTACTGCCTCTCCACCATCACCACGCCGTCGTGCTGCCGGTGGAGCTGTCTTCCTCAACCTCTCCTTCCCCCTTGCTGGATCAAGAAGGAGGAGACGTCTCCCGTCCCGTACGTGTGTTGAACGCGGAGGTGCTGTCCGTTCAGCACTTGGTCATCGGTGATTCGAATCACGTCGAGTACGACTACATCATCACCTTGCAAGCTTCCGCACGCGATCTACAAGTGGTATGTAGATGCAAACTCTCTCCCTTGACTCGTTGCTTAGATGAACTCATAGATGGATCTTGGTGAAACCGTAGGAAAATTTTTAATTTTCTGCAACGTTCCCCAACAGTGGAATCAGAGCTAGGTCTATGCGTAGTTCTCTTTGCACGAGTAGAACACAATTTTGTTGTGGGCGTGGATTTTGTCATCTTACTTGCCTTTACTAGTCTTTTCTTGCTCAACGGTATTGTGGGATGAAGCGGCCCGGACCAACCTTACACGTACGCTTACGTGAGACCGGTTCCACCGACTGACATGCACTAGTTGCATAAGGTGGCTGGCGGGTGTCTGTCTCTCCCACTTTAGTTGGAGCGGAATCGATGAACAGGGCCCTTATGAAGGGTAAATAGAAGTTGACAAAATCACGTTGTGGTGATTCGTAGGTAAGAAAACGTTCTTGCTAGAACCCAATTGCAGCCACGTAAAAGATGCAACAAGAATTAGAGGACGTCTAACTTGTTTTTGCAGCGATTGATCATGTGATGTGATATGGCCAGAAGTTGTGATGAATGATGAATTATGATGTATGAGATCATGTTCTTTGTAATAGGATTCACGACTTGCATGTCGATGAGTATGACAACCGGCAGGAGCCATAGGAGTTGTCTTTATTTTTTGTATGACCTGCGTGTCATTGAATAACGCCATGTAAACTACTTTACTTTATTGCTAAACGTTAGTCATAGAAGTAGAAGTAGTCGTTGGCGTGACAACTTCATGAAGACACGATGATGGAGATCATGATGATGGAGATCATGGTGTCAAGCCGGTGACAAGATGATCATGGAGCCCCAAAGATGAAGATCAATGGAGCTATATGATATTGGCCATATCATGTCACAACTATATAATTGCATGTGATGTTTATTATGTTTATGCATCTTGTTTACTTAGGACGACGGTAGTAAATAAGATGATCCCTTACAAAAGTTTCAAGAAGTGTTCTCCCCTAACTGTGCACCGTTGCTACAGTTCGTCGCTTCTAAGCACCACGTGATGATCGGGTGTGATGGATTCTTACGTTCACATACAACGGGTGTAAGACAGTTTTACACAGCGAAAACACTTAGGGTTAACTTGACGAGCCTAGCATGTGCAGACATGGCCTCGGAACACGGAGACCGAAAGGTCAAACACGAGTCGTATGGAAGATACGATCAACATGAGAATGTTCACCGACGATGACTAGTCCGTCTCACGTGATGATCGGACACGGGCTAGTCGACTCGGATCGTGTAACATTTAGATGACTAGAGGGATGTCTAATCTAAGTGGGAGTTCATAATTTGATTAGAACTTTATTATCATGAACTTAGTCTAAAACCTTTGCAAATATGACTTGTAGATCAATGGCCAACGCTAATGTCAACATGAACTTCAACGCGTTCCTAGAGAAAACCAAGCTGAAAGATGATGGCAGCAACTATACGGACTGGGTCCGGAACCTGAGGATCATCCTCATAGCTGCCAGGAAACAATATGTCCTAGAAGGACCGCTAGGTGACGCTCCCGTCCCAGAGAACCAAGACATTATGAATGCTTGGCAGTCTCGTGCTGATGATTACTCCCTCGTTCAGTGCGGCATGCTTTACAGCTTAGAACCGGGGCTCCAAAAGCGTTTTGAGCACCACGGAGCATATGAGATGTTCGAAGAGCTGAAACTAGTTTTTCAAGCTCATGCCCGGGTCGAGAGATATGATGTCTCCGACAAGTTCTACAGTTGTAAGATGGAGGAAAACAGTTCTGTCAGTGAGCACATCCTGAAGATGTCTGGGTTGCACAACCGTATGACCCAGCTGAACATTAACCTCCCAGATGAGGTGGTCATTGACAGAATCCTCCAGTCGCTCCCACCAAGCTACAAGAGCTTTGTGATGAACTACAACATGCAGGGGATGGAAAAGACCATTCCTGAAGTGTTCTCGATGCTGAAGTCAGCAGAGGCTAAAATCAAGAAAGAACATCAAGTGTTGATGGTCAATAAGACGACTAAGTTCAAGAAGGGCAAGGGTAAGAAGAACTTCAAGAAGGACGGCAAAGATGTTGCCGCGCCTGGTAAGCCAGTTACCGGGAAGAAGTCAAAGAATGGACCCAAGCCAGAGACTGAGTGCTTTTATTGCAAGGGGAAGGGTCACTGGAAGCGGAACTGCCCCAAATACTTAGCGGATAAGAAGGCCGGCAACACCAAAGGTATATTTGATATACATGTGATTGATGTGTACCTTACCAGTACTCGTAGTAACTCCTGGGTATTTGATACCGGTGCCGTTGCTCATATTTGTAACTCACAGCAGGAGCTACGGAATAAACGGAGACTGGCGAAGGACGAGGTGACAATGCGCGTCGGGAATGGTTCCAGAGTCGATGTGATCGCCGTCGGCATGCTGCCTCTACATTTACCTACGGGATTAGTTTTGAACCTTAATAATTGTTATTTAGTGCCAAGTTTGAGCATGAACATTGTATCTGGATCTCGTTTAATATGAGATGGCTACTCATTTAAGTCTGAGAATAATGGTTGTTCGATTTATATGAGAGATATGTTTTATGGTCATGCTCCGATGGTCAATGGTTTATTCTTAATGAATCTCGAGCGTAATATTACACATGTTCATAGTGTAGATGCCAAAAGATGTAATGTTGATAACGATAGTCCCACATACTTGTGGCACTGCCGCCTTGGTCACATTGGTGTCAAGCGCATGAAGAAGCTCCATGCCGATGGACTTTTAGAGTCTCTTGATTATGAATCGTTTGACACGTGCGAACCATGCCTCATGGGCAAGATGACCAAGACTCCGTTCTCCGGAACAATGGAGCGAGCAACCAACTTATTGGAAATCATACATACCGATGTGTGCGGTCCAATGAGCGTTGAGGCTCGCGGAGGATATCGTTATGTTCTCACTCTCACTGATGACTTAAGTAGATATGGGTATGTCTACTTAATGAAACACAAGTCTGAGACCTTTGAAAAGTTCAAGGAATTTCAGAATGAGGTGGAGAATCAACGTGACCGAAAGATAAAGTGCCTACAATCAGATCGTGGAGGAGAATATTTAAGTCACGAATTTGGCACACACTTAAGGAAATGTGGAATCGTTTCACAACTCACGCCGCCTGGAACACCTCAGCGAAACGGTGTGTCCGAACGTCGTAATCGCACTCTATTGGATATGGTGCGGTCTATGATGTCTCTTACTGATTTACCGCTATCATTTTGGGGATACGCTCTAGAGACAGCTACATTCACTTTAAATAGGGCACCGTCTAAATCCGTTGAGACGACACCGTATGAATTATGGTTTGGGAAGAAACCTAAGCTGTCGTTTCTAAAAGTTTGGGGATGCGATGCTTATGTCAAGAAACTTCAACCTGAAAAGCTCGAACCCAAGTCGGAAAAATGCGTCTTCATAGGATACCCTAAGGAAACTGTCGGGTATACCTTCTACTTAAGATCCGAGGGCAAAATCTTTGTTTCCAAGAACGGATGCTTTCTGGAAAAAGAGTTTCTCTCGAAAGAAGTAAGTGGGAGGAAAGTAGAACTCGATGAAGTACTACCTCTTGAGCGGGAAAGTGGCGCAGCGCAGGAAACCGTTCCTGTGATGCCCACACCAACTGAAGAGGAAAACAATGATGATGATCAAGGTACTTCGGATCAAGTTACTGCTGAACTTCGTAGGTCCACAAGGACACGTTCCGCACCAGAGTGGTACGACAACCCTGTCCTGGAAATCATGTTGTTAGACAACAATGAACCTTCGAACTATGAAGAAGCGATGGCGGGCCCGGATTCCAACAAATGGCTTGAAGCCATGAAATCCGAGATAGAATCCATGTATGAAAACAAAGTATGGACTTTGACAGACTTGCCCGATGATCGGCGAGCGATAGAAAACAAATGGATCTTTAAGAAGAAGACGGACGCGGATGGTAATGTTACAATCTATAAGGCTCCACTTGTCGCTAAGGGTTATCGACAAGTTCAAGGGATTGACTACGACGAGACTTTCTCTCCCGTAGCGAAGCTGAAGTCCGTCCGAATCATGTTAGCAATTGCCGCATACTATGATTATGAGATATGGCAAATGGACGTCAAAACGGCATTCCTTAACGGGCATCTTAAGGAAGAACTGTATATGATGCAGCCGGAAGGTTTTGTCGATCCTCGGAACGCTAACAAAGTATGCAAGCTCCAGCGATCCATTTATGGACTGGTGCAAGCATCTCGGAGTTGGAACATTCACTTTGATGAGATGATCAAAGCGTTTGGGTTTATGCAGACTTATGGAGAAGCCTGCGTTTACAAGAAAGTGAGGGGGAGCTCTGTAGCATTTCTCATATTATATGTAGATGACATACTCTTGATGGGAAATAATATAGAATTTCTGGACAGCATTAAGGCCTACTTGAATAAGTGTTTTTCAATGAAGGACCTTGGAGAAGCTGCTTATATATTAGGCATCAAGATCTATAGAGATAGATCGAGACGCCTCATAGGTCTTTCACAAAGCACATACCTTGATAAGATTTTGAAGAGGTTCAAAATGGATCAGTCCAAGAAGGGGTTCTTGCCTATGTTACAAGGTGTGAGATTGAGCTCGGCTCAGTCACCGACCACGGCAAAAGATAAAGAAGAGATGAGTGTCATCCCCTATGCTTCAGCCATAGGATCTATTATGTATGCCATGCTGTGTACCAGACCCGATGTAAACCTTGCCGTAAGTTTGGTAGCAAGATACCAAAGTAATCCCGGCAAGGAACACTGGACAGCGGTCAAGAATATCCTGAAGTACCTGAAAAGGACGAAGGACATGTTTCTCGTTTATGGAAGAGACGAAGAGCTCGTCGTAAAGGGTTACGTCGACGCTAGCTTCGACTCAGATCTGGATGACTCTAAGTCACAAACTGGATACGTGTATATGTTGAATGGTGGAGCAGTAAGCTGGTGCAGCTGCAAGCAGAGCGTCGTGGCGGGATCTACGTGTGAAGCGGAGTACATGGCAGCCTCGGAGGCAGCGCATGAAGCGATTTGGGTGAAGGAGTTCATCACCGACCTAGGAGTCATACCCAATGCGTCGGGGCCGATCAAACTCTTCTGTGACAACACTGGAGCTATTGCCCTCGCCAAGGAGCCCAGGTTTCACAAGAAGACCAGGCACATCAAGCGTCGTTTCAACTCCATCCGTGAAAATGTTCAAGATGGAGACATAGAGATTTGCAAAGTGCACACGGATCTGAATGTCGCAGATCCACTGACTAAACCTCTCTCGCGTGCAAAACATGATCAACACCAGAACTCTATGGGTGTTCGATTCATCACAATGTAACTAGATTGGTGACTCTAGTGCAAGTGGGAGACTATTGGAAATATGCCTTAGAGGCAATAATAAAAGTATTATTATATTTCAATGTTCATGATAAATGTCTTTTATTCATGCTATAACTGTATTATCCGGAAATCGTAATACACGTGTGAATACTTAGACCACAATATGTCCCTGGTGAGCCTCTAGTTGACTAGCTCGTTGTGATCAACAGATAGTCATGGTTTCCTGACTATGGACATTGGATGTCATTGATAACGGGATCACATCATTAGGAGAATGATGTGATGGACAAGACCCAATCCTAAGCATAGCATAAAAGATCGTGTAGTTCGTTTTGCTAGAGCTTTGCCAGTGTCAAGTATCTCTTCCTTCGACCATGAGATCGTGTAACTCCCGGATACCGTAAGAGTGCCTTGGGTGTATCAAACGTCACAACGTAACTGGGTGACTATAAAGGTGCATTACAGGTATCTCCGAAAGTATCTGTTGGGTTGACACGGATTGAGACTGGGATTTGTCACTCCGTATGACGGAGAGGTATCTCTGGGCCCACTCGGTAATGCATCATCATAATGAGCTCAATGTGACCAAGGTGTTGGACACGGGATCATGCATTACGGTACGAGTAAAGTGACTTGCCGGTAACGAGACTGAACAAGGTATTGGGATACCGACGATCGAGTCTCGGGCAAGTAACGTACCGATTGACAAAGGGAATTGCATACAGGGTTTGATCGAATCCTCGACATCGTGGTTCATCCGATGACAACATCGAGGAGCATGTGGGAGCCATCATGGGTATCCAGATCCCGCTGTTGGTTATTGACTGAGAGCGTCTCAGTCATGTCTGCATGTCTCCCGAACCCGTAGGGTCTACACACTTAAGGTTCGGTGACGCTAGGGTTATTAGGAAGACTAGTATGTGACTACCGAATGTTGTTCGGAGTCCCGAATGGGATCCTGGACGTCACGAGGAGATCCGGAAGGGTCCGGAGGTAAAGATTTATATATGGGAAGTTGTCAAACGGACACCGGGAAGTTTCGGGGTCATACCGGTATTGTACCGGGGCCACCGGAAGGGTTCCGGGGGTCCACCGGGAGGGGCCACCCCTCCCGGGGGGCCACATGGGCTGCGTGGGGCAGGGAGCCAGCCCCTGGTGGGCTGGCCGCACCCCCTCCCTTGGGCCCATGCGCCTAGGGTTGAGGGGGGAACCCTAGAGGGGGCGCCCCCCTTGGCTTGGGGGGCAAGCCACCCTCTCCCCTCTCCCCTAGGCCGCCGCACCCCCCCTAGATGGGTTCTAGGGGGCCGGCCCCCTTCTCCCTTCCCCCTATAAATAGAGGGGTGAGGGGAGGGCAGCAGAACCACCCTCCAAGGCGCAGCCCTCCCCTCCCCAACACCTCTCCTCCTCCGTTGTGTGCTTGGCGAAGCCCTGTCGGAGTACTGCCTCTCCACCATCACCACGCCGTCGTGCTGCCGGTGGAGCTGTCTTCCTCAACCTCTCCTTCCCCCTTGCTGGATCAAGAAGGAGGAGACGTCTCCCGTCCCGTACGTGTGTTGAACGCGGAGGTGCTGTCCGTTCAGCACTTGGTCATCGGTGATTCGAATCACGTCGAGTACTACTACATCATCACCTTGCAAGCTTCCGCACGCGATCTACAAGTGGTATGTAGATGCAAAATCTCTCCCTTGACTCGTTGCTTAGATGAACTCATAGATGGATCTTGGTGAAACCGTAGGAAAAATTTTAATTTTCTGCAACGTTCCCCAACATGAGGACCATGGGTTGAACTTTGGGGCGACTGGCTCCAACGCATATATGTCCTTTAGCGCACGTTTCCGCTCCCTCTTGGGGATTTAGGTTGTGTATATCATGTTCATCATCCACACTTGTGGGGGGAACCTCTTCTGTCCTCCGGTGTTTGTTGGCCGGGGCTCCTTCTCGTCGTCGCTATGTAACCCCTTATCTTTGTTTTCGGCATTTAACTTGCTGGCCTGCTTGAACACCCAACATTCCCTATTGGTGTGGTTGGCTGGCTTGTGATGGGTGCCGTGTATTTGACACGAGCGATCGAGTATACGGTCCAAATTGGATGGGCCTAGAGTGGTTCTTTTGAATGGCTTTTTCCGCTGACCGGGTTTAGAGCCTCTGAATACGGCATTGACTGCCGTATCCTCGGTATTGTCGCTGTTGATGCGGCGCTTGTGTTTGTTGCGACGTGACTTGCCATTGCTATCCTTGGTATTCGAAGTACCATGGTTCATTGATATGTTATTGCATCGAGCCAGCCAGCTATCCTCTCCCGCGCAAAAGCGGGTCATGAGTATCGTGAGGGCTGCCATAGATTTCGGCTTTTCCTCTCCAAGGTGCCGGGCGAGCCACTTGTCGCGGATGTTGTGCTTAAAAGCTGCTAGGGCCTTTGCATCCGGACAGTCGACGATTCGATTTTTCTTTGTCAGGAACCGTGTCAAGAATTGCCTGGCCGATTCCTCTGGCTGCTGAATTATGTGGCTCAAGTCATCAGCATCTGGTGGTCGCATATAAGTGCCCTGGAAGTTGTCGAGGAATGCGGCTTCCAGATCTTCCCAACAGCCAATGGATTCTGCTGGCAGGCTGTTGAGCCAATGCAGAGCTGGTCCTTTGAGTTTGAGTGGGAGGTATTTGATGGCGTGTAGATCGTCACCGTGGGCCATGTGGATGTGCAGGAGGAAGTCCTCGATCCATACCGCAGGATCTGTTGTACCGTCGTATGATTTGATATTTATGGGTTTGAAACCCTCTGGGATTTGGTGATCCATTACTTCGTCTGTGAAGCATAGGGGGTGTGCGGCGCCTCTGTACTAGGCTATATCGCGACACAGCTCAAATGAGTCTTGTCCACTGTGTTCGGCCCGGCCGGATTTACTTTTACTGTATCCAGCGTGACGGTTATCGTCTCGCATAGTGGCGCGCCTCGTGATCCGTAGATCGATCTTGCGTGTTTTTCTTTGTCTTCCAATACGTCTCGCAGGTCTAGCGTGTTTCCCCATGCCTTGAGATTTTTATTTGAGTGGCATCGGGGTGTGGGCTGAGCTTTTGGCTAAAATGCCTCTCTGTCGCGGCCACGAGGGGTGGCCGATTAGACACGTCATACGTTGGAGATGTAGGTTTTAATGCTTCCTCCTCCTATCGGGGTAGCAACCTACGCTTTGGGTAACTCTTGGAGGGGCATTCGAGTTCATATTCCTCGGCCGCAAGGACTTCAGTCCATCTGTCAGCTAGCAAATCTTGATCAGCTTGAAGCTGTTGTTGCTTTTTCTTAAGGCTATTTGCCGTGGCTATAAGCCGGCGCTTGAAGCACTCTTGCTCGACGGGATCCTTAGGCATGACAAATTCGTCATCGTCGAGGCTTGCCTCGTCTTCGGAGGGAGGCATGTAATTATCATCCTCCGCCTCTCCATCTGCCGCTCTCTCGGGAGGGCTGGCTTCTCCATCCTCCTGCTCTAAATCTTGCTGGAGGGGATTGTCATCATCTTTGGCACTGTTCGGAGTGCTATTATCTCATGTGCCGGTATCACCGCTTTTGCCTTGGCGAGACTTAGAGCGGTGCCGCTGACGTTGGCGCTTGGGTTGCTTCTTGGAGGGGTCATCCTCCGCTGTCTCGTCTCCATTGCCTTCTTTGGGCGTGTCCACCATATATATATCATATGATGAGGTGGCTGTCCAGTGCCCTGTGGGCAGTGGTTCTTGTTCGTCTCCTGCATCATCGTCCATACCATCGATGTCTTCGGAGTCGAAGTAGAGCATGTCGATCAAATCGTCAACAGTGGCTACTAAGTGGGTGGTGGGTAGGCGGTGAATTTCTTCGTCATCCGCATCCCAATCCTGCCAGACATAGTTCGGCCATGACTCTTCTGACAAGGAGAGAGGCCTTAATGAGTTCAGTATGTCGCCGAAGGGCGAGTGCTGAAAGATATACGCGGAGGTGAACTCCATGATCGGCGCCCAGTCGGATTCGATAGGCACGTGCGCAGGCGGTTCGGAGTCCGTGGCCTGGGAAGAATCCGGCAGTTTGGCGTCACGGCTCTCATGAAGGGTAAGGTCGATACTCGGCTCGATCACCGCTGAGAATGCGGCCTCCGTGGCGGGGTCTATCCACCCGTCCATGGATGGCGCAATTGGCTCGGAATTGAGGGTCGGAGCGGTTGCCGGTGCGGTCTCCTGAACACTGTCCGATGGTAGAGCTAAATCATGCTCATCGTGACCATGCGGCGTACTCAGCAAGGGCTCGAATCCGTCGAAGATCAAGTCTCCGCGGATGTCGACTGTGTAGTTTAAGCTTCCAAAACTGACTTGGTGGCCGGGGGCGTAACTCTCGATCTGCTCCAGATGGCCAAGCGAGTTGGCCCGTAGTGCGAAACCAGCAAATACAAAGATATGTCCGGGGAGAAAAGTCTCACCCTGGACTGCATCGCTATCGATGATTGAAGGAGCCCTCAAGCCTAACTATGACGACACAGAGGAACTCTCAATGAAAGCACCAATGTCAGTGTCAAAACTGGCAGATCTCGGGTAGGTGGTCCCGAACTGTGCGTCTAGGTCGGATGGTAACAGGAGACGGGGGACACGATGTTTTTACCCAGGTTCGGGCCCTCTCGATGGAGGTAAAACCCTACTCCTGCTTGATTGATCTTGATGATATGAGTATTAAAAGAGTTGATCTACCACGAGATCAAAGAGGCTAAACACTAGAAGCTAGCCTATGGTATGATTGTTGTTCTTGGTCCTACAGACTAAACCCTCCGGTTTATATAGACACTGGAGGGGGCTAGGGTAACACAGAGTCGGTTACAAGGAAGGAGATCTACATATCAATATTGCCAAGCTTTCCTTCCACGCCAAGGAGAGTCCCATCCGGACACGGGACGAAGTCTTCAATCTTGTATCTTCATAGTCCAACAGTCCGGCCAAAGGATATAATCTGGCTGTACGGATACCCCCTAATCCAGGACACCCTCACTTGTAATTAAAGGTTGGGGATTTCTGATTCAAATACGATTAGTAAACCGGACCAAATGGGTTAAACTAAGGTTCGAATACGACCATATAGCCCCTAGTGGCTTTGGCATTGGGCCGATCAAGACGGTACCGACAGCTATGTTCTCTTTGGTTCGAATACGACCTATGTTTGAACAGGAAGCCCCCAAATGACCTTGAGAGGTTTTTAACGACCCTGATTCGAATACGATCCAAGTCGGACCCAAAAGGGTTTAAGCTATGATTCGGATACGATCAAGAAGCCCCCTAGTGAGTTTGGCTTTGAGCCGATCAAAAGGGTTACGACAGCTATGTTCTCTTTGGTTCGAATATGACCTATGTTTGAATAGGAAGCCCCCAAGTGACCATGATAGTTGCAGCTAGATTCGAATACGATCATAAGCCGGACCAAAAAGGTTAGACTTGATGCAAATATGATCAGCTCCGTAATAGTCATTTAAAAATAATAAAAACAATAAAGATGCGTAATCTTTAAAAGAAAAGAAACTGATGGTCCTGCTTTATTCCTTATCATAGTATATACAACATTTAACGTATGTACATGACGAGAGCCGGTGGCTCAGGTGTAGTATGGCCGAAGTTGAGCAATGTTCCACGGCCGGCGGGTCTCCTCTTCCGACTTACATGAGTCTTGTTCTCTTGAACGTCAATGAGGTAATATGACCCGTTGTTTAAGTTCTTGCTGACCACAAAGGGTCCTTCCCAAGGCGGGGATAACTTGTGTGCATCTGACTGATCCTGGATGAGCCGGAGCACCAGGTCGCCTTCTTGAAAGGTCCTGGACTTAACCCGACGGCTGTGATAACGGCGCAGGTCCTGTTGATAAATTGCTGATCGAGCTGCTGCTAAGTCTCTTTCCTCATCTAACAAGTCAAGTGCATCCTGTCTGGCTTGTTCATTATTAGCTTCAACATAAGCCGCCACATGGGGTGAGTCATGACGGATTTCACTAGGCAACACTGCTTCTTCTCCATACACCATGAAGAAAGGTGTGTAACCTGTAGACCTGTTAGGTGTGGTGTTGATACTCCACAACACCGAGGGTAATTTCTCTAGCCAACAACCCGGTGTTCGCTGCAAGGGAACCATAAGCCAGGGCTTGAGACCTTTTCAGATTTTTAGATTTGCTCTCTCAGCTTGACCATTGGACTGAGGATGAGCTACAGAAGAAGCATCAAGCCGAATATGCTCACGTTGACAAAACTCCTCCCTAGCCCCTTGGGATAGATTAGTGCCATTGTCAGTGATAATGTTGTGTGGAAAACCAAAACGGAAAATCACCTTTTTCATAAACTGAACCGCCGTGGCCGCATCACACTTACTCATCTGCTCTGACTCAACCCACTTTGTGAATTTGTCAACTGCCATTAAAAAATGTGTCTTTTTATCCTTAGACCTTTTGAAAGGTCCAACCATGTCAAGACCCCAGACCGCAAACGGCCAAGTGATCGGAATCATCCGTAGATCTTGAGCCGGCACATGTGCTCGTCGTACGAAATTTTGACATCCGTCACATCTACTGACCAGATCCTTTGCATCAGCGTGAGCCGTCAACCAGTAAAAACCGTGACGAAAAGCCTTGGCCACAAGAGACTTTGACCCGGCGTGATGGCCACAATCGCCTTCATGGATCTCACGAAGTATTTCTTGGCCTTCTTCAGGGGAAACACACCGCTGAAACGCTCCAGAGACGCTGCGATGGTATAGTTCTCCGTCAGAAATCGTCATTGACTTAGACCGCCGGTTTATCTGTCGGGCCAGGGTCTCATCCGCTGGCAGCTCGCCCCGTGTCATATAAGCCAAGAACGACACTGTCCAATCTGGGATGACATGAAGAGCCGCCACCAACTGTGCCCCGGGTCAGGAACAGCTAGATCTTCTTCTGTGGGTAACTTAACAAATGGGTTATGCAAAACATCCAAAAAGGTGTTAGGTGGCACCGGCTTTTGCTGAGATCCCAACTGGCTTAGAGCATCAGTTGCTTCGTTCTTCCAACGGTCAATGTGCTCCACCTGATAACCTTTAAAATGCCCTACAATAGCACCAACTTCACGGCGATAAGCCGCCATGAGAGGGTCTTTGGAATCCCACTTGCCTGACACCTGTTGAGCCACTAAATCTGAGTCGCCAAGACACCGGACCCGGATCTGGCTCATCTCTTTGGCCACTCGAAGACCATGGAGCAAGGCTTCATATTCTGCTACGTTGTTAGTGCAAGGAAACATCAGCCGCAACACATAACAAAATTTTTCACCTCAGGGGAGGTTAAAACAACTCCAGCCCCCAAGCCTTCCAACTGTCTGGACCCATCAAAGTGGATAGTCCAATATGTGTTGTCTGGTTTCTCCTCCGGCATCTGCATCTCTGTCCAATCATTAATAAAGTCAACCAGCGCCTGTGACTTGATCGTAGTACGTGGCACATACTTCAACCCATGAGATGCAAGTTCAATGGCCCACTTGGCGACTCGTCCAGTGGCCTCTCTATTTTGGATGATGTCCCCCAAAGGCGCAGAGCTAACCACAGTGATCGGGTGACCCTGAAAGTAATGCTTGAGCTTCCGGCTTGCCATGAACACCCCGTACACGAGCTTTTGCCAATGTGGATATCTTTGTTTAGATTCGATCAGTACCTCACTGACATAATAAACCATCCGTTGAACCAGATGTTCCTTGCCAACCTCTTTGTGCTCCACCACAATTGCCACACTAACAGCCTGTGAGTTAGCGGGTACGTATAACAATAACGGCTCTTTCTCAATTGGAGCAGCAAGAATCGGTGTCTCAGCAAGCTATTTCTTCAGATCCTCATCATCTGATACAAAGGCATCGCCTTCTCCCCTAACCGGCATATGCACCGGCTTAAAGAATCCACACGACCTGCCAGCCGTTGAACGTCATTAATGCATGTTGGTTTGGCCAGAGATGTGATTGCCTTAATCTTCTCCGGGTTAGCTTCAATACCTCGGTTGGACACCAAAAAAACCCAAGAGCTTGCCGGCTGGGACTCGAAAAACACACTTAGCCGGGTTAAGCATCATTTTGTAGACCCGGAGGTTATCGAAGGTCTCTTTTAGATCTGTGACCAAGGTTTCCTCTTTCCTGGACTTTACCACTATATCATCCACATAAGCTTGAACATTATAGCCAATCTGATTGTGAAGATAATTCTGCACACACCGCTGATAAGTCGTATGGGCACTCTTAAGCCCAAAAGGCATAGACACATAGCAGAAAGCTCCAAACGGAGTGATAAAAGTTGTCTTCTCTTGATCTTTGACTATGATCTTGATCTGATGATAACCTGAATAAGCATCCAAAAAAACTCAAACGTGCGCAAACCACCATAGCATCGATGATCTGATCAATACGGGGGAGAGCAAAAGGGTCAGCCAGACAAGCCTTGTTTAAATCAGTGTAATCCACACACATACGCCAGGTGTCGTTCTTTTTGAGTACAAGCACCGGGTTGGCTAACCACTCTGGGTGAAAGACTTCCAAAATGAACCCGGCCGCCAAGAGCCGGGCCACCTCTTTTCCAATGGCCTTGCGCCTTTCCTCGTTGAACCGTCAGAGAAACTGTCTAACCGGTTTAAACTTTGGTTCAATATTGAGAGTGTGCTCAGCGAGTTCGCTCGGGACACCTGGCATGTCGGAAGGTTTCTATGCAAATATGTCCCGGTTCTCACGGATGAACTCGATGAACTGGTTGTATGAGTCGCCAGGCACAAAGTCAACCATCTTGGTGTCATCAGCTGATTTGAACTTCAACAGCGGCTCATGCTCCGTTGTTGGTTTCTTTAAAGACGTCATGTCTGCCGGGTCAACATGATCCTTATAAAACATTAACTCCTCGGTTGCACAAACAGACTCAGCATATGCAGCATCGCCTTCTTCACACTCTAGGGCTATTTTCCGGCTTCCATGTACTGTAATGTTGCCCTTATAACCCGACATCTTGAGCTGCAAATACACATAACATGGCCGAGCCATGAACTTCGCATAAGCTGGCCGTCCAAACAGAGCACGATATGGGCTTTTGATCTTAACCACCTCAAAGGTTAGTTTTTCTGCTCTGGGTCATACTCATCCCCAAAGGATACTTCTAGTTCAATCTTACCAACTGGGTGTGCCGACTTGCCAGGTACCACGCCATGAAAAACAGTGTTGGATTGCTTAAGACTTTTATCAGTCAACCCCATGCGACGGAACGTCTCATAGTAGAGGATGTTGATGCTGCTTCCTCCATCCATGAGCACCTTAGTGAATTTATATCCACCAACCTGAGGCGCTACTACCAAGGCCAAGTGACCCGGATTATCAACCCGGGGTGGATGATCCTCTCTGCTCTACACAATAGGTTGTTCGGACCACCGTAAGTAACATGGAATCGCCGGCTCAACGGCATTGACGGCCCTCGTGTGAAGCTTCTGGTCCCTCTTACATAAGCTAGTGGTGAACACATGGTATTGCCCACTATTCAACTATTTTGGGTTGCTCTGATATCCGGACTGTTGCTGCTGATTACCTTGGCTGGGTTGTGGATTATAGCCTCCCTGGTTACCTGGATGTCCCTGACCATGAAATCCTCCTCCACCTGAACCGGCGCCCGGGCCATGGAAACCGCCCCCACCTGAACCGCCGCCTGGGCCGTGACCTCCATCAAATGCATTTGAATTTTTGAGCGCCTTCATGATTGTACAATCCTTCCACAGGTGGGTGGCTGGCTTCTCCCAGGTGTCGTGTCTTGGACAAGGTTCATTCAATAGTTGCTCAAGGGTGGGACCTGACCCGCCCGACCGAGGGGGTTGCTTGCCCTTGCGCCATTGATTGCCATCCTGTGCATTGGTGTTAGCGACAAATTCATCAGCCTTACATTTATTACCTCCTTGATTTGCCGGGTTATGCTGGTGACCCTTGCTGTTGCCGTTCTTCTTTCCCTTCCCTGTCTTTTCTTCATCAGACACGGGGTCCTTGGTACTATCAGAATCAACATACTTGACGAGAGCCGCCATCAACTGGTCCATGTCATTGCAGTCACGCTTGAGCCGCCCCAATTTCTGCTTCAGAGGTTCAAAACGGCAGTTTTTCTCCAACATCAAGACTGCTGAGCCGACATCCATCTTATCAGATGAATGTATTATCTCCTTGACCCGGTGCACCCAATGGGTTGTAGATTCACCTTCCTCTTGTTTACAATTAGTCAGGTCCACAATCGACATGGGTTGCTTACATGTGTCTTTGAAGTTCCGAATGAACCGGGCCTTCAACTCCGCCCAGGAGCCGATAGAATTGGGTGGCAACCCCTTGAACCAAGTACGAGCTGTTCCATCCAACATCACAGTGAAATACTTGGCCATTGCCGCATCGCTGACCTCCAACAACTCCATATCCATCTCATAACTCTCAATCCAAGCCCCAGGCTGCAAGTCGGCCGTATAATTAGGCACCTTACGAGGCCCCTTGAAATCCTTTAGCAAATGCTCATTACGTATGGCCTGAACCAGGCAAGGAACACCTCCGGTTCTGGTGGCCACTCCTGCCTCAACCGAGGTTGCTGGATAAGCTGGAAACACTTGATGAGCCGCCTGTTCCGCCGCCAGTTGAACCGCTCGCTCCGCTTCTTGTCGGATCCTTTGCTGATCCGCCAAGTTAAGGGCTCCAGCCTATCCCGGCTCATGCTTCTATGGCCGGTGGTGACGTTTAACATTGCTTGACATGTCAGCTGAATCCATACGTCTACTGTGGCTTGGGCTCCGGCTCGGGCGAGGGGTTGAATGGATCCTGTGTCGACTGTAAGAGTACGCATCCTGCTGCTCTAGAGCTGTTTGAAGAAGTTTTCTCACCCTTCGTGTTTCGATCGCCGCCGGAGAGTCACCCTCCATCAGGAGAGCCGCCAAACAAGCCGAAGCCGCAATGAGGTTTTCCAAGGGATTGGACAAGTGACCCGGTGGTGTTGGTACATTATGAGGCAGAGTGGTATGTATGCGAGGTGGTTCCATGGCGCGCGACTGAACCGGTGCCCCGGGTGTCGTGATCCGATTTGCCTCTGGCGGGTTACTTGTCCCGGCCCCAGGCGTATGAAAAAAGTTCCTAGGATCGAGCGTCAGAGGTAGACGTGACTGAGTTTTCTGATGCCTTCTTCTCATGACCTTGTTTGACGCGTTCAGATCCACCGAGAGGCGGAAAGTCTCCACTTGAAGCTATTGAGCACGAACGCCCAAAGCCGCCCGCTCCGCTGCCATCCTGACCTCCTCTGCTGCTAGATTTTCTTTAGCTTGTACCATCTCTTCACGTACACGTGCCACCTCTGCGTCATGCTGGGATTTATCCGCCGGCTCCACCACATCAGTGAACAGAGTCGTTAGTTTATCCATGAAGTCCATTAGAATCTGAGTCGGGGGGCGCACAGGGTCTCCTGACCCGGTTGCGGCCGACCCGGAAGTTGTTTCCGCTGCTTCCATGGAGTTCTCCCCGGGCTGTGTTCCTGCCATGAAGACTCCGGCCCAATTCGGCGGCTCAAGGGGGTCCGGAATACTGCAGCCATCGGAACAGCCCCCGAGCATGCCATCCTGCAGCTGATACAAAGAATCTGTCTCGCCTGTTGATGATGTCACATCAGAATAGACGTCCGTCTCACCGCCATCCACCGATCCTTCAGAGTATTCACCGCCGTGGACGCAGCCTATGAAAGCATGCTTCATGACAGATTGAACACAGGTGGTCCTCGTGCGCTGAGCCGTTTCGATGAGGTTGGTGTGGACGTCCGGCTCAGGGCCCGACTCACCGATCCGACCGATGAAGACATGAATTCCGTCGAAGGGGACCCGGTACCCGTACTAGATTGAGCCGGCCTTGGGGCCCCAGCCTTCGTCATCGATGTAGAGCTTGCCGCGATGAATCTTGGTCATCCAGCCCACAGCGTATCCCTTGAGCCCTTCGAAGTTGCCCTTCAAGAACTCAAATCCACCGTGCGCTGGCTCCACGGTGGGCACCAACTGTCATAGAATTGTCACGGCAGATGTCCTACTGGAAGGACTTAGTCGTAGGGCCATCACAACTAGGAAGCTTAAAGGGGTTAATCGAGACAAAGGACACGAGAGGTTTTATACTAGTTCGACCCCTTACGAAGAAGGTAAAAGCCTACATCTAGTTGTGTTGGTATTGCCGGGGTTTCGATTACCAAGAGCCTAGTTCGCCGGCTTGGTTATCGATCTCTTGTTTCTTGCCCTAAGCCGCCACTGGGTCGTCCCCTTACATACACGGGTTGACGCTTGGTGGCCTACAGAGTCCAGGCTGGCTCATAAATCGTGTTCGGCTCGGTGACTTCTTTTACATGCCTTTCTTGACAAGTCTTTCCTTACATACGACGGTTTACAATATTGGGCCTTAGGCCGCCTCTAGGCTTTTTAGGCCTTCTATAAGATTTTATAAACTATCGTCTTGAATGTTTACTGGGCTTCCTTTGTAACCCGCCATCGGGGCTGACCCGGCCCCTCTTGGGCAGGTCATAACTGATAGCTATATCCCCAACACATAGCATGAAACATATGGATCCAAATCAGCCCCTTACGAATTAACGCATAAACTAGGGTTTAACTTCTGTCACTCTAGCAACCCATCATCTACTTATTACTTCCCAATGCCTTCCTCTAGGCCCAAATAATGGTGAAGTGTCATGTAGTGGACGTTCACATAACACCACTAGAGGATAGACAACATACATCTCATCAAAATATCGAACGAATACCAAATTCACATGGCTACTAATAGCAAGACTTCTCCCATGTCCTCAGGAACAAACGTAACTACTCACAAAGAATATTCATGTTCGTAACCAGAGGGGTATTAATATGCATATCGGATCTAAACATATGATCTTCCACCAAATAAACCAACTAGCATCAACTACAAGGAGTAATTAACACTACTAGCAACCTACTAGTACCAATCCCGGACTTGGAGACAAGAACTAGATACAAGAGATGAACTAGGGTTTTGAGAGGAGATGGTGCTGGTGAAGATGTTGATGGAGATTGCCCTCTCCCGATGAGAGGAGCGTTGGTGATGACGATGGCAATGATTTCCCCCTCCCGGAGGGAAGTTTCCCCGACAGAATAGCTCTGTCGGAGCCCTAGATTGGATCCGCCAAGGTTCCCCCTCGTGGCGGCGGAGTTCCGTCTGAGGAGATGGCTTATGATTTTTTTCTCATCGAAAGACTCCATATAGCATAAGATGGCCATCGGAGGGCCACCAGGGGGCCCACGAGGTAGGGGGGCGCGCCCAGGGGGGTAGGGTGCACCCCCACCCTCGTGGGCAGGGTGTGGCCCCCCTGGTGAACTTCTTCTGCTCAGTAATTTTTATATATTCTGAAAACGTCTTCCGTGAAGTTTCAGGACTTTTGGAGCTGTGCAGAATAGGTCTCTAATTTTTGCTCCTTTTCCAGCCCAGAATCCCAGTTGCCGGCATTCTCCCTCTTTATGTAAACCTTGTAAAATAAGAGAGAATAGGCATAAGTATTGTGACATAATGTGTAATAACATCCCATAATGCAATAAATATCGATATAAAAGCATGATGCAAAATGGACGTATCAGCAGGTTGAGACCACCTAGGTGAGAGGTGGGCCTAGCCTTGGTCGGCGTCCGCGGTTACTTTAAAATAACACACTTAACGAGATCTTGGTATTTGATCTATGTCTAGCCACTGTCCTATACGCACTAACCAACTACGTGGGAACAGTTATGGGAACTCGATGTCGTGGTATCAGCCGAAGCCTTGTTGATGTCAGCGACTGATCGGCGCGCGCTGGATTGGAACGTAAGCCTGCGCTTGTATTAAGGAGACCAGGTCTGCTTCCGGCCGCGTACGCAACATGCAGGTGTGCAATGGGCGATGGGCCCACACCCCTGCGCGCATAGGATTTAGACCGACGTGCTGACCTCTCTTTTGTGCTGAGGTGGGGCTGCGACGTGTTGATCTTCCGAGGCCGAGCATGACCTTGGAAAGTGTGTCCGGCCAAATGGGATTGAGTGTGTTAGGAAATGTGGTGCACCCCTGCAGGGAAGTTTATCTATTCAAATAGCCGTGATCCTCGGTAACAGGACGACCCAGAGTTGTACCTTGACCTTATGACAACTAGAATCGGATACTTAATAAAACACACCCTTCCAAGTGCCAGATATAACCCGGTGATCGCTCTCACACATGGCGACGAGGGGAGGATCGCCGAGTAGGATTACGCTATGTGATGATACTTGGTGAACTTACCATCTACTCTCTTCTACATGCTGCAAAATGGTGGCCGCCAGAAGCGTAGTCTTCGACAGGAATAGCTATTGTCACATCCCTAGATCTGGTATGACCTAGGCTAGATTTGTGAAACCCTCAGAATCATTCTGGAAATGACCAAAATAAAAAATTGCTCTAAAAGGGTCCAAGAAAATGCTCATGTTGCTCTCTGAAAATCTTGGACAGAGATAAAATTCAAACCAACATTTTCAGGAGCTCATAAGTATTTATTTTGGACTTTTGGAATTAATGCAATAATTATTTGCTTTGGATATATATTATTATATATATAATATTGTCCAAAAATTATGCCAGTAGTTGAGGAGCTCTGGAATAATACCATTAGCCCCTGCAAAAATTGGCATAATAAAATAAAATGATTTAGTATTTTTATTAAACCAAACAAATGTCAGAAAAATAGAAATGAAAACAAAAAAGGAAAAGCTTACCTGGGCTTACCTGGCGGCCCAGCAGAGGCCCAGCCCACTGGCCTCTGCCAGTCACCACCTACCTCCCGCCAGGAGGACAGCGCGCGCGTGGCCGCCCCGCGCGAGCACACGCCCCGCCACCTCCTGCTTCCCGCCGCTGCCCCGACGCGCCTAGGCGCTGCAACGCACCCCCCGACCCCCCTCGTCCACTCCCCTCCCCTCTGGTCGCCCCTCTCCTCCTCTGCTCTATTCCCCGCTGCTGCCCGAACGCTGCCGTTGTCACGGCCACCACCTCCCCCTCGCCCTCTCGTCGTGCCCACAAGCTCCGCGCCCTTGCCCTGCATCGTCTCCCTAAGCCACGCAAGCCAGAGCGCCCCGAGGAGCCGCCATCACCGTCATCTTCACCTCAGGCCGCCCGAGATTGTCGTCGCTATTCTGCCCGCGTCGGACCTCGCCCGAGCTCGCTGACGCCTCCGGCGGATCTTCTGTGAGCCACTGTGTCGATCCCCCCTCTCCCCTAGCTTGTTTCCTTCCTCTAACAACGATGTCGTCGGAGCCGAGAGCTCTTCACCGCCGTTCATGTCGCCGCCGTGGCCACTGTCACCTAGGGCCGCGACCGAGCACACCACCGTGCTCAGTGCAATGCCAGGACCCCAAAACCCTCATCTATTGCTCCTGTCGTGCACCGTAGCCCCTTCTCCCCTCCCCGCCGAATTCCGGCCGTCGCCCAAGTGGTCGCTGCCGTCGATTTAGGCTGTCTCCGGTGAAACAGGCACCAGTGGATGCGTGCGAGAACCAGCTCCTCGGAGATGGTCTCCGCGGCCCATTTGGTCGCTGGAGACGCGATCCCGAGCCCCTCCGCCGCGTTCAGCCTCGCCGGTGGCTAAACGCCGGTGGGTTGGCTGGGTTTAACCCCCCAGTTGACCAGATTTGAATGTATGGGTCAATGACACATCGGTCTGACCCGTCAAGTGATTAGCTCAGTGCTAATCTCCGCTTATTTAACCCCCTGACACTGACCAGTGGGCCCCAGCGCCACTAATCCTATAATTAGGATAATCTAACCCCCTGTTTAACCCGTGTCAATGACGTGTGGACCCCACATGTCAGGTTTGACCAGTCAGCGCTGTTGACTTGCTGACGCAAGCATGACGCAGTGTTGACGCAATTATTTATATTCTGGATTTAAAATTAAATCAGGAAAATCCAGAAAATGATATAAACTTCTAAAATTCATAGAAATTCAACCGTAGCTCAGATTGAAATAATTTATACATGAAAAATTATCAAAAAAATTCAATCTATCCATATGTACCAGTTTCATGCATGTCAAAACAACTTATACCTACTGTATAAGTGAAACACTAAAATGGCTTATATAAAGAGCTTATTTTGGAGATGCATTTGAATCTTTGGTTCAAATGGATTTCATCCAAATAAAAGCTAGTTGCATTATCTCAATCAGCATCACATATTCATGCCATGATCATGCATCATATTGTTGAATATGGTTGTGTATTGATTACCGACGCCGTTCCTTCAAGATAGGTCCTGCTCCGGAGACCGTTCCAGAGTACCTGTCTGAGGAGCAGTGCCTTCCTTGTTGATCTACCAGGAAATCAAACCCTCTTGTTCATTCCGATATGATCCCACTCTCTCGCTTCTGCTCTCTTTTATTGCATTAGGACAACAGCGAATCAACTGCTACTTTATGCTGCGGTAGTTGAACCCATTCCTCTGCATGGCCTGTCATTGCCAAAGTAAATAGTTGAAACCCACTAGCATGTGTAGGAGTTGATTGAGCCATGTTGTGTTCCTACCATGCCATGCCTGCTATTGCTTAGAGTTGTGTCAGGTCTGATTCATTGGGAATGAATTGGAGTGTTATGTTATGTTCTGGTGCTGAGAGTTAAGTGGGTGAACATGATTTGGTAAAGGTAGCGGTGAGAGGCCATGTAGGAGTACATGGTGGGTTGTGTCATTGGAACCGTCCTTAAGCACTGAGTTTTGTGTATGTTGTCCAATGACTAGCTACTACCACACATTGGGATCCGGGCGCTCCAAGCTCTCTCGACTTATTAACCAACTTGATCTCTGTCCAGGAGTCACAAATAGTTTCTGGTTTTTGTAGGTAGTGTTAGTAGTCTACCAAGTGGCACCCGGCCAGGTGGGCTTGGGACAGACTAGGCACAAGTGGCACGGTGTACCAAGCGTAGATCCATCCGGCGAAGTGGGCTTGGGAAACCTGCACACATCGTTTGGGGCCGTGAGCGACACCCCGGCCGGATCTCTTTGCGGATGGAACCTGAATAGGCGATAAACCTGGACCAGTGTCTTGTGTGGTTAGTCAGGTCGTGGCCGACACCCTTGCCAGGATTCCGCTTGAAGGTTGCCGAGATACATGATGTGTACATGGTGATAAGTGGTGAGAGCATGTGTGAAGAAGTACACCCCTGTAGGGTTATCATGATCTATTCGAATAGCCGTGTCCTCGGTTATGGACTTCTTGGATGCTTACGTGGTACATAGACATCTTGAAGTGGATACTCTAAAATGCTCAACACAAGTGTGAGTGCTATGGATGGCCTTCTCGTAGGGAGACGGGAATGAATCCATAGTAGAGTATTGATGTGGTGATTAGTGGACTCGTGTGCGCCACCTGAAAAGAGTTACCAGCAGTCGCAGTATAGGATAGCCACTGAGTCAAAGCTGGCTTGCTGCAACTAAACTCCACATTACCTTCTTGATACAAATGCATGTATGATAGGATCTGACATAAGTCTTGCTGAGTACCTTTGTACTCATGTTGCTTTATTTATGTTTTTGCAGCGGAGACTTCGGTCTTACTAGTTTACGTGGACTTCGACGAGTAGCTTGTTACCTCAGCTATGATCTTGTACCCTTGGGAGGGACTTGTAGATAGTCAGTCCTCTTAGCCTTTTTCTTTTGTAGTTGTCTGTACTCAGACATGTAATGCTTCCGTTGCTTGTATGCTCTGAATGATGGGTCATGTGACCCCTGTTTGTATTTAATGCTATGTGGCTCTTCTGGGCCTTTATCTATATGAGTTGCATTATGTTGTGATGCCATGTTGTACAACACATACTTGCAAGTTATGCGTACGTGTGACGTGTGTTGCTATGTGTGGGATCCGACGATCTGGTTGTTTATCCTTGGCAGCCTCTCTTATGGGGAAATGTAGTCTAGTGCTTCCTTGAGCCATAGTAGTCTGCTACAGCCCGGTTCACTGGAGTCTTGCTAGCCCAGCACTACTGCTCAGGACACTTGACTTGCCGGCACGTGTTTCACTTCGTTCCTGTGTCTGTCCCTTCGAGGAAATGTCACGCGGTGACATCCGGAGTCCTGCCTAGCCTGCTATAGCCCGGGTTCCCCGGAGTCCTGTTAGCCCACTGCTACCGCCCGGATTCACACGCTGCTGACCGACATGCTCGATGTGAATCAAGTATGCCTGTCCCCATAGGTTAGTGCTGCTTTGGGTTCACGACTAGCCATGTCGGCCCGGGTTCTCTGTCATATGGATGCTAGCGACATAATCATATACGTGAGCCAAAAGGCGCAAACGGTCCTGGGCCAGGGTAAGGCGACATCCGTGGGAATACCATGCGTGCGGCCGCAAAGTGATATGAGGTGTTACCGGCTAGATCAATGTGACTTGGAATTGGTGTCCCGATAGCTTTGGTATCAGAGCCTGACTGCCTGTAGGATTTCCAAGCCAACCTGGTCGAAGTTGTGTCTAGAAATTCTTTAGCTACATAGGGGAATTGATTGTGGAAGGGAACGCAAGGCTCTTTTAACTCCTTATACCTCATGCCTTCTGATCTGAGTCATCCTATCTTTCCTACGGGGTTAAGGAACTAGGCTTCCTCTTCTGTCTATCAGGATCACGTGTTACTACTTTGTAGTCTCTAAGGGTTGACTGATCTGAGTCTTATCCTAGTTCAAGTACTTCCAGTGTAGTCTGTTTAGTATTATCTCAGAACCTTGAGTGATGATGTTGAGTATGGTGCTACCCCATCATTTGCAAGATGTCTCATTTTGAGCATTTTACTGCCGTTATGCTGCCGGAATTATCCTAGGAGTTTGTGAGATACTAAATTCTTGTGCTACCTTCTGCATCCTATAGTTGGTGTTGAATCCATCCTTGTTTTCCTTGGTTTCGTTCTTCAGGATGTTGCCGGTTAATCGAAGTTCTGTTGCTCGTAGCCGGAACCACGGAGATGGTAGGGATGAGGATCCTCCCGATCAGTCTTTGTTGGCAAATTTCATGTTAGAGGTTGAGATGAACAAGCGTGAGACCAACCACTTGTTAGCACGTATCGAGGAGAACAACGCACCCAGTGCAAGGAGTCAGCGACCATCTATGATTTCATTGGTCTGAAACCACCTACCTTCCATCATTCCATTGAACCACTCGATGCAGATGACTGGCTTCGTAGTATCACTCACAAGTTGCGTTCTGTGAACGTAGCTGAAAGTGACAAGGTCATCTATGCTGCATATCACCTAGAAGGTCCTGCTAGTCTTTGGCGGCAAAACTATTAGCCTATGCTTCCAGCTGGTCAGATTCCTACATGGAGAGATTTCACTAAGGCTTTTCGCGAGCATCACATTCCTGAAGCCCTCATTGACTGCAAGAGAGAAGAGTTCTATAGTTTCACCCAGAGTAAGATGGCTGTTGATGCTTACAGTAGAGAGTTTGAGAACCTCGCCCGCTATGCTACAGAAGAAGTGTCCACGGACGCCAAGAAGCAGGCTAGGTTTCGGAAGGGTCTCAACCCCAAGTTGCGTTGTGATATCCACTTGCACCACTTCAATACATTCCAGGCTCTTGTGAACAAGGCCAATAATGCGGAGACAGCTCAGCTCAGTTACGAGGAGTCTCGTAAGCACACCCGTGATTTGGGTTCTTCCTCCGGTTCTACTTCGCAGAAGCGCCGGATTTGGGTTCCGAACTCTGCTCTTCTACCCAGCTACACACCGACGCCATCTTATGTGGCGCCTCACCCAGTTCAACCGTAAGCTACACCCATGCCTATTGGTAGACCACTTGTCAATGCGGGTCCATGTCCTACCTCCAAGATTTGTTACAAGTGCGGAGAGCCAGGCCACATTGCCCGTATTTGCACTCAGACCAGTGTTGCTCCACCCCAGCCCGAGAAGTATGTTGGCCGTGGTAGTAAGTCATCACACCAGATGATCAGTGCTAAGTCAGCTCCCACTGAACTTGGACATGTGCATCACGTCTCAGCTAAAGACGCTCATGATGATCCAGATGTCGTTCTTGGTACACTCCTTATCAACTGTAATCCAGCTTCAGTTCTATTCGATACTGGAGCATCTCACTCCTTCATTTCTGAAAGTTATGCCCGCTTGCATGACATGCCATTTTGTGATATGCCCTCCCCACTACTCATTCAAACTCCTGGATCCAAGTGGCAAACTTCTAGGATAAGTTATGGCAATGAAATACATGTTGACAGACTTGTATTCCTAGCTTCCTTGATATCCCTTAAGTCTTCAGATATTAACATCATCTTGGGTACGGACTGTATGAAAGCTCATTATGCCAAGATTGACTGTTACACCAGGTCTGTTCAGCTCACACACCCCTCTGGCAAGATAGTCACTGTCTCCACCAGAATTGCAAAGCGTCAGCTTTATTCTCTTAATGCCAGCCCTCTTCCAGACATTGAAGATATCCCGGTAGTCCGTGACTTTCCAGATGTCTTCCCTGAGGAACTGCCAGGTATTCCACCTGATAGGGGTGTAGAGTTTGTCATAGATCTTATCCCAGGAACCGCCCCAATCTCTAGGAGACCTTACGAGATGGCACCCTTAGAACTAGCTGAGCTTAAGAAACAACTTGATGAGTCCTTCCAAAAGGGTTTCATTCGTCCTAGTTCTTCTCCTTGGGCTTGCCACGTTCTCTTCGTCAAGAAGAAGGATGGTACGGACCGGATGGTTGTAGATTATCGTCCCCTTAATTTAGTCACGATAAAGAACAAGTATCCGCTCCCCAGGATCAACGACCTATATGATCAGCTCGCTGGATCCTCAGTCTTTGCCAAGATAGATTTGAGGTTAGGCTGTCACCAAATCAAGATCAGAAACGGGGACATTCCTAGCTTTTCTCACTCATTATGGCCAGTACGAGTACACCGTCATGTCCTTCGGTCTAACCAATGCTCCAGCTACATTCTCCCGCTTGATGAACTCGATCTTCATGGAGTACTTAGATAAGTTCATCATGGTTTACCTCGATGATATCCTTATTTACTCGAAGAACGAGGAAGAGCATGCCGAACATCTGACACTTGTGTTAGAAAAACTCACGGAGCACCGCCTTTATGCCAAGTTCTCCAAGTGCGAATTTTGGTTACCAGAAGTGATCTATCTCGGCCACGTAATCTCTGGTAAGGGCATTGCTGTCAATCCCGAGAGAGTTCAGGCCGTTCTCGAGAACTATGTACACATGACCGAGACACGTCTCCGGTCAATAACCAATAGCGGAACCTGGATGCTCATATTGGCTCCTACATATTCTGCGAAAATCTTTATCGGTCAAACCACATAACAACATATGTTGTTCCCTTTGTCATCGGTATGTTACTTGCCCAAGATTCGATCGTCAGTATCTCAATACCTAGTTCAATCTCGTTACCGGCAAGTTTCTTTACTCGTTCCGTAACACATCATCCCGCAACTAACTCATTAGTTGCAATGCTTGCAAGGCTTATAGTGATGTGCATTACCGGGTGGGCCCAGAGATACCTCTCCGACAATCAGAGTGACAAATCCTAATCTCGAAATACGCCAACCCAACAAGTACCTTCGGAGACACCTGTAGAGCACCTTTATAATCACCCAGTTACGTTGTGACGTTTGGTAGAACACAAAGTGTTCCTCTAGTAAACGGGAGTTGCATAATCTCATACTCATAGGAACATGTATAAGTCATGAAGAAAGCAATAGCAACAAACTAAACGATCAAGTGCTAAGCTAACGGAATGGGTCAAGTCAATCACATCATTCTCCTAATGATGTGATCCCGTTAATCAAATGACAACTCATGTCTATGGTTAGGAAACATAACCATCTTTGATCAACGAGCTAGTCAAGTAGAGGCATACTAGTGACACTCTGTTTGCCTATGTGTTCACACATGTTTTATGTTTCTGGTTAATACAATTCGAGCATGAATAATATACATTTATCATGAAATAAGGAAATAAATAATAACTTTATTATTGCCTCTAGGGAATATTTCCTTCAACACCATGGTATGGGTAATCGCATAAAATTCCTCTCCCCTTACCTAAAGGGTTTTCTACTTTATATCCTATCATGGATATCTTACTGTGCTTGTCCTTGGGAAGGATATACCCCTAAAATATGTGTTTAAACACATTTTCCTTTCCATTGTTCTGTTTAATTTGATAATCATATTATCCTTTCCATTTTTTGGTTTAACCTTTCTTGAGGTCTATATGATCTAAGCAGTAATATTCTCTTGCTTGTGTAAACACCTCGGTGTACAATTTTGTCAGCAAGACCCTGTTACTATAGTTGATGACATTCCGTTAGCCACCGATGGATGAGAAATTTGCCTAATGGTCCGCCTCGTTCAATGAGCAGGAAAATGGTTCTCTTCGTCCCTCGCCCTTGGTATCGACATTGTTACCGACATAACTGATAGGCTACCCTTTGACATGTCTTGCTATCATGACCGCGCAAGGTGTCAACGCCTTTCCTACTTTTAACAACATGGTGGGCCCATAACCCACAGTTCCACAGGATCGAAACCTGACTCTTCTGTACCCCCTGTTTGCAAGGTTGTTCCTCGCACATGGCCTCATATGTAATTCCTGAGCCACCTTCCGAGAGATCATCAATTCTGGTATTAGACACAATACTTATTCCCGTTGCTTTGAACCCCTTTCACGCCCTGTTTTAGGCATCGAAGGATTGCCCGCCCGCTCGAAACTTCCCATGATACCTCCTTACTTTGCTCTCGATATTTCCTTAAGTTTCAATTCGAGAGTTACTTTCCGTCATTTTCCCTGATGTTTCGGCCTTGTAGAGGTACGCTTTCCAGGAAAACCTACCCTTTATTCTTTCGTATGTACGATGGAGTTCCTGAAGAAAGGATGCCGACTTCATCATGATGACCTGAAGCAGAGAAATGAAGACATCAACGTAATGGATCGACCTCTTCAAGAAGAGCAACCAAGGCCGAGAAGACTCGTTAGAATTTCGTAACTAGAACTTCCACCGTACACAACCTCTTAAATCTCAGGACGCGATTTCTTGTAGTGGAGGAGAATTGTGACACCCGGATAATTAAGCTACAGTAACTCTCTACTAATGATGCCACGTCACCTCGGTTACTGTTGATAAACTCGCGTTGATTTGAAACTGATTGAAAATTCAATTCAAAATCAAATTAAAATAAAGTCAAATTAGTATTTCTTCAAGCGGCAAATAAAAATGTTTGGAGTGTTGCATATAATCCCATAGCAATTATAAAAACAATGCCAACATTATTTGAAATTCCAAATTGACCCTAGAAACTAGAATAGGGGTCCAACATCAATTATTTTTCCTTTCCATTTTCCCAAACTAGTAAGACACTCTCAAATGCTTTGATGCATTTTTGTACCAACTCAAAATATTGCAAAGTATTTAATGTGTCAAGTGGCACACTTAGGAAAAATCATTTGGTGGCTCTACTTAATGCAAAACAGTGTAGAAAACTAATCAAATTAAAAGAAAATAAAAATGTCTCAGGCCTACTGTTGCAATGGGCTTGGAGTTGCCACAGTGTGGCCCAGCCTAACTCCACCGGCCTTTCGTCCTCCTCCTGCTATAGAAGAAGGCCGAGGCGCCATGGCCATGAGCTCTCGGTGCTACCTCTTGAGCTCTGTGTTGGTTTTCCCCGAAGAGGAAGGGATGATGCAGCAAAGTAGCGTAAGTATTTCCCTCAGTTTTTGAGAACCAAGGTATCAATCCAGTAGGAGGCTACGCGCGAGTCCCTCACACCTGCACAAAACAAATAAATCCTCGCAACCAACGCAAATAGGGGTTGTCAATCCCTATAGGGCCACTTACGAGAGTGAGATCTGATAGATATGATAACATAATATTTTTGGTATTTTTATGATAAAAGATGCAAAGTAAAATAAAGGCAAAGTAAATAGCAACAGAAATAACTAAGTAGTAGGAGATCAATATGATAAAGATAGACCCGGGGGCCATACGTTTCACTAGTGGCTTCTCTCAGGAGCATAAGTATTCTACGGTGGGTGAACAAATTACTGTTGAGCAATTGACAGAATTGAGCATAGTTATGAGAATATCTAGGTATGATCATGTATATAGGCATCACGTCCGAGACAAGTAGACCGACTCCTGCCTGCATCTACTGCTATTACTCCACTCATCGACCGCTATCCAGCATGCATCTAGAGTATAAAGTTAAAAACAGAGTAACGCCTTAAGCAAGATGACATGATGTAGAGGGATAGACTCATGCAATATGAAGAAAACCCCATCTTGTTATCCTCGATGTCAACAATACAATACGTGCCTTGCTGCCCTTACTGTCACCAGGAAAGGACACCGCAAGATTGAACCCAAAGCTAAGCACTTCTCCCATTGCAAGAAAGATCAATCTAGTAGGCCAAACGAAACTGATAATTCGAAGAGACTTGCAAATATAACCAATCATACATAAAAAAAATTCAGAGAAGATTCAAATATTATTCATAGATAGACTTGATCATAAACCCACAATTCATCAGTCTCAACAAACACACCGCAAAAAGAAGATTACATCGAATAGATCTCCACAAGAGAGGGGGAGAACAGTGTATTGAGAGCCAAAAAGAGAGAAGAAGCCATCTAGCTACTAACTATGGACCCGTAGGTCTAAGGTGAACTACTCACACTTCATCGGAGGGGCTATGGTGTTGATGTAGAAGCCCTCCGTGATCGATGCCCCCTCCGACGAAGCTCCGAAACAGGCCCCAAGATGGGATCTCATGGATACAGAAAGGTACGGCGGTGGAATTAGGGTTTTGGGTCCTCTTCTGATCGTTTGGGGGTACGTGGATATATATAGGAGGAAGGAGTACGTCAGTGGAGCAACAAGGGTCCCACGAGCGTGGACGGCGCGCCTGGTGGGGGTGGGCGCGCCCCCCTACCTCGTGGCCTCCTCTTTTCTTTCTTGACGTAGGGTCCAAGTCTCCCGGGTCTTGTTTGTTGTGAAAATGACGTTCCCGAAGGTTTCATTCTGTTTGGACTCCGTTTGATATTCCTTTTCTTCGAAACCCTAAAACAGGCAAAAGAACAGCAATTTTGGGCCGAGCCTCCGGTTAATAGGTTAGTCCCAAAAATAATATAAAAGTGGATAATAAAGCCCAATAATGTCCAAAACAGTAGATAATATAGCCTGGAGCAATCAAAAATTATAGATACGTTGGAGACGTATCAAGCATCCCCAAGCTTAATTCCTGCTCGTCCTCGAGTAGGTAAATGATAAAAACAGAATTTTTGATGCTGAGTGCTACTTGGCATAATTTTAATGTAATTCTTCTTAATTGTGGTTTGAATATTTAGATCCGAAAGATTCAAGACAAAAGTTCATATCGGTGTAAAGTGCATGAAGAAACTCCATACTGATGGACTTTTGGAACCACTTGATTATGAATCACTTGGTACTTGCAAACCGTGCCTCATGGGCAAGATGACTAAAACGCCGTTCTCTTGAACTATGGAGAGAGCAACAGATTTGTTGGAGATCATACATACAGATGTATGTGGTCCAATGAATGTTGAGGCTCGTGGCGGATATCGTTATTTTCTCACCTTCACAGATGATTTGGGTATATCTACTTGATGAAACATAAGTCTGAAACATTTTGAAAAGTTCAAAGAATTTCAGAGTGAAGTTGAAAATCACCGTAACAAGAAAATAAAGTATCTACGATCTGATCGTTGAGGAGAATATTTGAGTAATGAGTTTGGTCTTCATTTGAAACAATGCGGAATAGTTTCACAACTCACGCCACCCGGAACACCACAACGTAATCATTTGAGTTATGAGTTTGGTCTTCATTTGAGTTATGAGTTTGGTCTTCATTTGAAACCGGCGGATCTCGGGTAGGGGGTCCCGAACTGTGCGTCTAGGCCGGATGGTAATAGGAGGCAGGGGACATAATGTTTTACCCAGGTTCGGGCCCTCTTGATGGAGGTAAAACCCTATGTCCTGCTTGATTAATATTGATGATATGGATAGTACAAGAGTAGATCTACCGCGAGATCAGAGAGGCTAAACCCTAGAAGCTAGCCTACGATATGATTGTATGTTGTGGTTGTTATCCTACGGACTAAAACCCTCCAGTTTATAACACCGGGAGGGGCTAGGGTTACACAAGGTCGGTTACAAAGGAGGATATATGCATATCAGTGTCGCCTAGCTTGCCTTCCACGCCAAGTTGAGTCCCACCCGAACACGAGACGAAGTCTTCAATCTTGTATCTTCATAGTCCAACAGTCCGGCCAAAGAATATAATCCGGCTGTCCGGAGACCCCCTAATCCAGGACTCCCTCAGTAGCCCCCGAACCAGGCTTCAATGACGACGAGTCCAGTGCGTAGATTGTCTTCGGCATTGCAAGGCGGGTTCCTCTCCAAATTCCGTGTACCTGTTGAAATAGTGTCCGGCCTCTTGTGAATGTTGCACTCCTTGGCTTCCACACCCAATAATGGCCACTTTCCACATGTTGAGTGAATGTGAAGAGCCAGGGTGTTTTTACATTTACCCCCTAGCTGTGTGAATGAGCTGCCCATTAAAAAGACAAGGATTCAGATCCAAATCACACCATCCTCCCTTGGCGAGCCTTCATCGGAGCGCCTCCGACAGAGATCCATTCCATCATGGCCGGTCGACGCAGCTCCTCCTGTCGCTCCCTAGCCCCACGCCTGGAGATTGGGAGATATGTTCCGTCCTGCACAGCAAATTAGTGATGCTTCAGACCAAGGGATTTGTTCCCCCAGCGTACATGGTCCCGGTTCGAGTCGGGCTCGCCACCTATAATGGCGGAGAACAAGCGGAGAGCCTTCCCAATCCCTCCAAGGAAGAGCGGGTTTTCCTTGTCCCTCATTTGGTAAGAGGGCTCGGATTTCCAATTCATCCGTTTCTCCGGGGGCTCCTGGAGTTCTACGGCCTCCAGTTGCACAACCTTACGCCTGCCTCCATATTGCATATCGTGGGATTCGTAGCCCTTTGCGAGCTGTTTTTGGGCTGTGAGGCTCATTTCGCTCTATGGAAGAAGTTGTTCTGCCTTGTGCCCCGTTCTCAGACGGGGTCAATATATCAAGTGGGCAGAGCCGAAGTGTGGCGTATTGCCGGGACCGGATATCTGTCCGGAACCCCAAAGAAGACGTCCGAAGACTGGCCTTCAGAATGGTTTTATATAGAAGACGCCCCCCTCCCAGATCCTATTTGAATCGGCCTTCCTGAGTTCAAGAATGCTCATTTGAAGAAGCGCCGGAGCTGGTGTCCATGGAGCTCCCTGGAGGAAGATGACAGGGACGTTCTTTACCTGATGAGCTGGATAAGTTTGTTAGCTTGATCCGGATTGACCATGATCGAGGTCATGGCCACATGTATTATGCGGGGGGTGCAGCCGCTTCAGTATAGAGGTCACCCCATGTGGGATTTCAACGGGGAGGATGACGCCACCCGCTACGGCCGTAAAGTGCCAGGTTCGGATTCTGATCTAATAAAGATCTTGTCCACTTTGTACAAGGGAGAAGAGGAGGAATTCCTCTGTGTCAACCCGCAGGGCAGATTTTCTATGTACAATCCTCCGAGCTGGGTAAGCGGAGACTTTTTCTCGCCCATCCGTTTCATGTTTCCATAGTTAAGTATTCAGTGTAGCAATTTTAATGCAGGAGCTACGCCAGGCTGGAAGGGAGATAAACAATCCCCCTCCACAACCCGAGGACCCTGGACGGTCCCTTGACCCGGCCTCAAAGGAGGATCCAGACATATCTGGGGAGCTGATTGATGGGGTATTTTACCAGTTGAGAAATGACAACGCTTTGGTGGCCATTACGGCCGATTACCTTGGGCTACTTCCAGTCTCACAGGTAACTGGGACCGAAGTCCCAGTGCTTTGAAAAGGGATCTGTCCTTGCATGTTTTTGATTACCGTATAACAACCGTGCTTTGCCGAGGAGGTCCTTGAGGCGGAAGGCCTAGCCTGCGGCGACTAGGCAAAAAGGGGCCGCGAGGCCAGGTAGGTTAAAAAGACCCACAGTCCGGATTGAGACACCGACGCAGCGGTACAACACGCCGCCTTTATTGCAAGACATTATTCTCAGAGGCATATTAACGCTCATGCCTTCTTTTCAGGAAAAAGAGCGCTCGCCGGACTATACCCGGAGAGGCTACTAATCGCGCCTCCACCAGCCAAGCTCCAAGGCCGGATTCGGAGGTGGGAACGAATACGAGACTTGTGCCGGGCGCTCCTCCGACAAAGGATGCAGATAAACTGTCTGCCACCAATTCCAAAGTGGAAAGTGCCATGAACCACTGGCGTCGCCGGACTGTTCTTCGTGACGCTTGTTTCTCCCAAGAGGCATTGGATGCCGCTCAAAATGGTCTAGCCAGAGCCACAGAGCAGTATGTAAAAGACATACGGGTGAGAAAATTTGGTGATTATATATATCAGTAGCCCCTGAGACTTGAAACAGTTAGAATAACTGATTTAAGGATCATTTGTTATGCAGGTTCTTACAGAAAAGAATACCCAACTATCCCAGGAGCTGGAAGAGTGCAAAGCCCAACTTCAGGACGCACTGGCCGCAACAGGGGAGCCCAAAGAGACCCCCTCTAGTAATATATCCTTTGAATGATAAGTATCATATAGAGTGCGGCATATATGCAGATCTGACAATAAAATTGTAGATGACGCTCGAGTAAATCCGGATAAGCAACAACTCCTACGCAAGCTGAAGGCCGGTGAGAGCGTGCTTACGAGGGTGAGGCAGGAGAAGAATGATCTCCTAGATGCCAACACCAAGTTGGGCATGGAACTAAAAGATGTTCGTGCCCAACTCTAGGACTCTGTTAAGGATAATCGGCGGCTTCGACGCGACATATTTAGTAAGTGCTTGAACCAACTTTGAAAAAGAGTTCAGCGAGGAAGTTGGCTGACAGAGTTATGTCTGTAGGTATGCTAACAGGTCGTCCTGCCGAGGAAATGCCCGGTTCTATGGGTGACCTTCTTCCCGAGCTCTCACAACTGCATGAACGAGTTCGGTAGGTGATGCAAGGCGTTGCCCAGGCCTTGTGGCCATCCGTCTCCATGCCCGAAGGCCTTGGAGACCTTGTAGAGAAGCTGAAGGGAGCACGGCGGCGCTTCCGATTAGGGAAGATATCGGCCTACTGTTAAGGCACCAGGGAAGCCTGCGCAATGGTGAAGACGCGGTACACGAAGGCTGACCCAAACCACATGGCCGAGGTCGGACCTGTGGGGCCCGATGGGAAGGAGATCCCTGTGAGCTTAGTGTATGGCCTAGTAGAATTGGCCATGAAGTATTCCCAACAGGACTATGGACTAGACAGCCTATTGGATGGTATTGAAGAGGAATTCAACCAGTCAAATTGACTATGTAATTTAAAGTGACATGTATAATGCCTTCTAGCTGGATTGTAGATCGTTTGTCGTGGCGGACCTTTTCGCTTCAACCTCGGGACCCGACGGTCCGGAGTGTATCCGAATACCCTCTCGGTTATGTAAGAACCGGGGCATCCATGGAGACCAGGCGTAGGGGTCATTAGTGCTTTAACGGACAGGTGCCCAACTAGTTATGTTATATTACATGGTTAGTAAGAAACTCTTCCAGGGAGAATAGTTCCGTTAGGGGTTCCTTTCCCTGGGAGGCATGCCCTAAAGTGCATGTCCGGACTGCGAGAAGAGACGCCGAAAAAACATCTGGGGGCGCATAAGTAAATAAGTGCAAAAATCATCTTTAGTTCACCGACCGAATATTCCCTTAAGAACTCTAGCTTTCGGCTTCACCCAGTCTGAGGTACACATCCGGCTAACCCGGCAGTAACAATCACAGAGGTGCTCCCCTTATGCCCTAGCCGAATTAACGGGAACGTAGGGCATAAATACAAGAGTCAGGCAACCCAGCTTGGCCAAAACATAAGTCATATCGATGCATATAATGGTGAATAAAGGGTACATGCGGAAGGATAACACATGTGTTGGGCATAAAGCCCGTATGAATAAGCTTCTGTTAAAGAAGCCCCCAGGTATAATGAGCGCGGATAGCGCGTCAGTTGCATGTAAACAAGGCACGAATGGGCCCCTAAAGGCTGTGAGAGAAAAGAAAAGGAGAAGGAGAAAAATATAAGACAAATAGTGTATAAAAAATGGACAGAGGAAAGAGACGAACACAGAGTCCGGCGTTAGGCGTAGAACCTTCGAAGTCGGGCTGCATTCCATGGGTTCGGCTCAAGTTGATTATCTGATGCATCCCGCAGACGGTACGCTCCACCAGTTAGGACTTGGTCAATGATGAAGGGACCTTCCCATTTGGGCTTGAGTTTGTCCTTTTTCTTATCCGGCAGGCGTAGAACTAACTCGCCAATATTGTAAGTTTTGGCCCATACTTCTCTGCTTTGGTATCTTCGAGCCTGCTGTTGATAGAATGTGGAACGGCCTTTTGCCACGTCACGCTCCTCCTCCAAGGCGTCCAAACTCTCTTGCCGATCGAGCTCGGCTTCTCTTTATTCGTACATGCGCACTCGAGGTGAGTCATGAATAATGTCGCAGGGCAGAACCACCTCTGTGCCGTATACCATAATGAATGGTGTGTATCCGGTAGTGCGATTCGGCGTGGTCCGCAGCCCCCAGAGTACGGATTCGAGCTCCTCTACCCAATGCGTGTTAGATTCCTTGAGGGACCGCACTAATCTGGGTTTGATGGCGCTCATGATAAGACCATTTGCTCGCTCGACCTGACGGTTAGTTTGTGGGTGATAGACTGAAGCATAATCAAGCTTGATGCCCATGTTTTTGCACCAGAGTTTTACATCGTCGACTGTAAAGTTCGTGCCATTATCAGTGATGATGCTGTGGGGGACGCCACAACGGTGTACGACCCCGGATATGAAGTCTATCACCGATCCGGATTCGGCCGTCTTAACAGGCTTGGCTTCTATCCATTTTGTGAACTTATCCACCATGACCAGTAAGTATTTTTGCTTCTGGGTTCCTCCTTTAAGGGGTCCAACCATGTCAAGCCCCCAGACCGTGAAGGGCCATGTGATGGGGATAGTTTGGGGGGCGGTGTGTGGCATATGGCTTTGGTTAGCAAAAAGCAGGCAACCAACGCATCGTTGGACTAAGTCCTGAGCGTCTTCCCGGGCCGTCGGCCAATAGAAGCCTGTATGGAAGGCCTTGCTTACAAGGGCCCGGGACGCCGCGTGGTCACTGCCGAGTCTGGCATGAATTTCAGCCAGAAGATTCCGCCCTTCTTCTTCGGGGATGCACCTTTGAAGGACTCCGGTGGTGCTTTTCTTATAAAGCTCTCCCTCATGCACTTTATATGCTTTAGATCACCACACTATGTAGCATGCCTCGTTTTGGTCCGCGGGAAGTTCCTGCTTAGTTAGGTAGGCTAGGAATGGTTCTGTCCACGGGGCGATGACTACCATTATTACGTGGGCTGAAGATGTTATTTCGTTGGCAGAGCCTCCAATTATGTCAGAATATTCGGTGTCAGGCAGTGCGGTTGGGTCCGGGCTGTTATTTCCGGGTTCCCCTTCCCATACTACGGATGGCTTGAACAGCCTCTCCAAGAAGATGTTGGGAGGGACGGCATTGCGTTTTACGCCGATGCATGCTAGGAGGTCTGCTACCTGATTGTTTTCCCGGGCTATACGGTGAAATTCGAGCCCCTCGAACCAAGCTGACATCAAAGTCTCCACTTATTAGGGATATCGCGAGGTTCGAATCCCCGCACACCTCTAGGCGTTGAATGCCCATGGATACTGCCATCCGTAGACCATGTAGAAGGGCATCATATTCGGCTGCGTTGTTGGAGTCCGTATACATTATCTGTAGTACGTATTGGACGGTATCTCCTGTTGGGGACGTCAAAATAGCGCCAGCCGCCAGACCAGCCAACATTTTGGAGCCGTCGAAGTGCATGATCCAGTTTGAATATGTGCCGTACTCTTTAGGGAGTTCGGCTTTCGTCCACTCGGCGACAAAGTCGGCCAAAACTTGCGACTTAATAGCTCGCCGTGGCTTGTAAGTTATGTCAAACCGGAGGAGCTCAATGGCCCATTTGGCAATCCGACCCATCGCGTCGCGGTGGTTTATAATATCGTTAAGTGGTACTTCCGAGGATACCATTATCGAACACTCTTGAAAGTAGTGTCGCAGCTTCCGGGATGCCATAAATACCACGTACGCTATCTTTTGATAATGCGGATACCGTGACTTGCATGGAGTAAGGACAGTGGACACATAGTAAACCGGCTTTTGAAGGGGGAATTTGTGTCCGTCCGTTTCTCGTTCGACGACGAGCACTGCGCTTACTACTTGATGAGTTGCCACAATGTATAATAGCATTGGTTCGCCAATGTTTGGCGCGGCCAAGACTGGGTTTGTTGCCAATATGGCTTTTATTTCGTCGAGTCCAGCCGTGGCGGCATCCGTCCACTCGAAGTGTTTGGTGCGCCAGAGGAGGCGATAAAGGGGTAATGCCTTTTCTCCCAAGCAGTAGATAAAGCGGCTTAGAGCCACCACGCATCCGGTCAATTTTTGTATTTGTTTGCGGTCCTTTGGGATGTCCAATTGTGACAGAGCTCCGATCTTGGCTGGATTTGCTTCAATTCCTCTACCGGATATAATGAAGCCCAAGAGCTTTCCGGCTGGTACGCCAAAAACGCATTTTTCCGGGTTGAGCTTGATGTCGTATGTTCGGAGGTTATCAAATGTGAGCCTCAAGTCATCTACTAGAGATTCGACATGCTTGGTTTTGACGACCACGTCATCTACGTATGCCTCCACTGCTTTGCCGATCTGGTTTGCCAGACATGTCTGAATCATGCGCTGATATGTTGCGCCGGCGTTTTTGAGCCCGAAGGGCATTGTGTTGAAGCAGAATGGGCCGTACGGTGTGATGAATACCGTTGCGGCTTGGTCTGGCTCTGCCATTTTAATTTGATGGTAGCCGAAGCATGCGTCGAGGAAACACAATGAATCGTGTCCTGCGGTAGCGTCGATGATTTGATCGATGCGGGGGAGGGGGAAGGGATCCTTTGGCAGGCCTTGTTAAGGTCCTTAAAATTGACGAACAAGCGCCAGGATTTGTCCTGCTTTGGTACCGTCACCAGGTTTGCTAGCCAGTCTGGATGTTTTATGTCTCTGATGAATCCGGCCTCCAATAGCTTGGCTAGTTCCTCTCCCACGGCTTGTCTCTTAGGATCGGAGAAACGCCGAAGAGCCTGCTTGACTGGCTTGAATCCTTTTAGGATATTTAGGCTGTGCTCGGCCAACCTGCGTGGGATTCCTGGCATGTCTGAAGGGTGCCAGGCAAAAATTTCCCAGTTCTCGCGTAGGAACTCTCATAGTGCGGCACCGACATCGGGGTTTAATTGTGCCCCGATGGAGGTTGTTTTGGTAGGGTCCGTTGGATGGACTTGGAATTTGACTATTTCGTCCGCCGGTTTAAAGGAGGTGGACTTGGATCTTTTATCGAGTATCACGTCGTCCCTGTCCACCGTGAAGCGCAGCGCAGTCAGTTCCTCGGCCGCATGGGCTTCAGATATTGCCTCGAGGGCCAGTGCGGCTATCTTATTTTCACCGTGGAGTGCTATGTACGGATCACTAGCAAGAGTGATGATTCCGTTGGGCCCGGGCATTGTTAGCTTCATGTACCCGTAATGGGGTATGGCTTGGAAGATTGTAAACGCCTCCTACCCTAATAGAGCGTGGTATCCGCTACTGAACAGGGCCACTTGGAACTTGACCTCTTCGGACCTGTAATTATCCGGCGTGCCGAACACCACATCTAGTGTGATTTTTCCTGTACAGCGTGCTTCCTAACTGGGATTATTCCTCTAAAGGTTGTGCTGCTTCGCTCGATGCGGTTCCAGTATATTTCCATTTTTCGAAGGGTTTCCTCATAAATGAGGTTCAATCCGCTGCCACCGTCCATGAGTACCTTGGTGAGTCGAAAGTCGTCCACTATTGGACTGAGGACCAATGCGGCTGGTGCTCGGGCTGTTTAGAATTTAGGTTCGTCACTGGCATTAAAAGTAATAGTCATGTCACCCCATGGGTTTATTGTTGCCGCGTGGTAGACCTCGGCAAGGCCGCGGAGTGTTCGTTTTCGCAGATTATTTGATGCGTAAGTCTCGAAGACTGTTAATATCGTACTGGTATCCCTGGGCTGGTGCTCTGTGGCTTCTAGGGTTAGAAGATCTTCTTCACTTTTGGCCACCTGCCAGAGTATCCAACATGCTCTAAGGCTATGAGTTGGTGTGGCACCCTCTACACCATGAATTTTACAGGATCCATTGAGCCATCCCTCCAGTACAGTTCCATGCCCTGTAGAGGGTTTTTGCTTTTTGATGTTTAACCCGGGTGTCTGGCGATAATGCACCCTTTTATTTTGGACTGGGTTTGTATTCAGGGTCGGATTATCCCAAATTTTTATTTCGGTTTTCCACGCGCTTTCCATCGCATAGTACTTTCGTACTATGGACACCAAGTCGGCAAAGCGTGCAATTTCGCGGTGACTTATTGCGTTGAGGGTTCCCTTGTCCGTGCAATTCTTGCAGAAGAATGAAATTGCATCTTCCTCGCGGTAGTCCTTTATCCTGTTCATGACCGGGAGGAATCTGGCCCAGTAATGGTGTACTGTTTCTTCGGGCTCTTGCCTAATTTGGGATAGATCGCTTATGTTTGGGTGGGTGGGTGGAATTGAACCCGAATCCTCACCCAATCTGAGACTCAGGGGCCAAGGAGTTTCCAATAAATCTAGCCCACTGCCTGACTCTAGGTTCAGGTCTTGAGTGACGTCCTCCCATCCGCCAGTATCCGGCTTGTAGGAATCAGGAATCTGGATATAGCTAGTCCTTAAGATAGATGAAGGGTTGCCGCATTGTTCGTCCACCACTGCAACGTGATGGGTGACCTGGGGAGAGTTGATCTCTCTCAGATCGGGTTTAGGCCCAATCTGATCGTAGTCTGTAGCGACTCCCAGGTGCGGCGATGCGGTCCAAGAGCTCATTTAGGGAAGAGAGCTCCATTGGATCTAACTGCTCGGCGAGTTCCGAGTTGATGTGAAGATTTCTTTTGATGACCCGAGAAGTCATCGTCGGCGCCGCGGCCGAACATGCGGTCATAAGAAAACCACCTAGCCGGGGAGTTTGGCCGACAGCCAAAGCTCCCTTAGCAACAGTGTCGTATTTAAAGACGGGATGAGGCATCCTTCCTGATGGCGACGGCACAACTGAACTCTCAATGAAAGCAACAATGTCGGTGTCAAAACCGGCGGATCTCGCGTAGGGGGTCCCGAACTGTGCGTCTAGGCCGGATGGTAACAGGAGGCAGGGGACACAATGTTTTACCCAGGTTCGGGCCCTCTTGATGGAGGTAAACCCCTATGTCCTGCTTGATTAATATTGATGATATGGATAGTACAAGAGTAGATCTACCACGAGATCAGAGAGGCTAAACCCTAGAAGCTAGCCTACGGTATGATTGTCTTTAAAATCAACGCACAAGCGCCAGGATTTGTCCTTCTTTGGTACCATCAACAGGTTTGCTAGCCAGTTCGGGTGTTTTATATCTTTGATGAATCCAGCCTCCAATAGCTTGGCTAGTTCCTCTCCCATGGCCTATCTCTTAGGTTCGGAAAAACGAACAGCCTGTTTGAGTGGTTTGAATCATTTTAGGATATTTAAGCTGTGTTTGGCCAGCTTGCGTGGGATTCCTGGCATGTCTGATGGGTGCCAGGCGAAAATGTCCTAGTTCCCTCGTAGGAACCCTCGTAGTGCGGCGTCTAAATCAGGGTTTAATTGTGCCCCGATGGAAGCTGTTTTATTGGGGTCTGTTGGATGGACCTGGAATTTGACTATTTCGTCCGCCGGTTTAAAGGAGGTGGACTTGGATGTTTTGTCGAGTATCACATCATCCCTATTCACCGTGGAGCGCAGTGCAGTCAGCTCCTCAGCCGCTAGGGCTTCGGATAATGCCTCGAGGGCCAGTGCGGCTGTCTTGTTTTCGACGCGGAGTGCCATGTCTGGATCACTAGTGAGAGTTATGATTCCGTTAGGCCCGGGCATCCTGAGCTTCATGTACCCGTAATGGGGTATTGCTTGGAAGATTGTAAACGCTTCCCGCCCTAGCAGAGCGTGGTATCCGCTACTGAACGGGGCCACTTGGAACGTGACATCTTCGGACCTGTAATTATCCGGTGTGCCGAACACCACATCTAGTGTGAATTTTCCTGTACAGCGCGCTTCCCGACTGGGGATTATTCCTCTAAAGGTTGTGCTGCTTCGCTCAATGCGGTTCCAGTCTTTTTCCATTTTTTGAAGGGTTTCCTCATAAATGAGGTTCAATCCGCTGCCGGCTTCCATGAGTACCTTGGTAAGACGAAAGCCGTCCACTATTGGACTGAGGACCAATGCGGCTGGTGGTCGGGCTGTTCGGAATCTAGGTTCATCACTGGCGTTAAAAGTAATAGCCGTGTCACTCCATGGGTTTATTGTTCCTACTTGGTAGACTTTGGCAAGGCTGCGGAGTGTTCTTTTTCGCATATTATGTGATGCAAAAGTCTTGAAGACTGTTAATACCGGACTGGTGTCTCTGGGGTGGCTTTCTGTGGCTTCTGGAATTAGAAGATCTTCGCCAATTTTTGCCACCTGCCGGAGTATCCAACATGCTCTAAGGCTGTGGGTTGGTGTGGCGCCCTCTGCACGGTGAATTTTACAGTTTCCATTAAGCCATCCTTCCAGTACGGTTCCATGCCCTGTAGAGGGTTTTTTCTTTTATTTCGGACTGGGTTTGTATTCAGGGCCGGATTGTCCCAAAACTTTATTTCGGTTTTCCAGGCGCTTTCCATCGCACAGTACTTTCGTACTATGGACGCCAAGTCAGTGAAGCGTGTAACATCACGGTGACTTATGGCATTGAGGATTCCCTTGTCCGTGCAATTATTACAGAAGAATGAAATTGCGTCTTCCTCGCGGCAGTCCTTTATCCTGCTCATAATCAGGAGGAATCTGGCCCAGTAATGATGTATTGTTTCTTCGGGCTCTTGCCTAATTCGGGATAGATTGCTTATGTATGGGTGGGTGGGTGGAATCAAATCCGAAACCTCGCCCAATCTGAGACCCAGAGGCCAAGGAGTTTCCGAACTCGTAAGTTTGGATTCTTGGATGCTGTCCAATGAATCTAGCCCGTCGCCTGACTTTAAGTTCAGGTCTTGAGTGATGTCCTCGTCTCCGCGGGTATCCGGCTTGGAGGGATCGGGAATCCGGACGTTGCTAGTCCTTAAGATAGATGAAGGGTCGCCGTACTGTCCCTCTACCACAGCGACGTGATGGGTGACCTGGGGAGAGTTAATCTCTCTCAGATCGGGTTTAGTCCCAATCTGGTCGTAACCTGTAGCGACTCCCAGGGTGATGATGCGATCCAAGAGCTCGTTTAGGGAAGAGAGCTCCATTGGATCTAGCTGCTCAGTGAATTCCGAACTGACGTGGAGATTGCTTTCGATGACCCGAGAGGTCATCGTCGGCGCAGCAGCCGAACAGGTGGTCATAAGGAAACCACCTAGCCTGACAGTTTGGCCGACAGCCAAAGCTCCCTTAGCAACGGTGCAGACTTTAAAGACGGGATGAGGCATCCTTCCTGATGGCGATGACATAGAGGAACTCTCAATGAAAGCACCAACAATGCAGCCGAATATGAGGCCCTTTTACATGGTCTCCGGATGGCAGTATCCATGGGCATTCAACGCCTAGAGGTGCGCGGGGACTCGAACCTCGCAATATCCCAAATAAATGGAGACTTTGATGCCAAGGATCCAAAAATGGCAGCTTATCGCAACGCCGTCATAAAAATGTCTGCTCGGTTCGAAGGGCTCGAATTTCACCATATAGCCCGGGAAAATAATCAGGCGGCAGATGTCCTGGCACGCATCGGCGCAAAACGCGATGTAGTCCCCCCAACATCTTCTTGGAAAGGCTGTTCAAGCCATCCGTAGTATGGGAAGGGGAACCCGGTAATAACAGCCCGGACCCAACCGCATTGCCCGACACCAAACACTCTGACATAATTGGAGGCTCTGCCAATGAAATAACACCTTCAGCCCACGTAATAATGGCCGTCATCGCCCCGTGGACAGAACCATTCCTCGCCTACCTTACTAGGCAAGAACTCCCCGAGGACCAAAATGAGGCACGCTGCATAGTGCGGCGATCTAAAGCCTATAAGGTCCATGAGGGAGAGCTTTATAAGAGAAGCACTACCGGAGTCCTTCAAAGGTGCATCTCCGAAAAGGAAGGGCGGAACCTCTTGGCTGAAATTCATGCCGGACTCGGCGGTCATCATGCTGCAGCTTTGGTCCCTTGTTGCACCCGTACACTTGTGTTGCACCCGTATCAAAAACGGCGGTAAATATGGTAAAAAGGAAAGTAGACTAGCATGGATGATACAATGACAAAGTATGTAAATAGAGTTCACCGCCGCGGACATCTTTCAGCACTCGCCCTTCGGTGATATTCTAAATTCACTAAAGTCTCTCTCTTTATCAGGAGAGCCCTAGCCGGACTATGGTCAGCAAGGTTGGGATGGGGATGATGAAGAAATTCAAAGCCCACCCACCACCCACTTCGTAGCCACTGTCGATGATTTAACCGACATGCTCGACTTCGACTCCGAAGACATCGGCGGTATGGATGCCGATGCAGGAGACGATCAAGAACCAGCGCCTAGAGGGCACTAGAAATCCACCTCATGTCATGATGTATACATGGTGGACACACCCAAAGGAAGCGACGAAGAGGAACACAGGGATGCAACGAGGGATTGTTCACTTGAAAAGGAATCAAAGCGGCGACGTAAGCACCGCTCCAAGCCCCGCCTCGACAGAGACAGCAGCCATATAGACCTAGCCATAAAGCGAGACGAGTCGACGAACGACGAACATGCCTTCGAGCAACAGTCCGAACAGGGCAACTTAGATAAACAAACCGAACATCCTATCCCCGGCGAAAACAACAGTCTGAAGGACCTTACGCCGGATAGAGTCATGGAGCAGAAGCACCTCCACAAAAGGCTCATCGCCACGGCGCGTAGCCTGAAAAAGCAGAAGCGGAAGCTCAAAACTGCGGAAGATACAATCAGAATTAGATGGAGCAAAGTACGCAACACCGTAGACAAAGATGGCGGCAGTCGCCGCACAAAAAGCAATCCAAAGCGAAAGCTACTGCCTGAATTTGACAAGGAGGCCTTAGAGCCCCCGCAGTCAAATAATAGGAAAGCCACCCGGTCGGATAGACGACCGCATGGCCAGCATGGAGCGGCAAGCGGCGCCGCACACAAGCGGGCACGCGATCCACCAAAGGATCCGCATCAAAAAGATGGCCCAGCCAGATCTATCTACGGGCGAAGAAAACAAGCTCTAGTAAGCAATGCAACACAACAAATATCCGAACATCACGGCACACCCAAATACATGGGTGCCGCACACCCCCTATGTTTCACCGATAAGGTGCTGGACCATGAATTTCCAGCAGGATTCAAGCCCGTAAACATAGAGGCGTACGACGGAACAACAGACCCTGGGGTCTGGATCGAGGATTATATCCTCCACATACACATGGCCAGAGGAGATGACCTCCACGCCATAAAATACTTACCCCTCAAGCTTAAAGGGCCAGCCCGGCATTGGCTCAAAAGCTTTCCCGAAAACACCATTAGAAGTTGGGAAGAGCTTGAGGATGCTTTCCGGGCAAATTTTGAAGGGACCTATGTCCGCCCTCCGGATGCAGACGATCTCAGTCACATAACTCAACAGCCCGGAGAGTCAGCCAGGAAATTCTGGAACAGATTTCTTACTAAAAAGAATCAGATAGTCGACTGTCCGGACGCCGAAGCCCTAGCAGCTTTTAAGCATAACGTTCGAGATGAATGGCTCGCCAGACACCTCGGCCAAGAAAAGCCAAGAACAATGGCCGGATTAACAAGCCTCATGACCCGCTTTTGCGCAGGAGAGGAAAGCTGGTTGGCAAGATGTAGCACCAGCGACCCAAGTACATCCGAAGTTAGGGATGGAAACGGAAAACCCCGACGCAGCAAGGACCAGCACCGGAATAAGCGAAACAGCCCAAAGAGCATGGCGGTCAACACCGGATTCAAAAGCTCGTGGCAGAATCAGAGAAAGCCGCCCCTCAAGGATAACAGGGATGAGCTATCCAACTTCAACAAAATCTTGGACAAGATATGTCAAATACACAGTACTACCAGGAAGCCTGCGAACCATACCCACAGAGATTGTTGGGCTTTCAAGCAATCCGGCAAACTCAACGCCGAACACAAGGGGCTCGACACACCAAGTGAGGACGATGACGGACCCCACAAGCAGAGCACCAGGAAACAAAAGGATTTCCCACAAGAAGTCAAAACAGTAAACTTACTTCACGTGACGAACAGAATGGTGCCAACAGAGATATGCGCCATACGGCCTATCCCAAAGGAGTCTCGCCAATGGTTGTTAGAACCGATCACCTTCGACCATCAGGATTACTCTAGAAGAATCCGGAACGCAGGCTGGACTGCCTTGGTATTATATCCAATAATCGGCGGACTCCACTTTACAAATGTCCTGATGGACGGCGGTAGTGGTCTAAACCTGTTATACCAGGACACAATCCGCAACATGGGGATAGACCCAACAAAAATTTGCCATAGCAAAACCTCCTTTCAAGGGGTAACGCCAAGCCCGGATGCCCGTTGCATAGGTTCTCTCCGGCTAGAATTTATGTTCGGCTCCCCCGATAACTTCCGTCGGGAACAGCTAACTTTCCACATCGCCCCATTCTCAAGTAGCTATCAAGCACTGCTGGGACGCGAAGCTTTCGCCCGCTTTAACGCAATACCGCATTGTGCAGCTCTTACACTTAAGATGCCCGGTCCACGAGGCATCATCTCATTAAAAGCAAAACATTGAGTGTTCCTCCCGCGCGGAGGAAAGTGCGGCTGCCTTGACAGCCCCGCAATAAAGCGGCTTCACTAGCCAAAGCACCTAAACAGGTGGTCAAGACCACGAACAAGGCTAGACGAGTCCGGCATAAACATACAATTGATAAAGGCTTAATAGCCGTATACCCCTGTACTAGGGGCTCCGCGCATATAAAACAAGAGAGAATAAAGCTCTATTTTACCCATTTCGATTTATACTTTGTTTATTTCATATAACTCATGTTCGGCACGATCTTTCTTTAACTAAGTTCCTCTCTTTTACAGATGTACACCGTGCTACGCCCATCCAGGATACGGCACAACGGAGACACAGGCGCAGACGTGCAGCAGGGACGCGTTCCAAGGATTCTTTTCAGATTAAGACCCTGCGTAAACCTTTTTTACTGTCTCTTGTTGATACACATCCCCTGGTTTCTTGGTATAACCAAGGAGGAGGCTGGCATTTTGGCATGTGGCCACGTCAGAGTTTTTGCGTGTACCTGGACACTAGGGGCTTATTACTAAGCGCATTATCCCGCCCACCCTCATAAAGACCGAATACCTTAGGGAGTCTTCGGCGTCGCGAGTTTGGCCTTATATGCATCAGCTCCGAATCATGTCTTTGGTCAAATGTTGGGTTTTCCCAGCTCCTGTGTTTTGTTACCTTATGTTCCGCTCTATCGGCTAAGGCTGCACCAGGAGAACTTTTGCGATTGTGCCCCGGTTCGGCCACGCGAGCACCTCAGTAGAGAAAGCCGAAAACTGACTGTCATGATATAGCGTGAGACTGGTCAACCACTCGATGACTTACCGGAATCTTTAGGATTCCTCCGCATTAACAAAGGGCCACTTCCCGGCCAGGCACATACGCGCCCCGAGTTCAGGCGAGCGCAGGCGCCACCAGGGGCTATATATGTAGCCTCACTATCAAACTCCTATGGCTATGTGAAAGTGATAAAGCATCATAGTCCGATTGCCTAGTTCGCTGCACTATCACCTCCTTTGTAGGACCAAGACGTTGGATGAAGTGTGAAAATGTGCCTTCTGCAAACACCCCCGCATTATGTGCGTGGGGGCTGAAGCCGACGACTGCCATCTTTCAGATTATATATACATATATGTTAAACGGCCGCACAGGAGGTGTTATAATACTTGCAGGCACAAGTATAAAAAGCTTCTACAAGTTACCAAAATATTGTTTTACAATAATACATGCTATTCGAATATAGTATCCTTCGAGCACTTCGTCTCTATTAAATGAGCGCCTTGCAGAACTTCCTGAAAATAGTACTCGGCAGGTACTCGACTTCCATCCGAGTCTGGGGATGCAACAGTGGTGGCCTCCATTTCCGCCCAGTATGTCTTGACACAGGCAAGAGCCATCCGCGCACTCTCTATGCACGCTGACCTCTTCATCGCATTTATATGCGGCGCCGCACCAAGGAACTGCTACACCAAGTTGAAATAACTCTTCGGCTCTGGCCTCTCTGGCCACAGATGACTCACGACATACTTCATGGCGAGTCCGAACAACCTATTTAGCTCGGCCCATTCGGCCAAACAATCGGCTAATGACAGTGGACACTCCGGATTGTGGAACTGCGACCAAAAGAACTTTTCCACTTCGCGATCTTCTTGATCTCGGAAGTGTTCGGCCACATCTGCGGCACTCGCTGCCAAATCCAGATAGGTGTCCGCCGTACTCCACATCCGGTCTATCGGAGTATGTTTAGGATCACAGAACTTCCTCCGCAGCATAAAGGGCTTTCCAGCCGCGATCTCTTCGGCCTGACGCAGCTCCTCCTTCATAGCTCTCATCGCAGAGCGAGCATCCTTGGCATCGGCAACGGCCTTCTCCAGGTCCGTCTGTTCCACCCGATCTTCTTTTTCAAGAAGCTTCCAACGGTCAGCAGCGTTCTTCAGCTTCACGGCCATCTCGGCCATTTCCTTCTTGCTTCTGCAGTGAACAGCCTGTTTGGCTTTCAGCTCTTCAATTGCCTTTCCGGCAGCCGCATCACTTTTCCTGGCTTGCTCCTTGGCTCGGGCAAGTTCCGCCCGAAGATTCTCCATGGCAGCAGCACCATCTGCATCAAGCGCACACATTGTAAGATACTGGCATAAAGCTCCTCTTACCGGGTGCCGCCGGAGGAATTACATACCTTGTGCCTCGTCAAGCCGCTTGTTGACAAGCGCGATGTCAGCATCTGCCACGTCAAGTTGCCGCTTTAGCTAGGCAAATTCATCAGTTCGGCTGGCCACCGAACACTTTGCCACCTACATATGAAGGCGGCATATTAGACCTGGGATTATGATCCTCTGCGTGCCGTCGGTTTTGACAACGCACAGAGTCTCAGGGGCTACTATCTACACAGGGCGCATGTTATTTATGCGCAACTGTCCAAAAAGGGTACATTATTTCGCGTACCTCAAAACCTATCAGTAAACTCCTGACGGCCTCGTGCAATCCGCTCTCCGAGGATGAAATCCTCTTGATCACCGTACCCATCAATGCACGGTGCTCCTCTGAGATAGATGCTCTCCCTAGCAGATCCTTCAGCTCCTCCGACCATGCACCAGATGGTGTCGGACTCGTCCGATGGCCCTTTTCGAAGGCCCGATGTAGAGGGCTTTGGGGGGCCATATGACTACCTTCCGGCCCTCCGGATTCGGAGAAACCCTCCGCGACGATACCTTAGGGTCGCCCGCCTCGCAAAGTGGTACGACAGGGGGAGGCATTCCGCTCTCCATCATCTTCGGGAGAAGATCCTCCGAAGACGAGCTCTGCTGAGAGGGGCTAAGGTCTGAGCTACTAGGTAAATTTTCGATTACTTTTCTCAGATATAAAGCAAGGATTAATCTCATTTCTTAAAAAGAAAACTCCTCTCTACTTACGGCTTGGTGGAGGGCTGATCCCCTTGAGGGCATAATTTAGCCAAAGTATCCCCCAGCACAGGACCCTATGGGGAAGATTTCCTCCCCCGCTTTGAGGCCATGGTCTCCGGGTCTTTAGAGGCGGTCCTCTTCTTCCCCTAAGGAGAGGAATTTTCGATTCCTCCCTTCCAAACAACCTCCTTTGAGGAGGCCGTAGATTCCTTGTCCCCTCCCTTGCTTTCCTCCGAAGGCACAACCTCCAACATCCTGACTAGCACGGGACCCGGCGTGATCTTGGGGAGGGGGCCGGACACCTGATTAGCTTTGCTTTCGCTATCCACTCCTGTTTAAAGGACAACTCTTTTAAGGGGAATTTTATGATAATTATGCGGATTGCGAGTCCGCGCACAGGGCTACATACTTGAGTATCCGGGCGGTTGCAGCTCATACCTGTGTCCTCAGTCAAGTCCGGACACATCGCTTGTGATCCGAAGAACAATTTGTACATCTCCACGGGCGTCGCGCCCATAAAATGTTGGAGAGCTCGTGGTCCCTCCGGATTGAACTCCCACAGGCGGAGGGGGCGACGTTTGCAGGGCAGAGCTCGGCGAATCAGCATAACCTGTGTCGCCACGACCAGACTGATATCTCTTTCTAGGAGATCTCGAATGCGTCCCTGCAACAAGGGCACGTCCTTGGACGGCCCCCAGTCCAGTCCTTTATTGACCCATGACGCTAGCTGTGGTGGGGGACCCGAGCGAAAGGTAGGTGGCGCCACCCACTTGGTGCTCCTGGGGGCGGTAATATAAAACCACTCTCGTTGCCATAAGCTGGACTCCTCTTGAAAAGAGCCCTCGGGCCATGGGGCATCAACATTCCTTCTTATAACAGCGCCTTCGCACTCCGCGTGCCGTCCCTCGATCATCTTCGGCTCTACTTTGAAGGTCTTGAGCCATAGTCCAAAGTGAGGAGTAATACGGAGGAAGGCTTCGCACACGACGATGAATGAGGAAATATGGAGGATGGACTCCGGAGCTAAGTCGTGAAATTCCAGCCCATAATAAAACATGAGCCCCCTCACGAAGGGATCCGTCGGGAAGCCTAGCCCCCGAAGGAAGTGAGACATGAACACCACACTCTCACCAGGCTTGGGAGTGGGAATGACCTGCCCTTGACCAGGCAGCCTATGCCAGATTTCGCCGGTCAAGAACCTGGCCTCTCTCAACTTCAGCACGTCCTCCTCCGTGACGGAGGATGCCATCCATCGGCCTCGAAGGTCGGAACCGGACATTGTCGAAGGTCCGAAGCGCCTAAAATCTGGAGCCTTGGGTGTTGGAACTCGAGTCGAAGGGCGAACTCGTTTGAGATTGAAAGAAAGGAGTAAGACCTTGGTCTCTATATAAGAGGATGAATACCAAGGGCCCTCCCCGTGACCGTTTGGGACTCGCCTTTGATCGAGAAAACATACCAATGGGTACGGTTAGGTTACCCATGCCCATATTGATGAGAATCGCGGAATAAGGGGGACACGATCTCTGGTTTGACAAGACGCGCCAAGGAAACCGCCTCGCTAAACGCGCTGAGGTGGGACAGTAAAACGATTCGAATAAAGACTTGGCCGTGGTGTGATGTCATGCTACGGAATACGTCAGCAAATTAGATTTGTGTAAATATTACTCTTTCTATGGCAATATGTGGAAACTTTACAGAGCCGGACACTACCTTTGTGTTCAAAATCTTCTATGAAGTACTTGGAGGAGGAACCCGCCTTGCAATGCCGAAGACAATCTGCGCGCCGGAATCGTCGTCATTGAAGCCTGGTTCAGGGGCTACCGAGGGAGTCCTGGATTAGGGGGTGTCCGGATAGCCGGACTATACCTTCGATCGGACTCATGGACTATGAAGATACAAGATTGAAGACTTCGTCCCGTGTCCAGAAGGGACTTTCCTTGGCGTGGAAGGCAAGCTTGGCGATACGGATATGTAGATCTCCTACCATTGTAACCGAATCTGTGTAATCCTAGCCCTCTTTGATGTCTATATAAACCGGAGGGTTTTAGTCCGTAGGACGAACAACAATCATACCATAGGCTAGCTTCTAGGGTTTAGCCTATTTGATCTCGTCGTAGATCTACTCTTGTACTACCCATATCATCAATATCAATCAAGCAGGACGTAGGGTTTTACCTCCATCGAGAGGGCCCGAACCTTGGTAAAACATCGTGTCCCTTGTCTCCTGTTACCATCCGCCTAGACGCACAGTTCGGGACCCCCTACCCAAGATCCGCCGGTTTTGACACCGACAAGCACCGACATCTAGCAATGAGTGTGTGAACATAAATGTAATGTCGGTGGGAAATACGTACTCCCCCAAGCTTAGGCTTTTGGCCTAAGTTGGTATATGGCCACGGCTGGCCTGGCGGATATCCATAATAGTAGTTGGGGTCGTACTGAGATGCAGCGGCTATAGCCTCCTGTGCTGCAGTGTGGCGACGAGTGGCCTCCGCTCTCCTCTCGTACTCATCTGCCTCTTCTCTGGTAACAACATATCTTCCTTTTGCCTTATGATCAAAGAAAGCAGGAGCAGGGAGAGTAATATGGACAGCACGGCGTCTGTCAAAGATTAGTCGATACTGGAGAGGTGATTCATTCCTCTCGACAAACTGGTGGTGAACCATGGCATTGAAGTCTAGGTAAGAATGGGGTAATTCAATATCATCTTCGCGTATGGCTGTACCAAGAAAATTAGCTATGCGGGTTGCATAAATTCCTCCAAAGAAATCTCCATTAAATATGTTAACATGCAACAATGGCTCCCAAATTATAAGATTTATCTCCTAACGAAGCACTCCTAAGAATACTGAGGTCAGGGGCACACATGTGACATGCCTCATCTTTACCATTAATGCATCTACCTATGAAGAGAGCAAAATAATGTATAGTAGGAAAGTGAATGCTCCCTATGGTAGCTTGTGTTATATCTCTAGATTCTCCCACAGTTATGCTAGCAAGAAAACCTCTAAATTCAGATTTGTGAGGATCCCTTATACTACCCCATTGTGGAAGTTTGTAAGCAGTGGTAAAATCCTCTAAGTCCATAGTGTAAGAATTTTCATAAAGATCAAATAGGACAATTGGAGAATTATGTGAAGATGAAAATTCAAACCTCCTCACAAAGGAACTAGTGGGATTGTGATACAGGCTGCACTTCTCTTCCTCGAAGCTCACAAGATCAGCGTTACGAAAATATGCGTTAAATTCTTCCTTAATTCCCGCTCGATCCATAAAGTTCTCAGAAGGCCATACACAAGGACGCACTGGAGTGTCTCTTGGTGGCTCATCATCAGCATCACGCATTACATGCCTGGGTCCTTGCTTCCTTGAAGAACCACCCTGGAACATTTTCCTAAGCATATTTCTTCCTCTGAAAAATTCTGAAATTTTTTAGTAACTCCAAAATAAAAGTGAACTAAACTCAATAATATTGATAGCAACTACTCATACAAGTGCCTAGAGCCAATATCATGCATCAAAACTACTTTTGACCATATAAATTTTACATGCAAGCTCAAGAACAGGGTCACCTAAGCAGCGAAAATTTGCAATGAATAAAGCACTAGAAAAAAACTAATTGGACCAATGAAGGAGTCACATACTAAGGAACAATCTCCCCAAGCAGTTTTGTGAGAGGTGCTTTGAGCAAGGAGATCGAAAATGGCAGAAAAACGAGCTTGACTCGGGTTTGAGCTGGTTGTTCGTGTTTGTGGGAGGAATAAGCAGTGTGTGGGTGAAAGGATAAGTGGAGGAGGGCCACCATGGGCCCACGAGGCAGGGGGCACACCCAGGGGGTAGGGCGTGCCCTCCACCCTCGTGGGCAGGTGGGTGACCCCCCCGGTGTGTTCTCAGTGCCAAATATTCTAAAATATTCTAGAAAAAAATCATATTTAAATTTCAGGGCATTTGGAGAACTTTTATTTTGGGGGTATTTTTATATTGCATGGATAAACAGATAACAGACAGAAAAATACTATTTTTATTTTATTTAATATAAATAATAGAAAGTAAAAGGAAGTTATAGAAGGTTGTGCCTTCTAGTTTCATCCATCTCATGATCATCAAAAGGAATCCACTAGCAAGGTTGATCAAGTCTTGTTAACGAACTCATTCAGAATAACATGGAACCGGAGAAATTTTGAATAATACTATGTTACCTCAACGGGGATATGCACATCCCCAATAATAAGAATATCATATTTCTTCTTGAAAGTAGGAAGGGGAAATTCAAAACCTCCAAATATAATCGATGGAATTTTTCCAATAGAGTTGATACTATGATCTTGAGGTTGTTTCCTCGGAAAGTGTATCATGTGCTCATTACCATTAACATGAAAAGTGACATTGCCTTTAGTGCAATCAATAACAGCCCCTGCAGTATTCGAAAAGGATCCTCCAAGAATAATAGACATACTATCGTCCTCGGGAATATCAAGAATAACAAAGTCCGTTAAAATCGTAACGTTTGCAACTACAACAAGCACATCCTCACAAATACCGACAAGTATAGCAGTTGATTTATCAGCCATTTGCAAAGATATTTCAGTAGGTGTCAACTTATTCAAATCAAGTCTACGATATAAAGAGAGAGGCATAACACTAACATCGGCTCCAAGATCACATAAAGCAGTTTTAACATTGTTTCTTCTAATGGAGCATGGTATAGTTGGTACACCGGGATCTCCATGTTTCTTTGGTATTCCACCCTTAAAAGTATAATTAGCAAGGATGATGGAAATTTCAGCTTCCGGTATCTTTCTTTTATTTGTAACAATATCTTTCATATACTTAGCATAAGGATTCATTTTGAGCATATCAGTTAATCGCATACGCAAAAAGATAGGTCTAATCATTTCAGCAAAGCGCTCAAAATCCTCATCATCCTTTTTCTTGGATGGTTTGGGAGGAAAAGGCATGGGTTTCTGAACCCATGGTTCTCTTTCTTTACTGTGTTTCCTAGCAACAAAGTCTTTCTTATCATAACGTTGATTCTTTGATTGTGGGTTATCAAGATCAACAGCAGGTTCAATTTATATATCATTATCATTACTAGGTTGAGCATCATCATGAACATTATCATTAACCTTATCACTAGTTTCAGGTTCATTACCAGATTGTGTTTCAGCATTAGAAATAGAAATATCATTTGAGTTCTCAGGTGTTTCAACAATACGATCACTAGAAGCATGCAAAGTCCTATCGTTTTTCTTTTTCTTCCTTTTAGAAGGACTAGGTGCATCCACATTATTTCTCTGAGAATATTGCTCAATTCTCTTAGGGTGGCCTTCAGGATACAAAGGTTCCCGAGTCATTTTACCACCTCTAGTCATAACTCTAACAGTATAATCATTATTCTTACTATTCAATTCATTGAGCAAATCATTTTGAGCTTTAAGTACTTGTTCTACTTGAGTGGTAACCATAGAAGCATGTTTACTAATAAGTTTAAGTTCACTTTTGACATTAGCCATATAATCACCCAAGTGTTCAAGCATATTTGAATTGTATTTCAATTATCTACCAAAATAAGCATTAAAATCTTCTTGCTTAGCCATAAATTTATCAAACTCATCTAAGCATGGGCTAGCAAATTTAGTAAATGGAATTTCAGCTTTATCATATTTATAGAGAGAATTTACCTTTACTACCTGTGTCGGGCTATCAAGACTACTAGTTTCTTCAATAGGTAATGGATTAGGATCATATGTTTCTTCAACAGACGGTAAATTAAGACCATGTATTTCTTCAATAGGAGGCAAATTCTTTACATCTTCAACATTAATACCTTTTTCTTTCATATATTTCTTTGCCTCTCACATATCTTCAGGACTAAGAAATAGAATACCCCTCTTCTTCGGAGTTGGTTTAGGAATAGGCTCAAGAGGTGTCCAATTATTTTCATTTGTCAACATATTATTGAATAGAATTTCAGCTTCATCCGGTGTTCTTTCCCTGAAAACAGAACCAGCACAACTATCCAGGTAATCTCTGAAAGCATCAGTTAGTCCATTATAAAAGATATCAAATATTTCATTTTTGTTAAGAGGATGATCAGGCAAAGCATTAAGTAATTGGAGAAGCCTCTCCCAAGCTTGTGCGAGACTCTCTTCTTTAATTTGCACAAAATTATATACATCCCTTAAAGCAGCTTGTTTCTTATGAGCAGGGAAATATTTAGCAGAGAAGTGATAAATCATATCCTGGGGACTACGCACACAACCAGGATCAAGAGAATTAAACCATATCTTAGCATCACCCTTTAATGAGAATGGTAATATTTTAAGGATATAAAAGTAGCGAGTTCTCTCATCTTTAGTGAACAGGGTGGCAATCTTATCTTATATTTACCAATTGGAGGCACCATTCAAGTCCTCTCATTAATCCACATCATCAAATTTAATTACACCGTTGGATTTTAGAATTTACGTTCAGGATAGAAGGAAAACTTGCGTAACATAGATGGTCTCTGTCCCACAAAAAAAGGCATCTGACACGTCAACATTAGTTTTATACAAACGTAAAAAACAAAAAGAATGCCTCCATCCATAAAAACTCCAACAAAAAAGGCTTCCATCCATAAAAAACATGCAAAGGAAGGAAATAAATCTGGACCAGAAAAAGGAGTACTTAAAAGACTGCATCACCACGTATAATAAAAAGAGTCATTGACACGTCCAGATTCCAAAAAACATACCCACGTCCAGGACACAAAATCACGTGCCTTCTCTTTCGAAAATTATGACTTTATTAAACAACAACACTTAGTTAGTTGGGACTAACCCCACACGTATTAAAAGGAGAATCCACGTCCAAATTTAAAACAACACGTGTCTTCTTCCATGAAGAAAAACAAAAAAAGGAGCAAACCCAGATGTAAAAAAAGAGTCCTTTAAGACCCTTGTCCAATTCCCGCACAGAAAAATGCCCACGTCCATTCCCCTAAAAAAATACCCACGCCCAAGACCAAAAAACGTGTGGCTTCTTTCTTCAAAAAGAAAAAAAGATTTTAAAGAACACGTACAAGATGGGATTGAGCCCACATGTATTAAAACGTGAGTCCTTATGATTAAAAAAAAAGAGTCCTTATCACCCACGTCCACATGTAAGAAAAAATACATCCACACCCAAGATAAAAAAAACTAGATGCCTTCTTCCATGAAAAACGAACAAAATATACATACAAATAAGTGATCGTTGGCTGTCTCCCAATCGTGTTCCTCTCCAGCCTTTTAATCTCACTTTTCCAACTACGACAATCAATGTTGTAAATTATGTGTTCTGCCTCATGCTTTGAATCTCACTTTTCAAGATCAGGAATCCATCATGTATATGTAAGTACATGATCTTACCCCACGATGGTGATTTAGCACATAAGATCCTATCGAGCAATCTTTAATGTATATTAATGTACATGATGTTATCCCATGATATGTTGATTTAGCAGGTATGATCCACTCAAATAGAAGGAGCTAGATGAACTATGAAGTTGTTCTATTTTCCTTTTTCGCAATTCAATCTATCATACATATGATTTACTTTTATTTATACTAGCTCTGAAAATAAAACACTCATAATATATATATTATTTGCTACAGTATCACATATGTTGGTAGAAAACAATGGACACTGTTATCCATACAAATCTATATCTATCTATACCTATACTAATTTGTGACTTCCAAAAAATTCACATGTTAATTAGATTTTACGAGCCGTTCATCTGGTGGGACCGAGTTATTATGGTGTAGATTAACCTATCTAATCCTTCACAAAAAATTACTTAAAGGGCCCACAATCCTTTGTCGGTTTTAGAAATAGAAAAAAAGGCCAACATGAGTCAAACAGATGCACGTTCATGGTTTCAGGAATAGAAAAAAAAACTTGACTCAAACAGATTTACGTAACTCCTGTCCAGATTCGCGTGTGTCATATCTGTAGCCGGATGGACTCATGCCCTCTCCACGTAGGTGGATGCATCTCTCCAACCCATCGTGGAAAACAGATCTCCCCTAGGTACCTTCGCAACTCCGCGTCTCCGAGGGACTTCAAGCGGCGATCGATGTTCCTAATCGTCTGCCTCACACGTAATATACCAGATTACGATTACACTGCAATCCAATGATGGTGGCTGACTTTTTGGCAGAAGTGTATCTTCTATCGATCACAATCCATAATTGTGCTCCTGCTTTGATGAATCTGGCGTCTAGCACAACAGTAGCTTGGCCGATGTTTGACAAAGGATCGAGGAGGAGGCATATTGGGTTGCCCAGATTCTGCAGCGGCAAAATCCCTGGGTACCAAATCTGTTGGAAGGTTGCGATGTCATGAGCCCATCGTCCGGTCAGCTGATCACCAAATTGCAGCTCCTCGCTCACATCTCCTTCCACCTACCCTTCAGCGCCTTTCTCGATCTGTTGCGTTTGTAGCGGTACGTGAACGTATGAGATCAATGCTCAGCATCAAGTGGGCATACTTTGTGCAGAAGCCAGGATGGAAGTGCAACTGCATGCATATCCGTGAAAGATGTTGTGTAGCAGAGGCATGAATGGTGGTAGCCGGGGAACCATCGACAGCGACAGAGCTTCACGGCTCTTACGAACGTGTTTCCCATTGAAACCTGCAAAGAACTTGTGGCACGACGGTTTCCCTCTCTGATGTCATCGAGTTCATCCTTGGTTGTCCGTTTCCAACTCCACAGGCAAGTAATCTATCTTCAATTTTCTTAAATTTTCTGCTTTGTTTTCAGTACGTTGGACTCATGAGAAACCCAATAAATTATCTTCATACCTAGCATCTAATGAAGAAGAAATTCACCACGTACATGCCCATCCAATTATTACTTCGGGACTTGATTAAGTTGTACGGATAGCAGCCGACCAGATTCAGTTGGGGTGACGACATTGTCTCTTGAAAATCCTTATTGAAGGTTAACCAACAGATTCAAGGGATGTACTACGATGCAACGCCATAGAGCACGATGCCCGCTGGTCACTATTCTGGTGTCATGTTGATGTCACGCATCCATGAGAAACCTGTGCATGTATGGCATCAAGCCAAATCCGAAGGTCCTGCTGGAAGCATATACGGACAATGAGTGCATTCTCTACGATCGCCTAAGAATTAATTGTTGTTTTCCTATAGAGGATTTGGATGTTACATGGTTTTATAATGTTTGATAAATATCTAATTATATGCACCGCACTATGTATCTACTTATTCTGCCTTTTTGTAATATTAAGTAAAGGCATTAATTGATGCCTAGAAGTTCTTGGTTTGGTAAGCAGACAAGAAAAGGACATGGCAAGGATTCTTATGTTTATGTGCCTTGAGTATTTAGTGTCTAGGTACTATATTACATGATCATATTCCTTCTCCTAGATGGCACCATTTTTTATAAGGCATCCTGCCGTGGACACTAAGGTGACGCTTAGGTGGCAAGACGCCCTGGCAGCGCCTTGCAATTACGCTCGCTTTCGGCGCTTAGGCGTTAGTGCTTTGGGAGCTCGCCTTGCCGCCATGAAAACCATGATGTGCACACAACTCCGATGAACATTTAGACCCTATATACTTGAACCTTTCCATTTATATGTGCTGTAAATTCTTATGATATAGTTTGAAATTTAATTATAAATGCGGTATGATTGACAACCCCTACAATGTGAAACTTCAGATCTGCATTAGGAGATCTCCTCCCAAGTTTACTTAATGTATCATGAGGGTTCTGCTATGTATATTGTGTAATATTATCTTCAGTTATGATTTCTGGGTTTGTACATTTTGCCATCAACACCAAGAATATCTTATCTGTTATATGTTAAAGATCATCAAGTTTCATTTTCCACCCAATATCGTGGTATGCTAGCTATTCACCATGTACAACCATATAGGTTTAGCCTGTTATTATTTTTGATTAATTTCTTAGGTGATATGAACCACTCAACATATGTTGTTGTGTTAGCAATGTATCCAGCAGAATGATGTACCTTGGATCAATACATTTATTGTGAGGTTGTCTTTGTCCTTCATTTCACTAGGACAAGCTTCAAGCTGAGTCCCATTGTCATGCTTCCATATGTTGTCTTCGGAAGGGCCTCCAGTAGCCATCAACGATGAGGGTGCGTCCAATTGTGCGCTTTCACGGATTATACACAATGCAAGTACTCCCTTTGATAAAGGTACTATTGCAGAAATCTACTCTAATTAAATCAAGATCTGTAAAAAAATTGCATAGTACCATACGCATCTATTTGTAAGCTAGGAGTGGCATGGGGGATATTTAATAATATATTTTTTAGGTTAAATAAGGAGTGCAAAGTCTTGATGTGTTGTATGATGTATGTGATATGACCATCTGAAGCTCACTAGCTCCTCTGATTTCTGAGTTTTCATTACATTACTCAGTAAATATATTTTAATCATGTAAGATTTTCAAATATATTATTTTAAGCATCCCTTCATGTGAGAGCGCAATTTTTTTGGTATGTGAAAACGGTGACTGTTATCAAATTGTGGATTGAAGATTACATCTCTAGGGTTAGAATTGTTTCGAGCCATAGCGTGACTCAAACTGCTAGCCATATTTTAGTGATAATGTTCTTTGAAATTTTGTCAATATTTGTCTATCTCAGTATATGCAAAAATTTAATTCATACAGAAGAGAGGGTACACAGGCTCATGAGTAATGACTAAGATTCAAAATGTCCAAATTTTGCATTAAAACGTAAACGCTAAGAACATACAAACATATGCTAATACTAGATAAAATTATATTTATCTTCCATGTTTCCATTCGATGGGCCCAGCTCATAGTAACTCAAGTGGACAAAAAAATCTATCATATTATTCCAAAAATCTTTCCACGTCTACATCTTCTAATACAAACATATGTTAATACTAGACAAAACTATATTTATCTTTACTGTGTCCATTGCATGAATAGTATAATAACACGAGATTTTAACAAAAACTTCATTGCCAAATAAATTTTGAAGAATTTTCAAAACAAATCACTTTTACTTTTTATATTTATATAAGAGCCTATGCCACCTTCTATATGATGCATATTTATATTTTGCTAGCGAGTGCGAATGCACGGGTTCCCGACTAGTATATTCTTAAATACTCAAACTAAACTAGGTGCAATCGAATGTTCTTGAGGGACAACTTCATTTTAAAAGTTGTACACATGTGAAATCTAATTCGCAAAGCCAATGGTTTTAAGATCAAATTCTACCGTAATTCTGTGGCAAAAAATGAAGATGTAAGTTCTTTAGATAGAGAAAAGGAATATATATATATATATATATATATATATATATATATATATATATATATATATATATATATATATATATATATATATGTTATAATTGGGGCTCTTGATCATATACCTTTTAAAACTTATATATCATGAATACATGATAGAGGCAACACCATTTATATTTGTAACCATGTTGTCTAGCAACATAATCCTAACAATCAAATAATAACATGTTCATATTATTGTCCAACATTTCTAATTGTTACCTACTTTGTCATATTTAATATTATAGAAGTGCTAGCACGTGCAGATGCACGGGTTAATGACTAGTATCATTTAATTTAGCAAGGTGTGCCACAACAGTTTCAGATTCATAGCCATGAAAAGGATCAGATTCAACAAAAGTAATTATATCAGGATCAACAGAGAATTCATAATCCTTATCAGTAACACAGATAGGTGAAGTAGCAAAAGCAGGGTCAGGTTTCATTCTAGCATTTAGAGATTGCTGATTCCATTTAGCTAATAACCTCTTGAGTTCGTATCTATCTTTGCAAGCTAAAATAGCTAAAGAAGCTTCTTTATCAAAAACATAACCCTTAGGAATAACAGGCAAGTCTTCCTCGTCACTTTCATCAGTATTATCAGGTTCAATATTTTCAATCTCTCTAGCCCTAGCAAGTTGTTCGTCAAGAAATTCACCAAGTGGCACAGTAGTATCAAGAATAGAAGTAGTTTCATCATAAGTATCATGCATAGCAGAAGTAGCATCATCAATAACATGCGACATATCAGAACGAATAGCAGAAGCAGGTTTAGGTGTCGCAAGCTTACTCAAAACAGAAGGTGAATCAAGTGCAGAGCTAGATGCCAGTTCCTTACCTCCCCTCGTAGTTGAGGGAGAAATCTTGGTTCTTGGATCTTTCAAGTTCTTCATAATGATAAGCAGATATAAATCCCAAGTGACTCAAAGAATAGAGCTATGCTCCCCAGCAACAGCGCCAGAAAATAGTCTTGATAACCCGCAAGTATAGGGGATCGCAACAGTTTTCGAGGGTAGAGTATTCAACCCAAATTTATTGATTCGACACAAGGGGAGCCAAGGAATATTCTCAAGTATTAGCAGCTGAGTTGTCAACTCAACCACACCTAGAAACTTAGTATCTGCAGCAAAGTGTTTAGTAGCAAAGTAATATGATAGTAGTGGCAATGATAATAAAATATAATGATAGCAAAAGTAATGTTTTTGGTATTTTGTAGTGATGATAGCAATAGCAATGGAAAAGTAAATAAGCGAAGAACAATATATGGAAAGCTCGTAGGCAATGGATCGGTGATGGAGAATTATGCCGGATGTGGTTCATCATGTAACAGTCATAAACTAGGGTGACACAGAACTAGCTCCAGTTCATCAATGTAATGTAGGCATGTATTCCGAATATAGTCATACGTGCTTATGGAAAAGAACTTGCATGACATCTTTTGTCCTACCCTCCCGCGGCAGCAGGGTCCTTACGGAAACTAAGGGATATTAAGGCCTCCTTTTAATAGAGTACCTGAACAAAGCATTAACACATAGTGAATACATGAACTCCTCAAACTACGGTCATCACCGGTAAGTATCCTGATTATTGTCACTTCGGGGTTAACGGATCATAACACATAATAGGTGACTATAGACTTGCAAGATAGGATCTAGAACTCTCATATATTGATGAAAACATAATAGGTTCAGATCTGAAATCATGGCACTCGGGCCCTAGTGACAAGCATTAAGCATAGCAAAGTCATAGCAACATCAATCTCAGAACATAGTGGATACTTGGGATCAAACCCTAACAAAACTAACTCGATTAAATGATAGATCCCATCCAACCCATCACCATCCAGCAAGCCTACGATGGGATTACTCACGCACGGCATGAGCATCATGAAATTGGTGATGGAGGATGGTTGATGATGACGATGCGGATGGATTCCCCTCTCCGGAGCTCCGAACGGACTCCAGATCAGCCCTCCCGAGAGGTTTTAGGGCTTGGCGCTGGCTTCATATTGTAAAACGCGATGAATCCTTCTCTCTGATTTTTTTTCTCCCCGAAACATAATATATAGAGTTGGAATTGGAGTCGGAGGAGCTCCAGGGAGCCCACGAGGTAGGGGGCGAGCCCTAGGGGGGCAGACGCGCCCCCACCCTTGTGGACAGGTGGTGGCCCCCCTGGCCTTCATCTTTTGCATGTATTTTTTATATTTTCCAAAAAGTTGCTCCGTGAAGTTTTAGGTCATTCCGAGAACTTTTGTTTCTGCACATAAATAACACCATGGTAATTCTGTTGAAAACATCGTCAGTTCGGGTTAGTTCCATTCAAATCATGCAAGTTAGAGTCCAAAACAAGGGCAAAAGTGTTTGGAAAAGTAGATACGACGGAGACATATCACTCACGGACTCGATTACATAGAGGGATCATAAAGAAGAACTCACAACTAGATCATACTAGAACTTTATTCTACTAGATCAAGATATTACCAAAAGCGAACTAAGATAAAAGTGATGGTGATACGATACCGGGGCACTCCCCAAAGCTTGGCAGTTGCCAAGGAGAGTTCCCTTACCCATGTGATTATGTCTCTCTTTTCGGGGATGGTGATGTGATATTCTTGGCGATGATGCCCCTCAGGATAGGATTCTCCTCCTCGAGCTTATTGACTTGCTGCTTGACGTCCATTATTTCCTTTCGGAGTTTTCCTGTAACAGCCAAAGCTCCCTGCACCCAAGGGTGCTGCATAGCTGCGGGAGAACCAGTGACACTCTTTTTCATATTCTCATAAGAAAGAAATCTAACATTGGAAGGGATAACCGAGTTTGGAATAGCCGAGCTCTGCAGTTCTCCCATTTTGAATCCAGCTCGGAAGCGGGAAGTGACTTCTTGATCCTCTTCCATGGCATCTATGCTCTTCAAATCTGCCTCCATCTCTTCCTCCATTGCTGGCCCAAAGGGGTCAACATTGTTGTTTGTCATTGATCTCGGTGCCAGATGAGACACCCGGCTCTCCCCGACTGACTCTTGCGAAGACATCTGGCTCTAATCTGCAGCAGCAACAGCTCGAAACACAAACAGAGGATAATTGCGTGATACGGGAGTCAAAACCCCCGTGAGATTATATAATGAATTTTTACCGACCAAAATATGTGTCGTGTAAGAAAACGGAGTCCGGAGAGCGCACGAGGTGCCCACGAGGTAGGGGGGCGCGCCCAGTAGGGTAGGGCGCGCCCTCCACCCTCGTGGAGGCCTCGTGTCCTTCCCGGACTGCTTCTTATTTTTCTATTTTTCTAAGTATTCCAAAACAGAGAAATATTGCCTTAAAACAGTTTTGGAGTCGGTTTACTTACCGTACCACATACCTATTCCTTTTCGGAGTCTGAAACGTTCCGAAAAGTATCCCCTATGTATTCCTCCGGGGTTGCGGTTTCAATAATATTGGTTTCAACATTTATGGGATTACCTGAGATATAATATTTGATTCTTTGACCATTCACCACCTTTGGATTTGTGCCTTCGAAGTTGTTGATTTTTATGGCATTGGAACGATAGACCTCCTCGATAACGTAAGGACAATCCCATTTAGAGATAAATTTTCCTGCAAAAAATCTTAAACGGGAGTTGTATAGCAATACATAATCACCTACATTAAACTCACGCTTTTGTATCCTTTTATCATGCCATCTTTTAACCTTTTCTTTGAACCACTTGGCATTTTCGTAGGCTTGCGTTCTCCATTCATCGAGTGAGCTAATATCAAATAACCTCTTCTCACCGGCAAGTTTCAAATCATAATTGAGCTCTTTAATAGCCCAATATGCTTTGTGTTCTAGTTCGAGAGGTAAGTGACATGCTTTTCCATAAACCATTTTATACGGAGATATACCCATAGGATTTTTATATGTAGTTCTATAGGCCCATAATGCATCATCAAGTTTCTTGGACCAATTCTTTCTAGACCTATTGACAGTCTTTTGCAAAATTAATTTGAGCTCTCTATTACTCAATTCTACTTGACCATTAGACTGAGGGTGATAAGGGGATGCAATTCTATGATTAACATCATACTTAGCAAGCATTTTACGGAAAGCACCATGAATAAAATGTGAACCACCATCAGTCATTAAATATCTAGGGACTCCAAATCATGGAAACATAACTTCTTTAAGCATTTTAATAGAAGTGTTATGGTCAGCACTACTAGTTGGAATAGCTTCTACCCACTTAGTAACGTAATCAACAACAACTAAAATATGTCTATATCCATTAAAGGCAGGAAAAGGTCCCATATAGTCAAAGCCCCAAACATCAAATGGTTCAATAACGAGTGAATAGTTCATAGGCATTTCTTGACGTCTACTAATATTACCAATTCTTTGGCATTCATCACAAATATAAGACAAACTTACGGACATCCTTGAAGAGAGTAGGCCAATAAAAACCAGATTGCAATACCTTATGTGCAGTTCTATCTCCAGCATGGTGTCCTCCATAAGCTTCGGAGTGACACTTGTGTAGGATCTGTTCATGTTCATGCTCAGGTACACAACGTCTAATAACACCATCTACTCCTTTATAATGATGTGGGTCATCCCAAAAGTAATGCCTCAAATCATAGAAGAACTTTTTCTTTTGCTGGTATGTGAAACTAGGTGGTATGAATTTGGCAACAATGTAATTAGCATAATCAGCATACCATGGAGCAGTATGAGAAGCATATATGACATTTAATTGCTCATCAGGAAAGCTATCATAAATAGGTAGTGGGTCATCAAGAACATTTTCTAACCTAGACAAGTTGTCTGCAACGGGGTTCTCACCTCCCTTTCTATCAACAATATGTAAGCCAAATTCTTGTAGCAAGAGAACCCATCTAATAAGTCTAGCACTACAAAAAAAAACACACATCCGTGACATTTTGGGTCGAACGAATTTTTTTTCTGTCATACATATGACACTTCTATGACGATAATTGTGACAAAACCCGGTATCATCATAGATGTGGTGGGCTCCTACTTCTATGACAAAAAATCATGACAGAAAATGGGCTTTTCGTCCTGGTCAGGCCGGAGACGCAGCTGCATGACATTCTTTGGGCCGTCCATGACGGAAAAAACCGTTGTAGAAGCGAGGGGGAGGTAAATTTCGGGGAGTTCCCGGTTACGGTGGGTGGTCGGGGGCCGAGCGATGCATGTTTCTCTTGTACACGTACGCGCGTGTGTGCGAGGAGTTGGCTCTAACTGAACCCGAGCGAGCCGTTGGGATCTAACTGAACCCGAGCGATTGCACTGCAGGCTACGCGTTACTGAACCCGAGCGATCGATCGATGGCTATTAACTGGACCCGATCGAGCGATTCCTTCGCTACTGCTGCTAATTGAAGCCGATCAATTGGATGAATAGTGAGCATTGCGGGGGGGGGGGGGGTGGATGAACAGTGAGCGATGGCGTTGCCTCTAGATGAATAGGCCCCCCTGGTGTGGTGGAGGGCTGGATGAACAGTAGATGATGGAGGGGTACCCGTGGAAGGGTGGTTGAACTGGACCCCGTGGTGTGGAGGACTGGATGAATAGTAGATGGTGGAGGGGTGCCAGTGGAGGGGTGGTTGAACAGTAGCCGGTGGAGTAGCGCGCGGTGGAGGCTGGATGAACAGGAGCCCGTGGAGCCTGGAGGAGGTCGACGGTAGCCCGGGGAGGCTGGAGGAGGTCGACGGTGGAGATGAATAGTATCCCGTGGAGTCCCGTTTTGCGGTACGCCACACCCCTCCCGATGAACAGGACCCCCATTTCGACCGTAGGAGGTCCGTTTCATCCATTTTGCGGTACGCCACACCCCTCCTGATCAACAGGACCCCCGTTTCGACCATAGGAGGTCCGTTTCATCCGTTTTGCGGTATGCCACACCCCTGCCGATCAACAGGACCCCCGTTTCGACCATAGGAGGTCCGTTTCCTTCGTTTTGCGGTACGCCAGACCCCTCCCAATCAACAGGACCCCGTTTCGAACATAGGAGGTCCGTTTCCTCCGTTGTGCGGTACGCCAGGCCTCGTTTCCATCACCTGTTCCGTCCAAGCCCTCCCGATGAACACGACCACGCATTCCATTCTGACCCAGCCGGTTGGTTCCCACGCGTTCCGTTGCCTCCCGATGAACACGACGCATTCCGTTGCCTCCCCATGAACACGAGCATTCTATTGACTCCCCATGAACACGACAACGACGCTGTTTCTCCTTTCCGACCCAGCCATGTACACGAGCCCTGGCCGTACGTATGCGCGAGTAGGCATTCGAGACCCCGCCCGTATGTACACATACGTGGCCGTATTTTCTTTCTTGCACCCTGGCCGCTGTACGTACGGTTACATGCTACGTGCGCGCCTCTACTACGACACGTACACGCCTCTACTACGACACGTGCGCGCCCCTACATCCACTAGTATATATGTATGTACACGTTCGCGACCAGAATGACAACGCTACGTACGCTTCGACCAGGTGGGTCCCAAATGTCAGGCACTTCCATGCCTGCGAAGATGTAGCTGGTGGGTCCCAGCAGTCAGGGGAGCGAATCATTTTTTGCCCGGACGCACTTCCTTGCGTGCGAAGATGTAGCTGGTGGGTCCCAGCAGTCAGGGGCGAACGTGTTTTTTGTGAAATACGGTGGCCCGTCCGGTGGGTCCCCGCTGTCAGGTGGAGGAATAATTATTTTGCTTGTAATAAGGAGGCACTTCCTTACTGCGACCGTGGACCCAGCTGTCAGCCTCTCCACGTACAGTCCACGTCTGATGGAAGCCGTTCCTTGACCATGTTGACCACGCCGCGCCGAGAGCACCAGGGCGGTGGACGATAGCGAGGCCTAGGAAGGGGACGACGCGGAGCCGGGGAAGACGCGGCAGTGGATGCCCGCATGTAGAGGAGTACGAGGGTTCACTGGTTCGCTGTGGTGTGAGGCTACCGTTGCCGCAGAATAACAGGGGTGTGGGTGAGTAGAGGGATGGCCTGGCCAGCGGTGGGAGTAGTAGGGGGCGGTGAGGCCTTCGCCGCATCGCAGCCGACCACGGGAGGCAGGAGCGCGAGGCACGACCGGAGCTGGTTTGGGCGACTGAAGCAAGAAGACCAGAGGTTGAAGAAGCACTACGGCCGTTGGATGGACATCATACGGTCACTGGAGCTAGAATCGTGCATATTGACTAAGTTGACAAAGCCCTCCGTCCCCGTCAAATTAGTAGGCCCACAAGTCAGCCTGCCACTATATTGGGTCCTAGCTAACAAGGGGAGTATTCATTTTTTTTGTGCGTAATAAGGAGGCACTTCCTTGCGTGTGAATATATAGCTGGTGGGTCCGAGCTGTCAGCGGCGGTAACGTTTTTTTTGCGAAATACAGAGGCTCTTTCGGTGGGTCCCTCATGTTAGGTGGAGGAATCATTATTTTGCGCGTAATAAGGAGGCATTTCCTTGCGTGCGGCCATGGACCCAGCTGTCGGCCTCTCCACGTACAATCCACTTCAGATGCATGTCTGTCGTTGACCATGTTGACCAGGCCGCGCCGAGAGCACCAGGGCGGTGGACGACGACGAGGCCTAGGAAGGGAACGACACGGAGGCAGGGAAGACTCGGCAGTTGTTTCCCACGCGGAGGGGAGTACGACTGTACGAGGGTTTACTGGTTCGTTTGCCATCGCCGGAGAATAACAACAGGTGTGGGTGAGCAAAGGGATGGCTAGGCCAGCGATGGGAGTACGGTGGGGCGGTGAGGCTTGTGCGGCAGCAGAGCCGGCTGCGGGGAGGAGGCAGCAGGCAGTCCCGCCGACGCTTGTTTGAGCGGCTGGAGCAGGAAGAGCAGAGATTGAAGAAGCACGATGGCCATTGGATGGCCATCCAACAGTCACTGCTTGTGCGTCATCCTTTTTTAGGAAAGCCTCAACTCTGTGGAAAACAGCATACAGCCCATCTGCCATTATTTCTAATAATTTACAGCCCATTTGGTAATTATTAAGGTTTTTTGGAGCCCATGTTCTTTTTGTTAGCATTACACCCCATATTGTGGCCACGGTTAAAAATTATACGAAAATTTGCATATTTCGGTGCAGTCCGAACTGTTTTTAATCCCGAAATTTCGACTCACATTCAAACTGATTTTAAAAATAAATGTATATCAATATAAAATCCAACAAATTCTCCATGCATAAAAATTAATGTAATTTAAAATCTCGAAATTAAAAAAAGATATTTGAAACTAATTGCCGGTTTGATGTGTTTTAAAAATGTACAGCCCATTTCTCATTACTGATAGGCCATTTCTCAGCCAGCCGAATGAAGCTCTCCTCGTCTTGAAAGATTTGCAGCCCAATAGGCCTGACAAAGCGACTTACTTGGCAAATCACAAAAATACTGGGCTATGGCCATGGACCCATCTGTCAGTCCATTTGTTTTTTTAGTCCATTTAGTGGGCTGGGTGAAAGAATGATGTAGCATCTATGCAGCCCGTTTAAATCCCATTTGCATTTTTCTCGAAATCCGCGGACCTGCTGGGCTGGGTGAAAATATCATGTTGGGCTAGATGGAGAAATTTTATAAAAACATAAACACATGATTGCACGTCAGTAAAATCTTTGCAAGCTTATGTACGCAATCACTAGGAGTTAATTTGCCAAGTTATATATAAACAATTATTATTATTATTTTGTAAGAACTTTCGACTTACGAAATAAAATATCATTTTAACTTGATGAGTTAATAGTACGTGGGGTATTATTATTTTTTAGGCTAGACGTGGGACAGTTGAGTTGGTTCTAGGGGAAAGTACTGGGAGAAAACTCAGTTTACATCGAAAAAGAAAGTGGGAGAAAATTCAAAGACCTGCTGGGTCCACCTGGGGAGGGGAATATGTTGGGAGGAAGGAGATTCAAAGCACGGCAGCCGAGTGAACTAGTTTTTTTATGGACAAGTGAACTAGTTTACATACATAAGCAAATAGCCACTAAAAAAGCAATCAGGTTAATGGGTTCTTAAAAGAAATATTTCGGACAAAACAGATAATTACGACACGTAGGCTAATGCATGAAACACTTAGATGATAAAGGTGCTTATAAACAGATAAAGTACAACATCTAGACCTTCCTGGCACGCTTGATCATGAATCTGCGGCTGTCCGGGTACTCGTCGGTTACGGGAAGCAGACACGCCCTCATGTCCAAGATCTGCATGTACATGTCGTAGCATGCGTATGCGTCCTTGGCCGCGTAGGTTATGTAGGCTAGATTCAGAGGTACCTCCCATGTGTTCAGGTCATCTTCTTTCATGTTGGCATATCAGAGGCCGATGATGGTCTCGGCGAGGTCAACCACGGAGTCCTTCTCTTGCCCGTTGCTGATGGTCTTGTATTGCTTCTAGATGTCGACAAGCTTGTTGCACCAGATGGCCGAATCGTCGCGTTCTTCCTTCTCTCCACCGTAGCGAAGGTGCAGTCGGCGCTGCCGATGAAACGGGCGAATGCTCCAGAACCTGGTGCAGCCATAGGACTGAGGCAAGGCAGAGCTTCACCGAGTCCGTATCGTTGGTGTACATCACATTCAACTTGGTGCGGCCATAGGACTGAACGGCGAACTCAAAGGGGAACTCCTTGCCGAAGTCCATATCCAGCAGGCTCACCCCTTGGATCGCCATTGGAGTCTCTTCGAGTGAACGAGTGTGTAGGCGGCGGCAGCAGTTCGTTTTTCAGCTCTTGGGGAACTGAATTCAACAGTAAGCTGAGTGTGTACAGGCGACAACAATTACTACCCCTCGCTCGTACGCTACATGCCCGGCAGAAGATGCACCCTCGGCCACATGTCGGTTCATGAGCGGGTCTGTATTGGTACTATAATAACAGGAGTTAGTGGTCACTTTACTTAAATGTAATTAGCTTTAATAGAAATTTGTACTTAAAACAAGCAATGCATTCGCTCGTTCTATCAGTGCCACATGATCAACATGCACAACAATTAGAATTATTATTCTCAGGACGCACACGATCAACACATTTGTCGCACTTTCACAAAGATAATACTACCAAGTTTGAACTGTTTGTTATGGTTGTTGTCCTCTGCATCATCATGCCGTGTTTCCCAGCTTGCAAGATTCAGAACCAACAAATAAGATCCAAATAATAAGTACAACAAAGATGCATACACATCTCATTGATTCCCAGCTTGCAAGATTCAGAACCAACAAATAAGATCCAAATAATAAGTACAACAAAGATGCCTACACATATCATTGATTCCCAGCTTGCAAGATTCAGAACCAACAAATAAGATTCAAATAATAAGTACAACAAAGATGCCTACACATCTCACTGATTCCCAGCTTGCAAGATTCAGAACCAACCCATTAGAGCCTTTTGATAAAGTGAATATCGGGATTAAATCCATCTTGGCTAGCCATGTCATACAATCGAAGAACTTGGCGAATGATCTTGACCGTCACGACATCTATAGTTGAGTATTCCTTTTTGCACAACATGTTTGCACAGCACAAACAAAGAGACAGGAGAGCATGATTTCGCTTTAATAGCAGCCTCCTTGAACTCAACCTCCAGCTCTACTTGGATGAGGTCTGCCTGGAGTTCCATGATTCAATTCATGCGCATTTTTCTGCAGTTCACCTGTAATGAAGCAAAGATTGCATCATTCAGCTAGCAAAAGTACTTGCTCTTGTGAGCTGGCAGGTTCTTCTTTAGTAGTTGCACTAAAATTGAGGAACATTAAGGTTGGCTATCCAGCTCACGTAAGGTGCAACTATAAATTTCTTATCCTTTTGTGCAATTCCACTAAAATGAAGTGCCATTGTGGTGATAATGACGGCTCCATCTTGCAAAGGCTAATAAAATGTTGCACGAAATTACCAACAGAATTTGACGGAGATTTTGGAAACTCCTATCACCATTTTTTGCAGTTCCACCAATATTGACAGATGTTGCCCAAGTGACATTTTAGTTGAACCGCACAAGACACTCATTCCAAAAAAGTGTTCTGTGCAGTTCACCAAAATGTCACAATAGCAACAAGGTGAAATGGATATCCCTATCTGCATAAAAGGATAGAAAGTAAACAGTTGGTGGTCAATAAGAATATACGAAACATATACAAAATGAAAAGAAGCATCTTAATTATGTTCATGGCAATCACGCAAGGACAGTAGAAATTTCAAAACGTCAACAATGCTTCATGTTACCAGAAGCATTACGATCAACAATGAGATTCCTCAAATATGGGATTACTTTAATGGTGGCATTGCTTGTTTACCAGACACAGTAAATCAACAGCAGCCAAAGAGTTGGTTTAAGGGCATGGGACCGTGGGGACACCAGGACACTCTGCAGCGTAAAGGAGCAACTTACTTATCATACTGGGGAAAACAGCAGGAGTGCCCATTGTACTATGTGAGGGCAACAAATCTAACCCTGGAGACGTTGTACTATGTGAGGGCAGCAAATCTAATCCTGGAGATCTTTTACTATGTGAGGGCAGCAAATCTAACCCTAGAGACCTTTTACTATGTGAGGGCAGAAAATCTAATCCTGGGACCTTTTACTATGTGAGGGCAGCAAATCTAATCCGGGAGACCTTTTACTATGTGATGGTAGAAAATCTATTCCTGGACACACTCTGTTGACTTGTCCACCAGCTGCCACTTTCTATCCTTTTTTCAACCAATAATAGATGTGTTCCTTATCCAGTTTGTACTGTGTTTTCCCATTATTTCCCTTTTCAACCAAGAGACCGGTTTGGTATCCGGTCTCTACTACTTTCACCATATTATTTCCTCTTTGAATCAAGTCCTAGATTCATGCTACAACTTTCCCCCCTTTCTTCTTGTTTGAACAAAGCCCTAGATTTGAATGCATGAAGTAGCTTTACCTCTAATAATACTAAATATTTAGGTGGCTTTGGAAGAGCTGATGGGAGTAGAAAAAGATGCACATGCAGACACGTGGGGAGCTGGGGCAGTAGAGCAAGCCACTTTCGAAGAACTTATACCCGAGGGTCGCCGGGATGTCGGCGGCGGCAGGTCGGATCTGCGAACAATACGACAGGGAGGAAGAAGGGTCGGAGGACCTCCTGAGCCGGCCATGTGTCGGAGAGAACGGCACGGGCAGAGGATCGGGCCCCTCCGGCAGCTGTGAGTTTCCTCCCTCGGCGGCGATGACCACGTGAACGATGCACCTTTTAGTCTTCTACACACACCAGCTAAAGGGATCCGGTCGGATCTGTGACCAGCGGTAAGCAGAGAGAAAATGTCGCTACCGATGTCTTGTTTATATCTGGAGAGGATGAGAGAATGAAGAGAGCAACCCTAGTAAAGCAAGCGCTCAAGCCCCTGCGTCCATATATAGTGGAGTGATTATCTTTTTCTCTCCACACCAAGCGTTTCAATTTTTGTACGTGGCATCAAAGAAAAGAAACTCTCTATTTAAGGTGACTACTGTACGAGACCTACTTACTACTAGTAGTACTACATTATTGTTCACTTGTGCTCCCCGCCCCTCCATTCATTGAACACCCCCACGGGTGAATAGACATACAGTAAGTACTGTATTTATATAGAACGAACAAGCTCGAACTATTTTCGCGTAGTTAAAAGTTGAGGGCGGGGCTTTTCCCGGGAAGTACGCGCGGCAGTTTTCCGGTAGGGACAGAAGACTATTTTAAGTTTTTTAAAAACTTCGAGACGGCCACATAGCATGGAGCCGACCCCAACGATTTTAAGCTTACATGCATGGTACACGTTATCCTAGACTACTATACACATGAAACTGCCACACGAGCGTCCGGGCAGCGCTTGGCTCTTCGCCTCTTCGGGAAGTCGAAGAATGATGGAATACTATTGCACTAGAGGTGTACTACAGTATGCTTCTGGCCATCTGACACCGATTGAACAGCTGCATGTCCACTGCGTGCGGGAGGGAGAGCGTGTAGCGAAAGCTTCTCCTAGTCTTGCCAACCACCACGCTCATGGGTGAGGGAGGGACGCTCCTGCCTTTATGTGTATGACGGGTGGGCCCTACAGGTGTGTGGCCAACCTATCATACAGCCAAAGGCAGGTGCAATTAAGTCCGCGAGGGAGAGGATAATCAAACTTCTCATTGATGTACGAGTTGACGCGACACATCAAAGCACTGCACTCGATATATTTCAATAATTTGCATGTGTGACTCCCACATTTAGAGGCCGGGGGTCATAATCCTCCTTTTCGAGAAAAAACAGACGCGTGTGTGAGAGGACGAGTGCATGCGTGCACCTCTTCTCTTCCTGTATAACATACTACTAAACTCATAGTACAAGTTTTTGTGGGTGGCACGATGGTGCGTGCGAGAAGTCTCGAGAGATAGGTTTAATGCATTAATTTATATGCATGCATGCATAAAGTACATGCATTGGTCAATTTTCTCTTAATACTTGCATGGAATGATGTAATGCACCTTGGATCTGAACATGTGTTGGGGAACAACCAAATTGAGCCTTATAAAATGAAAAAACTAAAATTTTGAGATAAGCCCTATAAAACCGGAAAGGAGGGAGTAGAAAAAGAAGTACTCCATCCGGGAATAGTGCCGCACTTCGAAACTAGAACCGTCAATAAATTTTGAGCTTGCGTCTCGTCACATTCCAAATTACTCCATGCTATATTGAATTGCAAACTTGTTCAAACCGATCACAACCTAAACGGTTTCCCACTTAGGAGCATATTAGTACTCGGTTATAAATACTAGTATGCACTACTAGGGAAAAGCCTAGCAGCAGCGTGGGTTTTGGGCCTCTCAGTAGCGCGGGGACCGGCGCTACTAATAAGGCGCTACAGATAACATATAGCAGTAGAGCATGTTGTCCCACGCTACTGCTATACATGAATAGTTGTAGCGCTCTTTAGAAAAGGGCGCTGCTGATATTATCTGCAGCGCTGTTTGCTGGGAAGCGATACTGGTAAGGCGGCGCTACTGCTAAATTACCCCCCCCCCCCCGCTACTACTAGTTGTATTAGTTTTTTCCTTGCATATTTGTTTTGTATTTGAATAGGATTTATACAATAATCTTTAGCACATCATACACATACAAATGTAATCATAGCATATACATACAATTAGTCTCATCAAATCATGTCATCATCATAATCATCATCCAACACAAACTGGCCTCTCGTCATCATCTCAAAAATAGCGATACAAGTCTCGGTTACTTGCAAATACATCGTCATCCATCTGAACAATGATATATGCGAGAAGAGCTATCACTTTGAGTATATGAGTTCGTATCCCTCTCTCGCATTAGCGTGAACCTAAACTAACTACTGCCTGTCGCTCAGAAACCGGAAACTGGTACACCTGGGCCGGACACTCCGGCCACTTGTCGTATATATACTCCTAGCGTAGCACTTCTTCGCCATCTATGATCTATGCACCTGCATCGTCACATGAGTCGATGATATGCAACATATATAGTTGAGCAACAGAAAGAGACAGACTTGGCAAAAATAGAAACAACATATCATAAGCATAAATAACAAAGTTCATCGTACCCCAAAATGCCCTAACTAGAGTGATTTTTGCGAGTCGACGAGGAGGACAATTTAATTACATCACAAATAAAATTTCACCGTGCATAACTCAAAGTTCTGTTATACAGAATATATGGACTAAACGGACACATTGTCATATATCGACAATCACTCCAACATGTTGTTCCATCCATCCAAGTCAGGGAGATAGTCCTCGAGCTTATTGAAAGGCTTCATGTCGAGATGTTGAGAGGCTATCCATGTTTGGGCGTCTTCCCGCGACATTTGTCCTTCTCTGTAGAGCATCCCTGTTTTTCCGACGACCTCCTTCATGATGATTTGGGCAAGTTCATGCTGGATGTTATAGAACTCAGCTCGAAGTTGATGATCCTCGATATGTCCTATGTCCTTTACCCATTGCAGAATATGGCATCGCCGGATCTAGGTGACATGCGAAGGTTCTGGTGATCCTGTCTGTACTCCAACATGTGGTGTAGGACATAGAATCCATCACTAAGAGAATCTTCGGTTGCTAGATGCAGTAGAAGTCGGTCTTATGGCCGAAGGCGACCCTGCCACCCCTTCTCTTTTTGTCCCTGACCTCTCCACCCCTTGCTTGGTAGTAAAACATAGCACTCTCGAGAACATCCTTGATGTGGGCGTAATCCTTTTTGTGAATGTTCTTCGATGAGTCCAAGTAAAGAGCGTGGGAGAATCGGGGGTAGAGGATGATGAGGACGACGCGCCCGCCGCTGCGCAAAATAAGTACACCTCAAATTAATTAGCCTCCACCATGCAAATGAATGATTGAAATCAAAGGAAGGATAGCAGCGCGGATGACTTACACGGGATGATAAGGCACGAGAATCGCCTCCTTGTCCTTAGTGGCGATCATGAAACTAACGATGTAATCACCTACGTATTCATGGTGCTTTGCGTAGACTCCCAAGAAGCCCTCGTGCATGTAGTACAGGTCAGCGACACAGATATGAGATATCTGCTCAACCCCGATGATGTAGTTCATGTGCATGGAATAAAGGCGGACAAACGTAAAATCCAGCTTCTTCACGTGAAACATGTCGAATGTGTAATCGAATCGGAGGAAGAACTTATCCGCGTGGAAGCTGTCGATGTACGACATTTTCCACGGAACGTTAACCACGTAGAGTGGATATCCTGGATGTTTCGAGGCGATGAGGCCTTTCTCTACACGAAGCACATCATAATGAAGTCTCCTTAGATCGCCGAATCTGACCCGTAGCGCTGTTGCAGGTAGGATTGGTTGACCGGGGATATGCCATTTATCCGCATCGGGGATATCTATACGGTCCTGAAGCCGAGGCTGCTGAGGCGGCTGGATCATAGAATCAACTTTTTTGCCTTTCCTCGCTCTCTTCCTAGACTTTTTTACTACCGGAAGGTCATCCATAATACGTTGAGATGGCAATTCAGGCACCGACTCATGATGCTCAAACCCTGAGGAGGCGCCAGTATAGACATACTGTTCAGCGCCATCATCGTCCTCATCCTCATCCATGGCCACGTCATCGGTGACTAATGGAGCCTCCTCCTTACCCCGTCCGCTATCACCCAACCCGACACCCGATGCTAATTGGGTAGGTGGGGTGTTGATGTTCATACCTTGCTGAGGCTGCGTGCTCGTGGGCGTGCTCCCGGCCGCCTCCAGACGAAGCAGACTCTTTGTCCACATCAGGACCCACCCATTGCAACAATCACCAAGCCGCCGCGGCGTCTCGTCGTCATCCCCCACTAGTATTGGAGGAGGCAGATTCTCGTGGCCCGGTTTGACACTGGCCACGGAAACCTTGAAGTCTTTCGGGGGGATCGGTCGGCTATGGAACAATGGTTCCTTCGGCTCCATTATCGTCGCCTTCCCCACGTCCACCTTCTGGTCGCCGATGGTGTACAATATGGTGCACGGAGTTTCGTCGGCCTACAAAGAAAAGTCTGCGATAGGAGACATCCGAAAGGCAACGAAAACGGCAGATTATACATTTATATTGAAGGGGGCCAGTGTGACAGATACCGTGAGGGCATCGAGCTCAGCCAAAGACGAAGCACCACCGAGCACGTCCGGTGCGGGGGCAGGTGCGGGAGCCGGTGCGGGAGCATGTGCTGGTGCAACGGTAGTCGAGCTGCTCCCCAAGAAGTCAGCAAGGGGAAAGTCCTCTGCATTTTTTTCTGGATTTTTCCTTGTCCAAGTGAAAAACGCACGTCACCAGGGGAGTAGACAAATCTGCAACCACCTGCTTTGCGACAGCTACCGCTGTTGCGACTGTCTGAGATGATTTCTTCTCAACCGCAATCTCAACTTCCTTGTCGATGTTTTCTTCAGTTAACCTCCGTCTTTCCTTTCTCTCCTCCGTGGTCTCACGGTAGCACTTCTTCCACGTGGCGCCGTCTCCGACACCGTGCACGCGTCCATACGACGGTCGAGTATCCACCGGTTATTGTTTCAATATGTTCAACGCCCGGTTGAATGGAGTGTCCCACTTGGGCATCACCAATGCCTCAGACGGCGAGTCACTTTCAGTCGCAATCCGGTGCTGCTCTCTCTGCAAAAGGCACAAGGAACGCTTACAAATATGACTAACGTGTGCAGTCGAATTGATCAGAAACTAAAATTACCAGCAGTCTCATGAACTCCATAATGACCGGTTTTGTCTTGTAAACCATCTTCACTGGGTCCAACGGTGCCAGGCCCTGAGGACGTCACGCTCCTGCGGGACGGTGAAATCCGCCAAGGGTCTGGGATGCCCAGACTCGCGGCTTCCGCGTCCTCCTTGGCCCATTTGAACCTCTTTCCGCCGTAACCACGGCTTCCGAGGTGGTGGCTCCCAATGTTCCTCTCTTGAAGCCCCTTCATGTACTTAGACTTTTTCTGGCAGCTTCGGCCTCGCAAGCCTCCTTGAATATTTGAAACTGCTCTTCTGTGATTGTCGAATTATCCTTTAGAATCTCGGAGTAGGGTTCCTTCTTGTCAATGATCTTTGCTTTCCTCGATTTTTCCAGGCGGCCAACGCTTCGCTAAACTTGGTCATGGCGTGTTTGTTTATCTTCTTCATTCCCGGGTTCTCATCTGGATCTTCATAATCCTTCTCATTCCGGCCCGTAACAAGAATATCTGGTGAAACTTCTTTAAGAGGGAGCTCCTCATATTTTCTATCTTCTGTAGTTTCTCATCGTTGATGGTGGCGGTTGTCCGTATGATGCAGCCTATTTGATTGCCGTAGCATCGACGCGCTTCCTCAGGCGCCTTTGGCTCAAATTTTCCGTCGTCCACCTCCATGACCACTAGTCTAGTAGTCCTGAGTTTGTTAGGAAGCCGTTGCCTCTTTGCTTTCGGTTCTACACCAGCTCCGCTCCCGAGGTAGCGTCGGTCTCAGTCTCAGCGCCGGTCTCAATGCCGGTCTGAGTCTCAGCACTAGTCTCAGTCTCAGCACCGGTCTGCGTGTCGGTCTCAGTCCCCGATGCCACCGGTGGGCCCAGCAACAACATCGGTTGATTGTCGGCAAGGCTAAAAAATCCGTCTGCCGCCCGGTAGACGTCGTCGCAATCACCAGAACCCTGTCCTTCATCGTTGCTAGCCATGTTTCCTATGATTAAATCTAGTCAATTAATTCTAGACCAAATAAAATGAATAATGACATAAAAAGGCCTATTGTTTTGTAGGAAAGTTGACTCCTTCCTGGTGCGGCAAATCCCAGGCACTCGATATGTCCTAGTTTGTAGCACAAGTCATGCCGAAATTCACGGAAAATTTCGGCATGACCATTGCTAAAAAGTGGACAAATCGAGAACCTGAAATTTTCCGGAACAGAAATGAATCAACATTCTGGCCAAACATAGGCCACTCAGCATCATTCCCTGGAAACAACAAAGCCACTTGAGCACAATCAAACAACTTCAATGAAAAGAGATAACGTGAGCAAACACTATTGAGGAATTTGCATATAACATGGCCACTTCAATGAAAAGATATAATCAAGAATAATGGAATATGCAAATCTATCCCTAACAATAAAGCACGGATTGACTCCGTGGGTTCACCATCACAATATGCTTCTTCCCGTGATTTTACGCTTTCAGTTTGGATTTAAAACATATTCGAGGTGGTACTAAATTTTTGTTATATTTGTTTAGATGCGTTTGGTTTTTGTTTTCCCGTACTGGGCCTCGGCTGATTCGCTAAACTGGGCCTCGGCTGGGCCTGCATGCTGAATTGTGTCCGTCGTATGCTGGTTCACCGTCGTTTTCTATATCTGGCTGTATGTGCGTGTGTTTGAATTAAAAGAAATTAGAGAAAAAAATGGTGGCAGCATTGGGATTTGATCCCTGGTCTCCCATGTTGGTTGCAGCGCAGCAGACGACTTAGGCTAGGCTCCTAAGCTTGCTAATTAGGGCGTCTGGAACCTTAAGAATAGAGACAGGCGTACTCGGGCCGAGATAAATGGGCACGGTCTTGATGGGCATGTGCGAGTGCTACGGCCCACTGGACGGACAAGGGACCAGGTTGGAAGTTTTTTTCTTAATTTTTTACTTATCAAATAGTCCCACCTTACTATTTAACATTAATTTTTACCAGTTTATATACGTTTTTTAGGTTGTCAGGCATCGAGAAGCTGCTTTGGAAATTAAGCAAAGAAATAAAGAAAGGAAATAGACATTCTTTGCATGAGAAATAAAGAAGGAAGATGGTAATTATGTAGAGCCCGCAAGAAAGGTAATATGTATTGAATAAGAAATAAAGAAGGAAGAAAATTGATGGTAATTATCTAGGCGCCATATTAATCGCAGGAGTAATTAGCAGGCCTAGCAAAAAAGGAAAAAAAATAATTGCATGACAAAGAAGGAAGAAAATTGATGGTAATTATCTGGGCGCCATATTAATCACAGGAGTAATTAGTAGGCCTAGCAAAAAAGGAAAAAAATAATTGCATGAGAAATAAAGAAGGAAGGAGAAAGAGAGAGGAAGGAAATGGACGGTAATTATGTGGGCATCATGATATAAGAAAAGAAAGAGAAAGAAAAACTAATTAACAGGAGGTGCAGGGGAATCAATGGTAGGTTGCCAGGCTTATGAGCAAAAATGATGTGGCATTTTTAATCCTCACTAAATTCATGTCATTTTTTTCTTCCGTTATGTTTTCCTTGCTCTTATAATCTTTACTGAATTTGCGCCAAATTTGTAGCACATTGAACATGATGTTTGCACATACAATCCTCACTAAATTTATGTCAATTCTTTCTACCGTTCTAACACATAGGCATATATACTATTTTTAATATATAAATGGAGGTATAATATTATTGGTCCTCGCATTTCGTATGTCCATGGTGTTTCCTCATATTGAGCTAGGCTATTCTACAACTCGTCTGTCTTGGGCCACTTGGCCTCTACCACGTTCGCCCGTGTAATGTTCGACCACGGTGCCCCTAACATGTCTGGCGATATCTCACGGAAATTGCCCCAAAAGTTACAAAATATTACCCACCAATCCAACCTACTCCCCAGTTCCTATATATAATAAGTCTTTTTAGAGATTCCACCACAAACTAAATACGGATGTATATATACGTATTTTAAAGTGTAGATTAAATTATTTTACTTCATACGTAGTCTATATTGCAATCTCCAAAAAGACTTATATTTAGAAACAGATGGAGCATAAGTGATAAAAGAAGGTTTTACACAAGGGAATCCCCTGCCTATGCCGGCCCATGCAGTAAGGACTACGTATACTGGGCTCTGTGCGCTGGAAGAAGACGCCGCACGCCTGTATGGGCCGCCCATGTCCAGGCGGCCTGTTTTTTAAAGTTTTTATTTATTTATTTTTTTTATTTTTTTTGTTTTCAATTTTTCTACTTTTAATAATTTGGGACAGCGAAAAAATCTGGAAATTTTAGAAAACGAGAATTTAGCAATAATCTTTTAATAAATCATAAATTGTTTGTAGATTAAAAAATGTTTGTGATTTGGTAAAAAAATGTTTGCTTAAAAAGTTCATGTATTAGAAAATGTTAATGAAATTGAACAAAAAACATTCATGACTTCAAAAACAATTTATTCATTCATAAAATGTTCACTGATTCAAAAATGGTCATGAATTTCAAAAAATGTTCGTTAAATCAAAAAAATGTCCATGAATTTCAAAAAATATTTCACAAATTTCCGAAAAATGTTCTTCGATTATAGAAATGTTCGTAGATTAAAGAAAATTGTTTTAAAACATGTTCACAAATTATTATTATTTTGCAAATAGCATAAAATCTTCAAGAATTCAAAAAATGTTCTTTATTTTAGAAAAAGTACAAAAATTTGTAAAATTGTCTAAAAATTTGAAAAATGTTCACGAGTTTAGAAAAAATGTTCATCATTTAATAAAACTGAGAGTGATAATGTATCTTGGTGATGCAGCAAAATATGGTCATGGCCATTGAAGATTATAGTTTTTTTGCCGTTGCAACTTACGGGCCCTTTTGCTAGTGAACATGAATGACATATATCATATAAAAACAGTCTTGTTTTTTGTTTACATAGCAACAATTAGTTTGACCAAGTTTTTGAAAAGAAAAACAATTCTGTTTTTTGTTTATAGCTAAATGCCATATCTACTGTTTTTTATTTATAGCTAAATACTTTTGTTTTTTGTCTAAAGCTAAAAGTCTAGGAACTCCATTTTCTCTAACCCTTCTCACCTCACCAAAATTTCCACAGCAAGACCTTAGTACCTACACCCAATTTCTTCAAAAATATTCAGGTCCATAGTCCAAATAATTCAAATTTCATTTGAATGAAATTTGGAACAAATTCAGGTCTGTAGTCCAAATATTTTTTTATAGCTAAGTGTTTTTTGTTTATAGCCTCTGTTGATTTAAATCTAAATGCTACTATTATTTATATACCCTCTATTAGTTTAAAGCAAAATGGAATTACTGTTTGGGAATTTTCATAAAAATTGCCCTAGCTAATTTCCTAAAAAAATTGCTAATCATTTTTCCTAAATGCTATAAAATGCCTACTGCCCTAAAAATTTAGGGTTCATATGAACATCAACACAGTATCAAGATATATATGAATTTCCCTAGCAGAGAGAGAGAGAGAGGAGGGTAGGGGACAGGAGAGGCAGAGCCTTACGGTCGGCGGAGAGGGCAGGCTCTGGCTCGGGCGGCGGCGGTGAGGTCGATGGCGGCGGCGGTGAGGTCGAGGGCGGCGGCGGTGAGTTCGAGGGAGGCGACGGTGAGGTCGATGATGGCCTCGGGCGGCGGCTGTGAGGTCGAGGGTGGCCTCGGGCGGCGACGGATTGGTCGAAGGCGGCGGGCGGCGGCGGTGTGGTCGAAGGCGGCCTCGGGCGATGGCGGTGTGGTCGAAGGCGGCAGGGCGACGGAGGCGATGTTGCAGTTGGGGGAAAGGGGCCAGGAGTAGAGAGGGGGGAAAGGACTTAGCGAAATTTTGAGCCCGGGCTGCCGAGATTTGAGTCAAACTAGCAGTAGCACGTTTTGTCGAAATGCGCTATAGCTAAGATAGCTATAGCTTCTTCTAGAGAAACGCGCTACAGCTATTCCTTTCTGTTTTATTTTTCTTTTTCTTTTGTTTTCTTTACATTTTCTTTTTTTCATTTCTCCTTTTTCTATTTCTTTCATTTTCATTTACTTTTCTACTTATTTTTCTATTTATTTTCTTTTTCATAGCAGTAGCGCTCTACAGCATAAATGTGCTGCTACAAAGTTTTTAGCAGTAGCGTGCTTCTGGGTGAACCTCTACTACTATTCCTAGCCTACCGGAATTAGTGAGGGAATTTTAGTAGTAGCGCTTTTCCGTGAAGACACGCTACTGCAAAAACAATGGTTGTAGCATGGTTTTGCAACAAGCGCTACTACTAAGTAGCGCTAGCGCCGAGTTTTGACCAACGCTACTGCTATACCTCTATGTATAAGGTTTTCCCTAGTAGTGATGCCAAGATGATAGCACATTCCTCCTCAACTCCTCATCCACAAAAACAAATAAGTCCTTCAGCATCCTTCCCTTGCGTCTGCCATGGCCAGTGTGAGTTCTGGGTCGAGAGATTGCCACCAGGAAGAGACGAGCATGGAAGCGGAAGCACGAGAGATGTCCCGCCTCGGTGCGAGAGCAGCCGACATGTCCCACCACATGGAAGTAGCAGCACAGAGGTCCCACCGCGCTGCTGAAGCAGCACGGAGGTCCTGCCGTGCCATTGATGCAACAGACTGGTCCGGTCGTGCCGCGGAAGTAGCAGAGATGTCCTGCCGCGCCACGAATGCAATAGAGATGTCCCGCCGCACCGCGGCGGCCTAGGAAAATTTCTCGCGGGCAGGCGACGACTGTTACAGGCGCACGCATGCGATCGTCCATAGCCTGATGGATCAGATCTCCGGCTCGGCGAGGTTGCAGGACGACATGATAGCCTCGTTTGAACAGGCTACCGGCGTCATCCGGCAACTAAGGGAGGGCAATGAGAGGCTCCGGGCCGAGCGCGACCTGCTAAGGGAGAAGATCATCTGAAGTGCAGACCAGGAGGAGGAGATCAGTGCCTTGTTGAAGAAACTTATGGACGAGAATGATATGCTCCGCAACAAGCGCCAAAGGCTGGTGGAGGAATCCATGGATGTTCTCAAGCAGCGTCTTGAGGACACGAAAGAGCTCATCGCCGCTCGCCGTGGAGACTAGTTTGTTGGTTTCTTTTGATGTAATAATCGGTTTAGGATGTGGATTGTGTCGTTGCTTGTGAAATGTTGGGTTCTAGCACGGATGTTTGGCCTTTGTTGGCCTCTTGGGATGTTGCGATTTCAATCTGGTAGCTTTTAGTCCTTCGTGTTAGGCTGGAGTTGTGCTGAACTTCTTGTGAATTGTTGTGGTTTTCAGTAAGGAAAATCGGAAGGGGCAAGCCCTTCTTTGATCAAAAAAAATTTAATCGTCCTTATATATTCATCAGTCTTGCTATAAGTCACAGTAGATGCTATATAGGTCCGTCGGATCTTACATTAAGATCCGTGCTTTCAGATTTTATTTTTTTTCTCTTAAATCTCAGTCGAATGAGACATAGCCACGCCATTAAACAGAGGCTCGGGCGCCATTAATGGAGACCTTGGGAGAGAGGTGGATGGCAGATGGAGGTCAAAGGGCTCTCCCCCCGGTAAGCACGCGCGGGGGTCTGATCGCACGCCTCTCGTACTCAAATAGCTACCCTGCACAGCGCCTCCTAGCTAATAAAAAATGGGGACGCGTGGCGGCATGTAAATGGTACTAGTAAGTAGAACGCCCACGGTTTCAATAATACTTGTGTTTCCGATTGTAACGTGACATCACTTGTTCCAAAATGACTTTGTTGATTGTTAATGTGTGCGCCTTCGCAAACCGGACTGCAAATTTACCACAACATGTTGGTGCCCTGTCATGGCACCAAGCCAAGTTTCATTATTTTCATGCATGTTTTGGATTTACAGGAATTAAAAAACTAAGTTTCTCAATGTTTCCAACCCAGCCACGACGCCCAGAATTTTGAATTACATTCCCATTTCTTGCATGGAACCTAGAAATTTACCCGAGGACGCACATGTGATTTTTGAACCAACTTTGGTGCACTGGAACATGTGCTTGTATTTCAAATTTGAATTATGCACACAAAGGTGACACGTTCCCTCCCAGAAACACGAGCCTTCTTGAGAGAAGCTCCGATTTGCAAGAAGCTTATACCAAAATTTGTTCCTATTCGGCCAATTTTTTTACCACGGCATGGTACTACCATGACATGACAACATGCCAAGTTTCATGATTTTAAAACCAAGTTTCTCAATGTTCTCGACCGATCCACGATGCCCAGATGTTTGAAATTTATTCTCATTTTTTGCATGGGACCTACTCCCTCCTTCCATCTATATAGGGCCTAGTGTGTTTTTCAAGACAGCCTTTGACTATTGACAAGATTAATAGCACATGAGATGTATACTATGAAAATTATATTATTGGAAGCTCCTTTGACATACAAAATTGAAGGTATGCTTTGTGTAAGTTGCATGTCATATATTATTGCTCTAACGTTTGGTCAAAGTTAGCCTCGAAAAACGCATTAGGACCTATATAGATGGCATGAGGGAGTAGAAATTCACCCGAGGACACAAATGTGATTTTGAACCAACTTTGGTGCACGGGAGCATGTGCGTGTAGTTCAAATTTGAATTATGCACATTAAATGACCAAAAACTCAATTAATTTGTAAATAAGGCCAAATGAAGCTGGAATAATTCCAAAATTTAACAGGGCACTCATGTAGTTCTATGTTTCCTTTGTAAATAAACTCAAGGGGGACAACGTATATCGTTTCGCACTCAAAGGTGGCACGTTCCCTCTCAGAACCACGAGCCTTCTTGAGAGAAGTTTCGGTGTGCAAAAGCTTATACCAAAATCTGTTCCTATTCGGCCAATTTTTTCACCACAACATGGTAGTACCATGACATGACATCAATGCAAAGTTTCATCATTTTCAGACGTGTTTTGGATTTACAAGAATTTTCAAACCAAGTTTCTCAATGTTCTCGGCCGAGCCACGATGCCCAGATGTTCTAATTTTATTCTCATTTCTTGCATGGGACCTAGAAATTCACCCGAGGACACAAATGTGATTTTCCAACCAACTTTGGTGCACGAGATCATGCGCTTGTAGTTCAAATTTGACTTATGCACATTAAATGACCAGAAACTCAATTAATGTATAAAAAACGACAAACGAACCCGGAATAATTCCAAAATTTAACAGGGCACTAATGTAGTTCTATGTTGCCTTTGTTAAGAAACTCAAGGGGGGCAGCGTATATCGTTTCACACTCAAAGGTGGCACATTCCCTCTTAGAACCACGAGCTTCCAAATCGGCCCAATTTTTTACCACAACATGTTAGTGCCATGACATGACACCATGCCAAGTTTCATGATTTCCAGGCGAGTTTTGGATTTACATGAATTTAAAATCAAAGTTTCTCGATGTTCTCGGCCGAGTCATGATGCCCAGATGTTTGAATTTCATTCTCATTTCTTCCATGGGACCTAGAAATTCAACCAAGGACACACATGTGATTTTTCAACCCACTTTGGTGCACCGGAGCATGTGCATGCAATTCATATTTAGATTATGCACATTAAAAGTCCAGAAACTCAATTAATGTATAAAAAGGCCAAATGAACCCGAAATAATTCCAAAATTTAACACAACACTCATATAGTTCTATGTTGCCTCTGTAAATATAATCAGGGGGAGGCAGCATATATTGTTTCGCACACAAAGGTGACACGTTCCCTCTCGCAACCACGAGGCTTGTTGAGAGAATCTCCGGTTTTGCGAGAGGCTTATACCAAAACTTGTCCCAATTCAGCCAAAAATTATACATATGAAAACAGGGTTTAGGTTATCCCAAACATCTCGCTACCTAGACCAATAATGTACTATGATTTGAATTCAACATAAAATGGATACAAATATTTGAATTGGAGAGCGTATGGTACATGTAGTTCATAGTGAAATATGATTACTGCTATATGTATGTTTTTTGTTATCAAGATAATATTCAAATTATTGTATAACTTGACAACAATCGTATTCAAATAAGGAAAATTGATTCAAATTTAGTCCATATGGTAGACGGCAATATATATGTTCACATGGTGGAGTAAAATGTTCATATATGATGGAAGATCAAAATGTACGACTACATCAATTATAAACCGCAAGGTCACCTAACAATATATTCGAATTCAACATAACGTGGGTTCAAAAATTGAAATTCGAGATAATGGCATCTGTAATCATATAAAAAGGGACATCACTCTTTCTTTGGTGGGAATTGATATTTTGTTGTTGTTGTTGAGGGAAGTGCGAATCAATTTGGTACTGTGCAGGGTAATCTTGTTCTCCCGATTTTTTTTTACAGTTTTCTTGTAGTTTTTTCAATGGCATCTATAGCAATATAGTAAAAGGGAACATGACTCTCTTGTGTCTTGTATGAATTGTTTTTTTACACGTTAAATTTGTTTTGCCGAACAAGGAATCCGCACCTTGTTATCCCGAAATTTTCAAGCTCGATTATCTTTTGTCTCACATGCTTTGAAACTCCAGCTTCTTCAACCCGCGCCGCGCCTTGTTATCCTGAAATATGGACGCGCGCGAGAACTCCCTCCTCATTCGAAATCGCTCCCGCAGCCCAGACACGCGAAATCCACCTTCTACCCCTCAGCCAGAAATGAAGCTCCACGTCGCGGTGCCAAAATCGGTGGGGGTACGCTGGTAACTTACCCTACATTTCGTACAAGCGCATCCCTAACCTTCGCTCCCCCTCCCCCTTTGCCCCCATTCGTACACCGAGGCTGCCAAAACCCACGAAACCCCACGCTCCACCGTCGGCCTCCCGACCGCCGCCTAGCCGGGGACTCTTCCCCGACTACATCATCCACCGCAACAGCTTGCTGTCCCTCATCCACCGCACCGGATGAGGATCCATTGTCGATCTCGTCGTCCCGCCGGATCAGCCGCCCCGTCCTCCACCTCCAAGGAGCAACCCTGATGCTTGCCTCGTCTATCGCGCCACCTCAATCCCCACAGCACCGTCTTGACCTGCCCCGCCGGAACCGCAGCACCCTCACCAATTCTTCCGATGAAGTCGAGGCCAACTCGGTGCCACCAAGGAGGTTCTGCACTCAACGCTGCATTTTATCTTTTATTTGATCTCACGGGGCTGCCGTTGCTCGATACCGAGCAGACATGGTGTGTCTCCATCGACGGCGCCGTCGCCGGCCACATCATCCACGGCGTCTCTCCCCCATGTCGTTGCTTCCTCGGCGGCGACTTCCACAATGGCACTAGCTGCTGCTGCTAGGGCCACAAGTAGAAAAAGGGTCAAACGTGAAGCACATTAGTGCCGGTTTGATTTGGGCCCGGTACTAATGGTACCATTAGTGCCGGTTCGAACGGATTTGCATTAATGCCGGTTCGTGTTGAACCTTTAGTACCGGTTCGTGGCACGAACCGGTACTAAAGGGGTGGTGGCAGGCTGGCGTCAGGCCGGGGCCCCATGATCACCTTTAGTACCGGTTCGTGCCGTGAACCGGTACTAAAGGGGTCTGACCTATAGTACCGGTTGGAGACACAAACTGGCACTATAGGGCAATTTTCAAACTTGAAAAAATCATAACTAAATCATCCCAATTCAGAAAAATACAGATAATATATCAAAATTTGCAGAACAAAAAGATTGATCCTAATTCAGAAAAATCCAGTTTTCTGTTTCGACAGTTTTTTAAAATCACAAAATTCCAAAGGGAAAATATAGTTTTTGGGTGTTTTAGACGTTTTTTGGATGTTTTTAGCATTTAGTGCTAGGGTTTAGATTTCAGCGTTTAGGGTTAGGTTTTATGGTCTAAACCCTTAGTTTTTACTGTTTAGCATAGAGTTTCCGACGTTTTAAGTCCCGGGTTTAGGGTTTAGGACAATTTTTGAAATGATAAATTGTAAAAGGAAAAAAGAGATGCTCTAATTTATGTTTTTTTGAATTTTGGTTAAATCTTGTCAAACCGGCCAAACAACTGATTCAAGAAAGTTTGAGTGTTACTAAATAATTACGCAATAATATTAGTGTTACTAAATAAGTATCTCAGTTTTTTTGAATTTTGTTCAAATCTGTGGTCAAACTACTTATTCAAGAAATATTAGTGTTACTACATAATTATTCAAGAATATTAGTGTTACTAAATAATTATTTCAATTTTTTGAATTTTGGTCAAATCTGGTCAAACTGTGGTCAAACTATGGTCAAACTTATTCAAGAAATATTAGCGTTACTAAATAATTACTATTTTTTTAGAATAATAGTTTCAAACTCAAACGGTGAAATGTGTGACTTCATGCTCAAGCTAAACTCCTGAGGGTTAATAGGATTGACATCTTACTATTGTCAGGAAAACAACAAGTGCAGACTCAGAAACGAAGGAGAATAGAACCTGAAAGTTAAGCGTGCTCGGGCTGGAGTAGTGAGAGGGATGGGTGACCGGTCAGGAAGTTAGATGATTTGGAATGAGTGATCCACACTTGAGCAGTTAAGAGAGGTGATTAGAGACTAAATGATCAAATAATTCAGAAAAATAAAAAATAAAAAAAAATAAAAAAAAATTCCCAAAATTTTCAAAAAAAAATTCAACAAAAAACCTTTATACCAAGGCGCGAGCTCACGCCACGTGGTGGCACTTTAGCGCCGGTTCGTGCCGAACCGGTACTAAAGGGGGGGGGGCTTTAGTGCCGAAACTTTAGTGCCGGTTCCATAACCGGTACTAAAGGTCCTTACAAACCGGTTTTAAAGCTCCGTTTTCTACTAGTGGGCTCTCGCTCGCGCTGCGGCTCGGTTCTTGCTGTCGGTCGCGCTGCTGCACTACTCCTGCTTTCATTCATGCTGCTACTCTGCTCTTGCTCTCGCTTGCGCTGCTACTGCTGCTGCACGACCTCCGGCAGCTACAGGAGTTGCTGCTTTAGCACTCGCTCGCGATGCTACTGGACGACTTGCTCTCTCCTAGTGCGTTTGCTGCTCGAGCGTCTACTGATTTAGATCACTGCTTCTCTGCTACTAGTGCTCGAACACCCTAAACATCTATTGCAATGCTCTATTACTAGTTCAATCAGTTTCGACAGTAAAATTCAGTTTCGACTATGAAGTTCATTTTCTTTAGTTAAGTTCAGGGTGAACAGTACTTACAACATCTGTTAGAGCGGCCATGGTGCGGCTGATGTGTTTTACATCTAGCACTTTTGGTGATGTATTTTACATCATCTATTGCAGATGATATTAGGGTCCCACTTCAGATTAACGTTGTCTGTCTTGTCATGCTTCAGCCTCGTCGTCGTACACCTTAGCGGAGCTGCTCCGACGACAGAACCGGCAATCACAGTGGAGCAGTACCCTCGGCGCCGTTTCCAGAGGCCTCGGATCTTCTTCCCTTCCTCCAACAGTCACACCAGCATCATCACCATCCTCCACGTCCAACCCAATGATGCTGAGGTCGACAAGGCTATGCCAAAGTGGTTGTACACTCGTCGCATCACTTTGTTTCTCCATTCCTATGTTCTTCCAATTCATGTGAGCCAAACACCTAGGTTGACTGAAATCCTATGTTTCCAAATGCTCTATTTTGCACGTGCATTCCTATCCTATTCCTATGTTTTTCCCGTCCCTACGTTTATAGAATCCTCCAATTCTAAGGAGCCCTTACAGATTTACTTCATTTTCAGATAGGCGTCAAAGTAAACTCTGTGTGTTATGTCGTGCACCATCGACAGAGGCGTTCACTGCAGCAGAGATCCCCCCTGCAGACTTCCTTTCGCCGCCGTAGATCATCTTCCCCGTTGCCGGCAGCCACACCAACTACATTACCATCATCGACTAAGCAGATGAACCTGAGGACTACACAGTTCCGGAAGAGAGGTCGCAGTCTTTCGTGTTTGCTTACGTTATACATCGGTTATTATTACCTGCTACTTTATCGTTCAATCTTGAGTTTTGAATTGCCCATGGGTCTCATATCGAGCCAGCAACGAATAGTATATGTCTACTATCTGGTTCATCTGGGGTCTTCTATGTGGTTCATGTTGGGTGGGCAAAAAACAATAGATGATCCATTGTCTATCTTTTTAAACTGAAGCTATAATCTACCTGCTATCATTAGTTTTGGATCCATCCACTCGTTTGCTACCATCAGTCTTGATTTTTGCATGCACCACTTAGGATTTACAAAATCTAACTATTTTATTATTATGCATCTCAGATATTGTACATAATCGTACTGAACATGTAGAGAAAAAGAGAAGACTGTTGCGTGCGAATATAATGTCATGCAGACGCCGCTCCATGGTGGGCGAAGTCCCCCCCCTCCTGCATTTCCAGATTGTATTCCAGAGGAAGATAATTGTTCAGATGGAGATTCAAAAGGAGCCGACCACGCCTGTTTACAACTAGGTGTTTTCTCTAACCTGGCATGCTGATGTTGGTCATATCATGCATATGGCGGCTTGCATTGCTTACATTATACATCTTATATGTCATCAGCTTAGTTTAGATTTGCTTTGCGTGAATGCCACCTGTTTGGTTTCTATATCATACTCCCACCATTCCTAAATATTTCTCTTTTTAGAGATTTCAACAAGTGGCTACATACGGAACAAAATGAGTGAATCTACACCCTAAAATATGTCTATATACATTCGTATGTGGTAGTCCATTTGAAATCTCTAAAAAGACAAATATTTAAGAATGGAGGGAGTATATAGGAATTATGCAATGCCATCTTCTTTAGCCAGGCATCATATACGTGAATCATGCAATGCCATCCTGTTTAGCCAGTCATCGTACATGTGAATTGTATCGTGCCATGTTTTTTTCCATAATGTATTCCATTTGTCAACAATGTTTATACATTAATCTACTCTTCCTGTGCATCAGCCATTTGAGTCGGTCATGGGAAAATCTGGAGTGAAAACAAGGTCTTCTGAGCAGTCTGTGCTACCTGTCTATGTAGATTTCTTGCTGGTTACAGATAGCTCCTCAGAGGAGGATTCAAAGAGAGATGACCAGTCGTATCCCCCCCCCCCGAGGTGCATGCTCTAACTTGGCTGGGTTATATTGCTCATATCATGCATATTGTGTCTTGCATTGCCATGCCATCTGCTTAGATTAGACATGCTTTGTGTGAATGCCACCTGTTTTCTTTCTATATCAGATATGTGAATTATGCAATGCCATGTTTTTCAGCCAGTTATCATATGTGTGAATTATGCAACGCCATGGAGCCAGGCATCATATATGTGAATTATCTCATGCCATCTTTTTTTTCATTACGTATTCCATTTGTCGACAATCTGTGTATATTGAACTACTCTTCATGTGTATCAGCCATTTGAGCCGGTTATGGAAAATCTAGATTGAAAACAAGGTCTTCAGAGCAGGCAGTGGTACCTGTTGAAGCATATATCTCGATGGTTATAGGGGGCTCCTCAGAGGAGGATTTAGAGACAGATGACCAGTCCTATATCCCACGTGAGGTGTATGCTCTAAGTTGCAATGTTTATATTTCTCATATGATGCATATGGTGTCTTCACTAGTAGAAAAAGGGTCAAATGTGAAGCACATTAGTGCCGGTTTGAATTTGAGCCGGCACTAATGTGACCATTAGTGCCAGTTCCAATGGCTAGGCGGGCGGGCATCATTAGTACCGGTTCATGGGCAACCTTTAGTACCGGTTTATGCCACGAACCGGTACTAATGAGGCCAGTGCGGCTGTGGTCAGGCTGGGGCCCCCACGAAGACCTTTAGTATCAGTTCATGGCATGAACCGGTACTAGAGTTTCTTAGTAAGATGATTTTTAGTCCCACCTCGCCAAGAGAGAGGTAGTATGAACGGTTTATAAGCCGTGAGTGCAGAGACAATGACGAAGAGGCGCAATGCTCACTTGCATGTTGATTAGCTTCAAGCCTTTCGGAATAGCATAGATTGCACTGAGCTATGTGCAGTGCAGTCTACACTATTCCAAAAGGCTTGAAGCAAATTAACCAGCATTGCACCTCTTTTTTATTTTTAATAACTTATTTGAACTTCGGACTTCTTTTGTGTTTAGTATGCAGTATTCAAAGCGACGTCATCAATTTCCAACATGTTCTGACATCATTTGTTGTTTTTCGGTCATTGACCTAATTGTTTAGAGAGCTAAATGACCGTGAAATTGAAAATCAGTACAAAATGAATTCTGGAAATGTTGAAACTTGGCATGGTATCATCATTTCACCCGCATAGCATGTGCGAAAGAGTAGAGAGGGTCACGGCAAAAACTGGACGCACTTCGTGTACAAACTGGACAAACTCTTTCGGAGTATCAGGGTTTCAGACGAGAACTCATCTGTTACATGGGCACTTCAATGTTTTTTAAACTTATTTGAACTTCGGACTTCTTTTGTGTTTAGTATGCAGTATTCAAAGCGACATCATCAATTTCCAACATGTTCTGACATCATTTGTTGTTTTTCGGTCATTGACCTAATTGTTTAGAGAGCTAAATGACTGTGAAATTGAAAATCAGTACAAAATGAACTCTAAAAATGTTGAAACTTGGCATGGTATCATCATTTCACCCGCATAGCATGTGCAAAAGAGTAGAGAGGGTCACAGCAAAAACTGGACGCACTTCGTGTACAAACTGGACAAACTCTTTCGGAGTATCAGGGTTTCGGACGAGAACTCATCTGTTACACGGGCACTTCAATGTTTTTTAAACTTATTTGAACTCCGGACTTCTTTTGTGTTCAGTATGCAGTATTCAAAGCGACGTCATCAATTTCCAACATGTTCTGACATCATTTGTTGTTCTTCGGTCATTTACCTAATTGTTTAGAGAGCTAAATGACCGTGAAATTGAAAATCACTATAAAAGGAACTCTAAAAATGTTGAAACTTGGCATGGTATCATCATTTCACCAGCATAGCATGTGTGAAAGAGTAGAGAGGGTCACGGCAAAAACTGGACGCACTTCGTGTACAAACTGGACAAACTCTTTCGGAGTATCAGTGTTTCGGACGAGAACTCATATGTTACACGGGCACTTCAATGTTTTTTAAACTTATTTGAACTCCGGACTTCTTTTGTGTTCAGTATGCAGCATTCAAAGCGACGTCATCATCTTCCAACATGTTCTGACATCATTTGTTGTTTTTTGGTCATTTACCTAATTGTTTAGAGACATAAATGACCGTGAAATTGAAAATCACTACAAAATGAATTCTGAAAATGTTGAAACTTGCAATGGTATTATCATTTCGGAGTATCAGAGTAGAGAGGGTCACAAAAAAAACTACTCAGAAATAAATAGAAGAAAATAAATAATGTAGAAAAGAAAAAAACTATATAAAAAATTACTCAAAAATAAATAGAAGAAAATAAATAATGCAGACAAGAAAAAACTATATAAAAAAATTGTTGGGGCGCTGCCCAGTGGGCCTGCCAGACCTAGGGTGTGCAAATACAGGCCCAGAAGGGCCAGCAGACTCACAGGGCAGCGCGCCCTAGTTAGGCCCAGAAGACAGATATATAGAGAAGCTCGAAGGAGCAGCCGCTGCTGGGTTTATAAACCAGTGCGGCTGCCCTTCTCTCGGCGAGGTGGGACTAAACATTGTGCACCGCCGGTGGCAGTGCACAACCATTAGTACCGGTTGGTGGCTCCAACCGGTACTAATGATTGGGCCTTTAGTACCGGTTCATGGCACGAACCGGTACTAAAGGGGTCGTTTCCCGCCCCTTAGCCTAGCGAAAATTGGCCTTTAGTACCGATTGATGGCTCCAACCGGTACTGAAGACCCCTCCTATATATATGTCACTTACGAAAAAATCTATTTCATCGACCACCACTTCTTCTCGATCCAACTTCTTCTCCGCGCCCGTCGCCCATCGCGTGCCGCCCTCGCCGCCCCCGCTGCCCGTCGTCGCCGTCACCGCCGTCGCCCCCGCCACCCGTCATCGCCGTCACCGCCGTGGCCCCCGCCACCCATCGTCGCCGTCACCGCCGTCGCCCCCGCCGCGCCCGTCGCCGCCGCCTCGCTCGCCGCCCATCCCCGTCGCATCGCCCGCCGCCGCCCGTACACCGCCGCCCCCCGCTCGTACACACACACACATACACACAGACACACACACACCCATTGTTTTTACTTATTTTCTACTTTCTGTTGTTTAGATTAATGTTAGATAAATTAGGTAGATAATAATGTTAGAATGTTAATGTTAGATGAATTATATGGAAAAGTTGTTAAATATTAATGTCAATTTTACATGAATTAGAACAAGTTGAACTAGTTGAATTAATATAACTAGTTTATTTTTAGTATGAAAATTAATAGAACAAGTTTATTTTTAGTAAGAAAATTTAGGTATATGAGATTTGATGATCTAATCAAAATATTACTATATAGAACTACCTACTTTATTTTCGTAAGACATTAATAGAACTAGTTTATTTTTAGTAAATGCTTAGTTGAATTAATAGAACTAGTTTATTTATTTGAATTAATAGAACTAGTAAGTGTTTAATGTTTCACCTATATATGAACATATGTTAGATATTAATGTCAAATGTTAGATGAATTAGATATAAATTATATGTTAGATATATATTTAATTTAGTTATACGAGATTTCATTATCTAATTAACATTTTATTATATAGAACTAGCTACCTTATTTTTAGTAAGAAAATTAATAGAACTAGTTTAGTTGAATTAGTTGAATTAATTAGTTGAACTAGTTAGTTGAACTAGTTCAATTAATTTGGTATATTTTTCATAAGTGCTTAGTTGAATTAGTTCAATTAATTAGTTGAACTAGTTGAATTAACAGAATTAGTTGAATTAATAGAACTAATAAGTGTTTAATGTTTCACCTATGAATATAGGAATGTCGTCTGACGACGAACACGATTTCATTATGTGCGAATACTGCGAAGACCAGCGCGGCCTGTGCGGCAGAAATTTTCTAGTTGATGATAGACGCTTCAGCATCAAGCTGGATGAGAACTTCGAAGTGGATACAGTAAGTCACAATGACAAGTCTTTTTTCATAATTAAGCATGACTTATGCTTCATTTGCTTCAACTTTTAATTTTAATTTTTCACTATTCTACTAGCATGTCGCCTGCCATGCAAGAATTTTTGTCTTGGATAAGATAGATTTCAGTCCTAACGAAACTATGGAGGTAAAAAGAGTTTACTTGAAGACTGAGCATGGTTATACCTTCAACATCAAATTATACAATGCAGACCCATACACCTATTTTGAATGCAAAACTTGGCAAGCACTATGCAAGGCTTATGCATTTGAGCCTGATATGGTTATCACCTTGGATATTCGTCCGGAAGATGATATTGAAGGTAATAGAGACATCTGGGTCGATGTGCAGACACCTCCAGTTCTATCATTATGTGAGTTTCTCAACCTTATTTATGTCTTCGATATGAGATTATTTGAACCAGTTGAATAATTAATAGATCTCAATTTATATTGACAGCTTACTTCCAATCAAGCAAACATGTCCAGCGCTTGGTAGACAGGACCGTCCACGGTCCCGGGGCTGAACTAAACTGCGAGGAGACAAGTCATTATGTTTCATGGCTTGAGGATCTTGATGCTGTCAAGACAAATTTCTTTCCTGCACTTAGAAATGTTAGTACTCAAAACGTGTGACCAATAGTGTTTGTACTGAACTACGGTCACATATAATTAGGAAAGATGGTAAGATTTCTACTATTTCTCCTTAGTGCATCTTTTGTATACATTATTTTTTAAGCTAAACTTCATTGCTAAGTATGTTACTATACGATGTTCTTCAACAGGGACTCCCGATGAATGTTGTGCCTAATTGGATATAGACTAAAGGTACCATGAATATTGTGCATTCAGGATTTCTAATAGCGAGGAATGCTTAAGAGTAAAAGACTGGAGCAAAATTGTGAACGATCATAGAGAAGTACTAGGGGGCAGCAATCAGAAGCGCAACCCATGATTAGGAGACATGTTCATCTGCATGCTCCAATATGATGAATCGGCAAAGCTATACATGTTCTATGCTATTTTACCTGAGAGAGAGCTGCAGGAGTGATTAATTAGCTAGTTCATGCTCTTAGTACTTGTCCTCTCATGTCCGTGTTCTTCGTCCTGAACTTAATCTCAAAGAGTGATTTGCTTTTGTGGTGTTATGAACGTTTATAACATCGTTATCATGTTGAACTCAATGATATCTTTGTTATGAAAACCGTTGGTGATGATATATATGATGCAAGAGTTTTTATATTAATATGATGATGATGATGATGAGTTATTATATCATTTATGAAAGAAACTGCATATTAGTTTCAACTGGATGGATTCTAGCTAAGTGATCAAGTATATGCCATATCCATATTACCTCGATCACTTAAGTAGGTGATCAAGTATATATAATATGGATATGACATATACTTGATGACTTAGCTAGGATCCACGCATCCAGTCAAACTAATATGCGGTACATTCACCTAATGATTTAACAACTCATTATAATGTAAAACAATCACTAAATTAAATTGAAAACACAAAATTAAAGTAAAAATAAAAATAAAACCAAAACACACCCAAACATTTAGTACCGGTTGGTGTTACCAACCGGTACTAATTTCCTACGCGCCCACGGAGCTGGCTCATGCCACGTGGTTGCCCTTTAGCACCGGTTCGTGCTGAACCGGTACTAAAGGGGGGGGGCTTTAGTGCCTACAATTTAGTGCCGGTTACCGAACCGGTGCTATTGCCCGGTTCTACACTAGTGCTTGCATTGCTTAGTTTAGACATCATATGCACAATATTGAATTCTATCTGGTTAGTTTGGAGATCATACATGCGAGTGCTAGCTGCTTAGTATATGAATCAATTATGTCCATTATAACATGCCATCATGTATACTTAGACAACATGTATGTGAATTATTTCATCCCACCCTATTTTAGAAAGACATCATATAGTTTTATCATGTCATCCTGTTTAGGTACTCATCATATGTTGAATTATGCCATTATATCCTGTTAAGTTATCCATCATATATCTGAAACTGTGTCATGCTATCCTGTTTAGTTAGGCATCATATATGTGAAATTGTGTCATGCTGTACTGTTTGGTTAGACAACATATATGTGAATTACGACATCTGTCTATCATACAATGTCTGTACCTTCAATTTCTTTTCTTGTTTATCAGCCATTTGAATTGGAGGGGGTGATGGAAGTATCTAAGGGAGCAAAAATCCGTTCTTCAGAAAAGACAGTGCTACCCGTCGATGCAGATAGAACCATGGTTGTACTGGCCCACAAACTTGCCCCACCACACATAATCGAGACTCTTCCAGATTGCACACTTACACCGTTGGGCAGAGAACCATCTACAACCCATCTAACCACAACCCCAGCGGAGAGTAACCCACTTATAGTTGACAAAGCACCATGTCCACCATAGAGTACCCCCACACAAGCAGTTTGTAAAGCTACTGCAGTGCCCAAAGCACGAAGACCACCACAGCTAACCCAAACTCCACGTTTAAAGAAGAAGAGCAACTGTTCTCAGGTCAGATTCCGTAGCTATGGTCCATACTCCTTTGTTGTTGCATCACTGTATTTACTCATACCAACTACTTTCAAATTTGAAAGATCCAATTGAAACTCCAATGTCGCAACAGGTATGTTTTAAACCTATTTCCTTAACTGGATTGTTGTTCTAACTTCTTGATCTATGTTGATTTTAGTTTAAGTTGTATAAACAGTTATGTTCTCATGTAATGCACATTACAAGTGCTACCAATGCTGTGAAGTTTCTCACACTTATATTCTATCTATGCTGATGTGTCTTAAAAATATATGGGTTGAAGTGTGTCTCTATATTGATTAGGGAACATAAGCTAGAATGATATGGACAATGTAGTGACCATAGTACATAGATATATGTTTGTTTCATGTTGTTATCCTGTCCACCTTACTACTGAACCGGTTTACCAAAATGAGTTTCGTATACTACAAGCTAAACCTGTGATGTGTCTACTTGTTTCTCTTGTAGTATGCAAACAGAATATTGGAGAAGAGCACCCCACTATGAAATGCTAGAGAAAGTATGCAGATAAGGTTCAAGATAGTGAGACAACCCCATTGGTCTCCAAGAAAGGTGATAAAAATGATCTTGTAGACAGTGAGAAAACCCCACAGTCCTGCGTTGATGTAGTGTTCGAGTTACTGGCCACTACCGCTGGCACAAGCTCTTCGAACTCATTGCCTGAATCACTTCGGCTTCTTCAGTCTCAGCTACAAGCTGAAAGGCATCATTCAGCTGTGCTGCGGCAAGAAGCCGAAGGACTAAGGAAGTCCCTGCAGAATTCAGATGCGTAATTTCTTGTGCAACAGCAAGCGCTGGAGGATTTAAGCGCCAAACAAGAGAAAGTTAATAAGCTTGCTAAGCATCTTGCCAGCATTATGGGTACCTAGGATATTGTTTCTTGAACTCTTCTGAAGTGGTTTCAGTTCTGGACTTGTTTTGCTGCGGCGTTATATGTTGCTTTGTTCCCTATATTTGCACTGGTGGCGAACTTTGATGCCCAGTGGACGTAATATGTGTAATAGCCGTGATAGCCTAGCATAAGTTGCTTGCTTATTTATTTCCTTGTTGTCTAGTTTATTTGTTTGCTTGTAGTCAGTGCAGTTCTTTTTTCGCGGTTTGCTAGTGGCTGCAATAACCTATTTTTTAAAACTAGGCCACAATAACCATGGGCTAATATTTACTGTAGTGACACTGGGCCTCCTACGGGCCATAGAAACAGTGGGCCTTCTACGGGTCATAGAAACAGTAGGCCTTCTACGGGCCATAGAAACAATGGGCCTTCTACGGGCCGTAGAAACAGTGGGCCTTCTATGGGCCGTATCATCAATGGGCCTTATACGGGACATATGATCGATTGGCCAAACATGGGCCAATAACAGGCCGCATTATGGCCGTAAATGGGCTAGAGTTGGAATCGTCCGTTCATAGGCCGGCCATAACGGGCCATTGTTAATATGTTGTATTTGATGACACTATGTAAACGGCCATACGTATTAGTGGACCACAAACAGGCTGACTGTAACCACGGGTTGAATTTGGCCCACAAGCAGAAAATGACAGTAACGGGCTGTAAGTAAACAAATGCTTGAAATGAGCCCAAGAATAAATGGGCTCTGAGAAGGCCGAAAGATAACATGGGCTAGAAACGGCCCAACGGAATAACAGGCCGTTAATGGGTATAAATTGTTACACTTTTCATTATGGGCCAGTTTCACCACGGGACGTTAATGGGTGTAAAGTGATACGCTGTTCATTACGGGCCAGTTTCACCATGGGCCATTAATAGGCCAGGAGTTACATAGGGCCTCATATGTGCCGAAAGACGTCATGGGCCATACATGGTACAGAAGTGAAAACAGGCTGGAATCATATTGGATGGCCCAGATGACGCTACTGGGCCTAATTCGGATAGGGTGTAACGGGCCTTGGGTTAGCGGGATGTAAATGGGCTATATGCGAACGTGCCGTTAATAGGCTTTCCATGGGCCGGCCAGCCACCTTTTGACCAAGTCAAATGGGCCGGCCTTTTTACAGGAATGGGCCTCTATTGGGCCATGCCACGTGTCGACGTATCATAGGCGCCTTCTGTCCAATGAGATGATGACATCTGTCCCAACGATGAGCCGACACATGTTTCCTCCAGCCAATGACGATTTTACACGTGGAAAATCCCCATTGGTCGGGGCTGTTAATGGGTTATGGGATCCAAAACCTGACCCGATAGCTTAACGGTGTTCCGTTACGATGGATGCCACGTGTCGGTCACCCTTGATGAAAGCACTTCTGTGACGCGCGATTTATCATCATGGAAGTGCACACTTCCGTGATGATAATTTTGGTAATGTCATGGAACACTTCTACGACAGCACAGGTATGACTATCTTGATTCTGTCATAAAATTGTCATGGATGTACATGCATGACAAAAAACGCGACCTACTGTGACAAACACGTATAATCACGGAAGTGTATTTTTTTGTAGTGTAGGTTTAGCATCTTTCTTTTCCATAAGATATTTAATAGCAGCATGATCAGTGTTAATAGTTACTTTAGAATCAACAATATAAGGTTTGAACTTATCACAAGCAAATACAACTACTAAGAATTCGTTTTCAGTAGTGGCATAATTTCTTTGAGCATTGTCTAGGGTTTACTAGCATATTGAATAACGTTTAATTTTTTATCAACTCTTTGCCCTAGAACAGCACCTACAGCATAATCACTAGCATCACACATAACTTCAAAGGGTAAATTCCAATCAGGTGGCTGAACAATAGGTGCAGAGATCAATGCTTTCTTAAGTATTTCAAATGCTTCTACACAATAATCATCAAAGACAAATGGTATATCTTTTTGTAATAAACTAGTTAGAGGCCGAGAAATTTTTGAGAAGTCCTTAATGAACCTCCTATAAAATCCAGCGTGACCAAGGAAACTTCTTATACCTTTGATGTCCTTGGGGCATGGCATCTTTTCAATAGCATCAGCCTTGGCTTTATCAACTTCAATACCTCTTTCAGAAACTTTATGCCCCAAGACAATGCCTTCATTAACCATAGAGTGGCACTTTTCCCAATTCAAGACAAGATTAGTTTCATCACATCTCTACAAAACACTATCAAGGTTGCTCAAGCAATCATCAAAATAAAATCGATAGACGGAGAAATCGTCCATGAAAACCTCACAAATATTTTCAAAAAATTCAGAGAATATAGCCATCATGCATCTTGGAAAGGTAGCAGGTGCATTACATAAACCAAAAGGCATACGTCTATAAGCAAAAGTACCAAAAGGGCAAGTAAAAGTAGTCTTTGATTGATCCTTGGCTGACACAGGTATTTAAGAGAAACCAGAATAACCATCTAGAAAGCAAAAATGTGTATGTTTGGATAATCTTTCTAGCATTTGATTGATAAAAGGTAAGGGGTAATGATCCTTTTAAGTGGCCTTATTTAATTTGCGGAAATCAATTACCATCCTATAACCTGTAATAATTCTTTGAGGAATCAATTCATCTTTATCATTAGGAACGACTGTAATACCTCCCTTCTTAGGGACACAATGGACAGGACTTACCCACTAACTATCAGCAACGAGATAGATTATAACTGCCTCAAGGAGCTTTAGTATTTCCTTTCTTACCACTTCTTTCATTTTAGGATTCAGCCGTGGTTGATGATCACGAACTGGTTTATCATCTTCTTCTCAATTTATTTTATGTTGACATAGAGTGGGACTAATTCCCTTAAGATCATCAAGAGTATACCCAATAGCAGCATGGTGCTTCTTCAGAGTTTTCAATAATCTCTCTTCCTCATGCTCTGAAAGGTTAGCACTAATAATAACAGGATATATCTTTTTCTCATCAAGATAAGCATATTTAAGAGTATCAAGCAACGGTTTAAGCTCAAACACGGGATCACCCTTGGGTGGAGGAGGAACCCCTAGGATTTCAACAGGCAAATTGTGTTTCAGAATAGGTTCCTGTTTAAAGAATACTTCATCTATTTCCCTTCTTTCATTCATAAACATATCATTTTCATGGTCTAGCAAATATTGTTCTAAAGGATCACTAGGAGGTATGACAATAGAAACAAGACCAATAATTTCATCCTTACTAGGTAATTCTTCTTCACTGTGTTGTCTACTAAATTTAGGGAAATTAAATTCATGAGACATATCATCTAAACAGATAGTAACAACATCCTTTTTGCAATCTATCCTAGCATTAACAGTGTTTAAGAATGGTCTACCAAATATAATGGGACAAAAGCTATCTTGTGGGGAACCAAGAACAAGAAAATCAGCAGGATATTTAGTTTTCCCACACAAGACTTCAACATATCTAACAATTCCCATTGGTGAAATAGTATCTCTATTAGCAAGTTTAATTGTGACATCAATATCTTTTATCTTAGCAGGTGCAATATCATGCATAATTTCTTTGTATAAGTCGTAAGGTGTTGCGCTAGTACTAGCACCCATATCACATAAGCCATGATAACAATGATCTCCTATTTTAACAAAAATAACAGGCATTCCTACCACAGGTCTGTTTTTATCTTTTGCACAAGGTTTAGCAATTCTAGCAGTCTCATCAAGGAAATGAATACCATGCCCATCAATATCACCAGACAAGAGATCTTTAACAATAGCAATATCAGGTTCAACTTTAATTTGCTTAGGAGGTGTATAAGTTTTAATATTGCTTTTATGAACCATAGTTGTAGCTTTAGCATGATCCTTAATCCTAACAGGAAAAGGTGGTTTCTGAACATAAGCGGTAGGAACAATAGGATCATTATAAGTGACAGTTTTTCTTCAACTTTAATTGGTGCAACTACTTTTACTTCTATGGGAGGATGGTATTTAAACCACTTCTCCCTAGGGAGATCAACATGAGTAGCAAAAGATTCACAGAAAGAAGCTACTATTTCAGAGTCAAGTCCATATTTAGTGCTAAATTTACGGAAAACATCGGTATCCATAAAAGATTTAACACAATCAAACTTAGGTGTCATACCTGACTCCTTACCTTTGTCGAGGTCCCAATCTTCAGAGTTGCGTTTAATTCTTTCCAATAAATCCCATTTGAATTCAATTGTCTTCATCATAAAAGAACCAGCGCAAGCAGTATCGAGCATGGTGCGATTGCTATTAGAAAGTCGAGCATATAAATTTTGAATAATCATCTCTCTTGAGAGCTCATGATTGGGGCATGAATATAACATTGATTTAAGCCTCCCCCAAGCTTGAGCGATGCTTTCTCCTTCGCGAGGCCAAAAATTATATATACTAGTCGTCAACCCGTGCATGTGCACGGTCTAGTGATTTTGAAAACATGAATTTTGAAATAATTGAAGATCCTTCTCTGTTAATATAGCAGGAGTTCAAAATATATTAGAACTTGGAATGCAACTTTTGAATATGTCCCAACTAATAATTATGCACCATGGAAATATGATTAACACTATGAGACAATTAAATTGGAGAGTGGAAATAAGCTATGGAGTTTTCAAGAAACATTTAGAATGAAATAACGTGAATGAAATGTCTCTAAGCATAGCTCCATCAAAATCCTTTTGCCATCAAAATGTGGTTCCTTAAGTTTTGATTTTAAGTTAGCATGCATGATTGATCAATCTCACTCACTGCATACTCTGGACATCACAAATAGCTTGCTACACCTGCAAGAAATATCCTTGAAATATTAATGCACTTAAACGCCTTATTAGCAAATAAGTAGAAAATTACAGAAATTCAAAACAGAAAAACTAATGCGAGAATCATATGCTGCCATAACCTGATTTCTTTTCTTGCATGCGAAGTTCTGATATGAGGAGATCGTATCAATGTGGTAGATTTGGCATTATTGCAATACATATGCAAACTTTGAAAAAAAAGTACCATATGAGATACTGATGTGCAACAACAATGAAGATCGTGCTCTCGAGCAATCTAACTATATTGAACATCGGATGCTTGTAATTATCAATGTCTTCAAATCCTGAGTAGCAATTTATAATTAAGCTTCCGTAATATTATTTTTCAGGTAAGTTATGATCAACAATTATCTTGCAAATTGTTAACTAAGCACTCTTTAATACCAGGGGATAATATAGAAGCATATAAAGAAGGCAGTATAGCTGGACACCCATATTCAGAATGCTGTGAATCATCCATCATGCATAACAAAGGTCAAATTTTAGGAGTGCACTGTTTGGTTGAAACATCTATATAAAGCAATTTTTGTAGTCTAAACCAAAACAACACAACAGAAAACAAAATAAACATTATATACCTGCTACTTTGTCTACTCTTCGATTGATGAGGTGACCTATTTTTCAATCTGTAAGCTTGTGCTAATGAAGTTCAAGTTATCCATGACACATTTAGAGGAACCAATAGAATAGAATAAATGGAGTACGTGAACCAATAGGCAAAATGTATAGCCAAAACACAGAATACAATGATTCTTATATTAGATGGAAAAAAGATTACTCGTAGCTTATAAAAGGAGCTTATGGTGAATACACTAATATTTTGTATAAAAGTTCTGTCTATTTAAGTGTATATAGAAACTTCTCAAAAGAAAAATCCAGGCTCTTGAATAGAAACATTTTTCTGGGGCATTCATTGGGACAACACTTTCCAAAACAAAAGAACAGGCGTAAATATTTAATACTCCCTCTGTAAAGAAATATAAGACCATTTAGATCACTATTTTAGTAATCTAAACACACTTATATTTGTTTACCGAGGAGTAGTGAGCAATAGTAGGTCAAACGTGTTACCTTCTCTGATACTTTAACCAATATGATGCAGCCTAGAACAGACAATAGCAACTTCTGGAGGTCTATGAGATCATATAACCACCTATGTATGCTTAGTTAATCTAGTTTGCAACTAACATATGATTACCTCAAAATAACCCTAACCCGAGACCATACAGATGGTTTCTCACACACCTTTGGACCTAGAAGTTTTTAGCCCGGCATAGAAACTGTAAACAATCTACAACGTAAGAAGGCTGAAACTTGATCTGAACAACATCAAGGTAAGAACTGTGAATCAGGAACTAAACTTCAAAACCTTTCACTACAATGGTTTCTTTACTTGAGAAACGATGCACCAACCGCTGATTTGGTCTGTAGGGACGAAAGCAACAGTAACAGTTAGCACTTGCTGTATAATATGGGGAGAAATAGGACGACATGAAGATGACAAAACTTGAAATTTTCTGTTTTCCAGACAGAGCTACTTTTTAACACTATCGAGGAGGTGAACAGGCAGTCGTTCAGCTTTACCATGAGGTTAACTTGAGCATCTTTTTCGATCTCCCGTATTGCTTAAAATAGAAGCTGCTAAGGTGCCATGTTTTTGACCTTGTGTATGCATATACATTCTATGTCTGCAAATAAGAATATATAAAACAAAAGTGCAGACAACACTATAAAGAAAAAAAATCACCAGAACAGAGTATGGTTTGTGCTTTTATGATGCACGTGTCCTATTGGATAATTGTGTAAGCATAAAACTGAAAGTACAGATCCAACTACAAACTTGTAGTTTTTCCTATAAGATTTAAGAAGCAGAGAGATGTAGACTGAAGAAACGCTACAAAACGACTAATTAATTTTCCAACAAAATAAGTAGAGGTTCTTGAGTTCACTCTGCAGAAGCCAGAATTACGGCCACATCATTCTTGAACTGAATCCCCTAACTGTATTGCATGGCACCCACAAAACTTAACCATCGTATTAACACGTATCTAGATAGGTCTGAAACAAAACACTTATCATCTAAATCCTCAAAACGAAACTCTAAGGTTTTACTTGTTCTTTGAGACAATGTCTCACAACATCGTAATAATCACTAAAAATACAAACCTACTGCATCATTCCTAGCTCCTTAATTACCTCTACTGCAATCAATCTACCATAGTCGTTTGGCTCTGCAGCTTTCCCAACAATGGCATCTATTTGATCTGATTCAGGTAGCATGGGTGGATGCATGAGATAATTGCTGCTACTCATCTGGCTTAGGCCCGTGGATTGCTGACTGCCACTACTATCTTGCTGCTACTCAACACTAGGTGACGTCGTCGTCAGCCAGACTTAGCATGACATGTCTAGTGAACTACTTGCGTGATCAACCACCCTCTTCTGCTACTCCTCAAATTCTTCTGTAGAAGTTACAGAGGCACTTACCTTCCTCCAGGAGAGGATCCTCATGTAGATTTAATTGGTACAATCTCCCAGGAGGATCTGTTGTTGTTCATGATATTAATAGGAGGAGGAAATCAAGAGAACGCCTAGAGAAATCCATTGTTGTTCTTCTCTTTAAGGGCCGCATCGCCATAAGACTGCCGTACTTCCTCCAATCCGCAGCCTATGGCCTCAGCAGCTATGGTGGTTGTTTAATCCAACTCAAACTCTTATTGATGCACCTCCTTCTCCACGGCATCGTCCATAGTGGGTTGCAATTTGACCTGGCATGGAAGCTGAGGAGATTGAAAGGATCTCCATCTCTGCTAGACCAATGAAGATGGATTGCAGCCAATCTTTCTCGAGGCAGAGTTTAGAACCAATGGAATTGGGGAGAGGTTTGGCTGGCTGGATCGTTTATCTAGATTCATTGTTGTGTGAAGGCTGGTTTTCATCTCTACAACCGTGGAAGCCTTGTGGGCCCTATGATTAAAGGCCGGTTTTCATATCTACAGTTGTGGCAGGATTGTGGGCCCTATGATTAATCTTGTTAGTCAAGGATTATATGAGTTAATCCACACCGTAAAAATTTGGTCCCACCGGATGAACGGTTAGTATTTTCTAATTAACATCGTAACTTTTTGGGAGTCTGTAATTAGTATGGGTATAGATAATCGCGATCACGATGAACAAGATGCATATGATAAAACTTCTGATGAAATTCCAATTTAAATCGTTTGTAGTTCCATGACCCCGTATCATCACATATCCTATACCATGTCAATGCATCTTCCTTCAAAGATAAAGGGAAGACCTTCTTCTTAATAACATCTTCGGGTACACCTGCAAGCTTAAATAATCCACAAACTTCATCCACATATATTAGGTGCTCATCAGGATGCTTTGTTTGATCTCCCACAAAAGGATTAGCTAGCAGTTTTTCTATCATACTCGAAGGAATTTCAAAGCAGACATTTTCATTTTCAGTAGGTTCAATACGTTGAGAAGCACCTATTTGCTCTACTGGTCGGGGTGAAGATACCTCGAACAAGCCCCTCGGAGGATTACTTTCCATAGTAACAAGTGACAGTAAATTTGAGCAAACTATATAAATTTTTCCTTACCAAATTCCACCTACCAAAGGCGCTTCACTCCACAGCAACGGTGCCAGAAAAGAGTCTTGATGACCCACCAGTATAGGGGATCTATCATAGTCCTTTCGATAAGTAAGAGTGTCGAACCCAACGAGGAGCAGAAGGAAATGATAAGCGGTTTCCAGCAAGGTATTCTCTGCAAGTACTGAAATAAGTGGTAATAGATAGTTTTGTGATAGGATAATTTGTAACGAGCAACAAGTAACAAAAGTAAATAAAGTGCAGCAAGGTGGCTCAATCCTTTTTGTAGCAAAGGACAAGCCTGTACAAACTCTTATATAGATAAAAGCGCTCCCGAGGACACATGGGAATATCGTCAAGCTAGTTTTCATCACGTGCATATGATTCGTGTTCGGTACTTTGATAATTTGGTATGTGGGTGAACCGGTGCTTGGGTACCATCCTTACTTGGACAAGCATCCCACTTATGATTAACCTCTATTACAAGCATCCACAACTACAACAAAAGTATTAAGGTAAACCTAACCATAGTGTCGTGGAATTGTCACGGCAGATGTCCTAGTGGAAGGACTTAGTCATAGGGCCATCGCAACTAGGAAGCTTAAAGGGGTTAATCGGGACAAAGGACACAAGAGGTTTTATACTAGTTCGACCCCTTACGATGAAGGTAAAAGCCTACGTCTAGTTGTGTTGGTATCGCTGGGGTTTTGATTACCAAGAGGCTATTTCGCCGGCTTGGTTATCGATCTCTTGTTTCTTGCCCTAAGCCGCCATCGGGTCGTCCCCTTGTATACACGGGTTGACGCCTGGTGGCCTATAGAGTCTCGGCCGGCTCATAAATCGTGTCCGGCTTGGTGACTTCTTTTACATGCCTTTCTTGACAAGTCTTTCCTTACATACAGCGGTTTACAATATTGGGCTTTAAGCCGCCTCTAGGCTTTTTAGGCCTTCTATAAGATTTGATAAACTATCGTCTTGAATGTTTACCGGGCTTCCTTTGTAACCCGCCATCGGGGCTGACCCGAGACCTCCTGGGCGGGTCAAAACTGGTAGCTATATCCCCAACATTAGGCCCCAGGTCGACTTTGAACTTTGTTCTTTGTCAATCTTCAACACTTAGACAAAATCCATCTTCTTATATTCGCAGAAGTTTTTGTAACCCGCCATGACGTCATCTCTTGAAAACACAAGAAACTTTTATGACGTCATCCCTCAACGGATCTTCATCTTTAATGCCTCCCGAGAATCGAGATGTCCGTTTAGTTGGATAATCATTATTTGGGTCTTCCTCGATTTTCGCGCCTGTCTGTTCACCTTTTCCCTTATAAATACGCACGCCCCAGCCTTTTCTCATTCTTCTCTCTTCTTCATCTCCTTCCTCTTGCAACCCTTTGTCGCTCGAGCTCCAACGCTGCCGCAGCGCTCATCGTCGTCCTCAAGCTCGGCCGCTGCATCACCCTGATTCTGTCCAGAGAACGGCGGAAATCCTCCACAGCAACTCCGCACCCGTAAGCTCTCACCTTCTCACCCCCATAGATCTGCATTAGGGTTCAGGAGGTTTCCTTCTTGCGTTTTTCAAACTGTATCTTTATACTGACAGTCCTATAATATTTCTCTTAGTGGTCAAGCTAAGTCCAAGAAAGCAAAGGCAGCCAAGCCGGTGGAAGACCCGCCAGTCCTTGAACCAGAACCGGCAAGGCCACCTTCTCCTCCATCAATTGAAACTCCAAAAGACCCGCCCATCAATGCAGAAGCAAATCCTCCTGAGCCATCGGTTGATGATACCACCATTAACCCTTCCGCAACTGGACCATCGAGCTCGGCCAACCCGCCATCACCGTTCGCGCAAGACATTTTGATCACCGGGAGCCACTTTGTTGAACCGGGGAATCCCACTGTGTTGGCTCGTCATACAGCGAAACAAGAGGCATTGAAGAGACAGAAAGTGTGTTTTGATGTTTCACATTATGACCATCTGAATGCCAACGACATTTTATCCGGTTATCTTAGCCATGTGCACTCCAGCCGCGACTCAGAGATCGAAATGGTCAAGCAGTTGCAGCTAAAATACGAGGTATGTTCTTCCGGCTTACTTATATTCCGCCAGCCCCCAAGTCTTCAGATTATTAGAGAACCGGAATGATCTGTAGACTTTATGATTTAGGATAAGACTTTTACCTTTTAGATTTTCCTGGAGTTCAATAAAATAAAACAAAGCTTCATCCGTAGTCCCCAAGGACCGGTTCACTTGACCATAATGAGCCGGTACTTTGAATTTTCATAATTATCTTGTACCATATCCAAAAAACATTTGTAATCCGGCTTAACCTTGAGAAACTTGCTGAATAACATACATTAGCCCCCAAGTGCCAAGTGTTGTTACTTTGTAAAGTACTTGGGACATAAAGTATGTTTTAGAGTCATAAGAAATTGTTTTGGCATACATTAGCCCCCAAGTGTCAAGTGGTTTTGCAACGCAAAGGACGTGAGACTTTGAATCTTGACTTTTGAACCTTAACTGAAATCTTGACTTTTGAACCTTAACTAAAATCTTGATTCATCTAGGTATGTTTTGCAGAATGCCTTATCTGAACTGAGCTCGCAATTAACTGATGCGAAAATCCGGATGGTGGATCAGGAGGCAGAGATCAAGTCTGCTGACTCCAAACTGCAAGTAATTCTATCTGAGACGGAAAAATTAAAAACCAGCTTCACTGCCAAGAATAAAACCTGGGCTGCAGAAAAAACGCTTCTGACACAACGTGCCGAGAACGCTGAAGCCGCCCTTGAAGAGGTTACGACGGAGCTAACCGGTTTAAAGAACCGGGTGTCACAGATGGTGTCTGCCATCTTTGGTAAGCCATATGTACTGAACTTTTTACCTTCTTTTGACCTGAACTGCAAGCCTCTAGCTGACCCTTCATGTTCAAAACATATGCAGGCCCTCGAAGCAAGAATCTGAGTGAAGACCATGTGATTAAGTTGAAGGCAGTCTATACTTTAGTAGAGCAGTTGTACATTGGTGCACAACGAGCACTCGCCGCTGTCTCTCCTGCCAATCAAGGACCCAACCGGCTCAGCGATGTTTTAAAGAAGCTGTCAATCTTGCCCGCCAGGATCTAAGAAGTGAAGCGCTCCTGTGGCAGAGCCGGAGCTTTGACTTCCCTGAGCCTATCCAAGGCTTGGGTGCCAGATCTAGACCCAGCGGACGTAGCCAGAGGGTATCCTACCGTGAAGGAAGACGGATCTCCCTTTGAACAAGATGACTTCATGGCTTGCGTGCGCAGAGTTCGACCTCAGGCGACTATTCTTTGAGATGAAACCAATATCGACAAGTATCAGTCGGGTTTTGATGTCGAAAATAAGAATGCCAACTCCCTCGTACAAGGTGACAGATTTGATCCCGCCTGTTTGTGAACATACATTTGCTCCGGAAGTTAATCCAGTTGGCTTGATTGACGAAGAAGCAGAATTTGTCGCCGTGAATGGTTTTGATTGGTCAAAACCCAGCTTCCAATCTGCAGAGGGTGATGAACCGGCGAGGGAGGAGTGATAACCATCTTCATTGGCTTATAAAAGCCTTGTAATGGATTAGCTGTGAAAACACTGCATGCTTTGCCTATGCCATCGCGCATAAAACACTGTGTGTGATCCTGCATTTCCTGATGTCAATATATGCATCATATTTATGGTTGTCGTTGCAATACTTTAGCTCTGTTCCTGTAGATACAAGAGAAAAAACTGGCTTGGCGGCTTAGTACAGAACGGGTTAGAACACCCGGCTTATAGCCAATATGTTTACCATAGTAGAAAACAGAAACAGACATAAAAAGAGAACAAGGCTGAAATAACCCTTTGATTAATACAGGAGGCAATTTCTTATAAATAATAGCCATACCTGTACCTTTGATCTCTAGACCACAGGTTTAAATAACCCAGGTGATCAAGTTGATAATCCAATCTTTTTGAGAGGTCAATGCTTCTGAATACTTTATTGATCATCATACCTTGGTGGCTTGTTGTCAAATAGTCCAGTCGGCAAAAAGACCATGCAGGTTATTTGTGAAATTGAAACAACAAAAAACTAGAAGGCAAATAACAAATGGTAAATAAAATTAACCTTGTAATTAAAGGTTGGGGATTTCTAGTTCGAATACGATCAGTAAACCGGACCAAAGGGGTTACACTAAGGTTCGAATACGACCATATAGCCCCAAGTGGCTTTGGCGTTGCGCCAATCAAGTGGGTACCGATAGCTATGTTCTCTTTGGTTCAAATACGACCTATGTTTGAACATGATGCCCCCAAATGACCTTGATAGGTTTTTAACGACCCTGATTCGAATACGATCCAAGTCGGACCCAAAAGGGGTTAAGCTATGATTCGGATACGATCAAGAAGCCCCCTAGTGAGTTTGGATTTGAGCCGATCAAAAGGGTTACGACAGCTATGTTCTCTTTTGTTCGAATACGACCTATGTTTGAACAGGAAGCCCCCAAGTGACCATGATAGTTGCATCTAGATTCGAATACGATCATAAGCCAGACCAAAAAGGTTAGACCTGATGCAAATATGATCAGCTCCTTAATAGTCATTTAAAAATAATAATAAACAATAAAGATGTGTAATCTTTAAAAAAAGAAACTGATGGTCCTGCTTTATTACTTATCATAGTATATACAACGTTTAACATATGTACATGGCGAGAGCCGGTGGCTCAGATGTAGTATGGCCGAAGTTGAGCAATGTTCCACGGCCGGCGGGTCTCCTCTTCCGACTTACATGAGTCTTTGTGCTCTCGAACGTCAATGACGTAATATGACCCATTGTTTAAGTTCTTGCTGATCACAAAGGGTCCTTCCCAAGGCGGTGATAACTTTTGTGCATCTGACAGATCCTGGATGAGCCGGAGCACCAGGTCGCCTTCTTGAAATGTCCTGGACTTAACCCGGCGGCTGTGATATCGGCACAAGTCATGTTGATAAATTGCTGATCGAGCCGCTGCTAAGTCTCTTTCCTCATCTAACAAGTCAAGTGCATCCTGTCTGGCTTGTTCATTATTAGCTTCAACATAAGCTGCCACATGGGGCGAGTCATGACGGATGTCACTAGGCAACACTGCTTCTGCTCCATACACCATGAAGAAAGGTGTGTAACCTATAGACCTGTTATGTGTGGTGTTGATACTCCACAACACCGAGGGTAATTCCTCTACCCAACAACCTGACGTTCGCTGCAAGGGAACCATAAGCCGGGGCTTGAGACCTTTTCAGATTTCTTGATTTGCTCTCTCAGCTTGACCACTGGATTGAGGATGAGCTACAGAAGAAACATCAAACCGAATATGCTCACGTTGACAAAACTTCGCCATAGCCCCTTGGGATAGATTAGTGTCGTTGTCAGTGATAACGATGTGTGGAAAACCAAAATGGAAGATCACCTTTTTCATGAACTGAACCGCCGTGGCCGCATCAGACTTACTCACCGGCTCTGCCTCAGCCCACTTTGTGAATTTGTCAACTGCCACAAAAAGATGTGTCTTTTTATCCTTAGACCTTTTTAAAGGTCCAACCATGTCAAGCACCCAGACCGCAAATGGCCAAGTGATCGGAATCATCCGTAGCTCTTGAGCCGGCACATGTGCTCGTCGTGCGAATTTTTGACATCCGTCACATCTACTAACCAGATCCTCTGCATCAGCGTGAGCCGCCAACCAGTAAAAACCGTGACGAAAAGCCTTGGCCACCAGAGACTTTGACCCGGTGTGATGGCCACAATCGCCTTCATGGATCTCATAGAGTATTTCTTGGCCTTCTTCAGGGGAAACACACCGCTGAAACGCTCCAGAGATGCTGCGATGGTATAGTTCTCCGTTAGAAATCGTCATTGACTTAGACTGCCGGGTTATCTGTCGGGCCAGGGTCTCATCCGCTGGCAGCTCGCCCCGGGTCATATAAGACAAGAATGGCACTGTCCAATCTGGGATGACATGAAGAGCCGCCACCAACTGTGCCTCCGGGTCAGGAACAGCTAGATCTTCTTCTGTGGGTAACTTAACAGATGGGTTATGCAAAACATCCAAAAAGGTGTTAGGTGGCACCGGCTTTCGCTAAGATCCCAACCGGCTTAGAGCATCAGCTGCTTCGTTCTTCCTATGGTCAATGTGCTCCACCTGATAAGCTTTAAAATGCCCTGCAACAGCATCAACTTCACGGCGATAAGCCACCATGAGAGGGTCTTTGGAATCCCACTTGCCTAACACCTGTTGAGCCACTAAATCTGAGTCGGCAAGACACCGTATCCGGCTCAGGCTCATCTCTTTGGCCACTCGAAGACTATGGAGCAAGGCTTCATATTCCGCTGCATTGTTAGTGCAAGGAAACATCAGCCGCAACACATAACAAAATTTGTCATCTCGAGGGGAGGTTAAAACAACTCCAGCCCCCGAGCCTTCCAACTGTCTAGACCCATCAAAGTGGATAATCCAATATGTGTTGTCTGGTTTCTCCTCCGGCATCTGCATCTCTGTCCAGTGATTAATAAAGTCAACTAGCGCCTGAGACTTGATCACAGTACGTGGCACATACTACAACCCATGAGATCCAAGTTCAATGGCCCACTTGGCGACTCGTCCAGTGGCCTCTCTATTTTGGATGATGTCCCCCAAAGGCGCAGAGCTAACCATAATGATCGGGTGACCCTGAAAGTAATGCTTGAGCTTCCGGCTTGCCATGAACACCCCGTACACGAGCTTTTGCCAATGTGGATATCTTTGTTTAGATTCGATCAGTACCTCACTGACATAATAAACCGTCCATTGAACCGGATGTTCCTTGCCAACCTCTTTGCGCTCCACCATAATTGCCACACTAACAGCCTGTGAGTTACCGGCTACGTATAACAATAACGACTCTTTCTCAATTGGAGCAGCAAGAACCGGTGGCTCAGCAAGCTGTTTCTTCAAATCCTAAAAAGCAGAGTTCGCAGCATCACTCCAAACAAAATCATCTATTTTCTTTATCATCTGATACAAAGGCATCGCCGTCCCCCCTAACCGGCTTATGAACCGGCTTAAAGCAGCCACACGACCCGCCAGCCGTTGAACGTCATTGATGCATGTTGGTTTGGCCAGAGATGTGATTGCCTTAATCTTCTCCAGGTTAGCTTCGATACCTCGGTTGGACACCAAAAAACCCAAGAGCATGCCGGCTGGGACTCCAAAAACACACTTAGCCGGGTTAAGCATCATTTTGTAGACCCGGAGGTTATCGAAGGTCTCTTTCAGATCTGTGACCAAGGTTTCCTCTTTCCTGGACTTTACCACTATATCATCCACATTAGCATGAACATTACGCCCAGTCTGATTGTGAAGACAATTCTACACATACCGTTGATAAGTTGTATGGGCACTCTTAAGCCCAAAAGGCATAGACACATAGCAGAAAGATCCAAACGAAGTGATAAAAGTTGTCTTCTCCTGCTCTTTGACTGTCATCTTGATCTGATGATAACCTGAATAAGCATCCAAATAACTCAAACGTGTGCAACCCGCCGTAGCATCGATGCTCTGATCAATACGGGGGAGAGAAAAAGGGTCAGCCGGACAAGCCTTGTTTAAATCAGTGTAATCCACACACATACGCCAGGTGCCATTCTTTTTGAGTACAAGCACTAGGTTGGCTAACCACTCTGGGTGAAAGACTTCCACAATGAACCCGGCCGCCACCTCTTCTCCAATGGCCTTGCGCCTTTCCTCGTTGAACCGTCGTAGAAACTGTGTAACCGGTTTAAACTTTGGATCAATATTGAGAGTGTGCTCAGCGAGTTCCCTCGGGACACCCGGCATGTCGGAAGGTTTCCATGCAAAGATGTCTCGGTTCTCACAGATGAACTCGATGAGCGCACTTTCCTATTTCGGATCCAAGTTTGCACCGATGATGAACTGCTTGGATGAGTCGCCAGGCACAAAGTCAACCATCTTGGTGTCATTAGCTGATTTCAACTTCAACACCGGCTCATGCTCCGTTGTTGGTTTCTTTAAAGATGTCATGTCTGCGGGGTCAACATGATCCTTATAAAACATTAACTCCTCAGTTGCACAAACAGACTCAGCATATGTAGCATCGCCTTCTTCACACTCCAGGGCTATTTTCCGGCTTCCATGTACTGTAATGGTGCCCTTATAACCTGGCATCTTGAGATGCAAATACACATAACATGGCTGAGCCATGAACTTGGCATAAGCCGGCTGTCCAAACAGAGCATGATATGGGCTTTTAATCTTAACCACCTCAAAGGTTATTTTTTCTGCTGTGGAGTCATACTCATCCCCAAAGGATACTTCCAGTTCAATCTTACCAACTGGGTATGCCGACTTGCGAGGTACCACACCGTGAAGAATAGTGTTGGATTGCTTAAAATTTTTATCAGTCAACCCCATCTGACGGAACGTCTCATAGTAGAGGATGTTGACGCTGCTGCCTCCAAACATGAGCACCTTACTGGATTTATATCCACCAACCTAAGGCGCTACTACCAAGGCCAAGTGACCCGGATTATCAACCCGGGGTGGATGATCCTCTCTGCGCCACACAATAGGTTGTTCGGACCACCGTAAGTAACATGGAATCACCGGCTCAACGGCATTGACGGCCCTCTTGTGAAGTTTCTGGTCCCTCTTACATAAACTAGTGGTGAACACATGGTATTTCCCACTATTCAACTGTTTTGGGTTGCTCTGATATCCGGACTATTGCTGTTGATTACCTTGGCCGTGTTGTGGATTATAGCCTCCCCGGTTACCTAGATGGCCCTGACCGTGAAATCCTCCTCCACCTGAACCGGCGCCCGGGCCATGGAAACCACCCCCACTTGAATCGCCGCCTAGGCCATGACCTCCATCAAATGCATTTGAATTTCTAAATGCCTTCATGATTGTACAATCTTTCCATAGGTGGGTGGCTGGCTTCTCCCAGGTGTCGTGTCTTGGACAAGGTTCATTCGATAGTTGCTCAAGGGTGGGACCTGACCCGCCCGACCGAGGGGGTTGCTTGCCCTTTGTGTCGTTGATTGCCGTCCTATGCATTGGTGTTAGCGACAAATTCATCAACCTTACGTTTATTACCTCCTTGATTTGCCGAGTTATGCTAGTGACCCTTGTCATTGCCATTCTTCTTTCCCTTCCCTGTCTTTTCTTCGTCAGACACAGGGTCCTTGGTACTATCAGAATCAGCATACTTGACGAGAGCCGCCATCAACTGGCCCATGTCATTGCAGTCACGCTTGAGCCTCCCTAATTTCTGCTTCAGAGATTCAAAACAGTAGTTTTTCTCCAACATCAAGACTGCTGAGCCGACATCCATCTTATCAGATGAATGTATTATCACCTTGACCGGTTGCACCCAATGGGTTGTAGATTCACCTTCCTCTTGTTTACAATTAGTCTGGTCCATAATCGGCATGGGTTGCTTACATTTGTCTTTGAAGTTCTGAATGAACCGGGCCTTCAACTCCGCCCAGGAGCCGATAGAATTGGGTGGCAACCCCTTCAACCAAGTACGAGCTGTTCCATCGAACATTATAGTGAAATACTTGGCCATTGCCGTGTCGCTGACCTCCAACAACTCCATAGCCATCTCATAACTCACAATCCAAGCCCCAGGCTGCAAGTCGACCGTGTAATTAGGGACCTTATGAGGCCCCTTGAAATCCTTTGGCAAACGCTCATTACGTATGTCCGGAACCAGGCAAGGAACACCTCCGGTTCTTGTGGCCACTCCTTCCTCAACCGAGGTTGCTGGATAAGCTGGAAACACTTGATGAGCCGCCTGTTCCGCCGCCAGTTGAACCGCTCGCTCCGCTTCTTGTGGGATCCTCTCCTGTCCCGGCTCATGCCTCTGCGGCCGGTGGCGACGTTGAACATTGCTTGACATGTCTGCTGAATCCATACGCCTACTGTAGCTTGGGCTCCGGCTCGGGTGAGGGGTTGAATGGATCCTGTCTGGACTGTAAGAGTGTGCATCCTTCTGCGCCAGAGCTGTTTGAAGAAGTTTTCTCACCCTTCGTGTTTCGATCACCGCAGGAGAGTCGCCCTCTGTCGGTGTCAAAACCGGTGGATCTCGGGTAGGGGGTCCCAAACTGTGCGTCTAGGCCGGATGGTAACAGGAAGCAAGGGACACGAAGTTTTACCTAGGTTCGGGCCCTCTTGATGGAGGTAAAACCCTACGTCCTGCTTGATTAATATTGATGATATGGGTAGTACAAGAGTAGATCTACCATGAGATAGGGGAGGCTAAACCCTAGAAGCTAGCCTATAGTATCATTGTTGTTCTATATGTCGTCCTACGGACTAAAACCCTCTGGTTTATATAGACAGCGGAGAGGGTTAGGGTTACACAAAGTCGGTTACAATGGTAGGAGATCTACATAACCGTATCGCCAAGCTTGCCTTCGACGCCAAGGAAAGTCCCTTACGGACACGGGACGAAGTCTTCAATCTTGTATCTTCATAGTCCAGGAGTCCGGCTGAAGGTATTATCCGTCCATCCGGACACCCCCTAATCCAGGACCCCCTCAGTAGCCCCTAAACTAGGCTTCAATGACGACGAGTCCGGCGCGCAGATTGTCTTCGGCATTGCAAGGCGGGTTCCTCCTCCAATTACTTCATAGAAGATTTTGAACACAAAGATAGTGTCCGACTCTGCAAAATAAGTTTCCACATATTTCCATAGAGAGAATAATATTTTCACAAATCTAATCTGCTGACATATTCCGTAGTGTGACGCACCACGGCCAAGCCTTTATTCAAATCGTTTTATTATCCCACCTCAACGCGTCATGCGAGGCGGTTTCCTTGGCACGTCTTGTTAAAGCAGAGATCGTGTCCCCTTATTCCGGGATTCTCATCAATACGGCGTGGGTAACCCAACCGCTTCTAGGACTCCTAGACTATAGGCAAGTCCAAACTGCCACGGAGAGGATGCTGGATATTCACCCTCTTTATAAAGGGACAAGGATTTTATTTTTCCCTACCGTGCTCAATCGAATCCTTCCCCCACCTCAAGATCAAACACCCAAAGTTCAAGTCAGGTGCTCCGAACCTCCAATCATGTCTAGATCTAGCCTTCAAGGCCGATGGGTGCCTTCCTCCATTACGGAAGAAGACATCAAAAAGTTGAGGGAGGCCAGATATCTGACCGCCGAGGTTGTGCATCGTCTGCCTGCCCGAGGGCAGGCCGTCCCCTCCCCCAAAGCCAACGAGAGCGTCGTGTTCGTCTCCTACTTCCTCCGAGGTCTAGGCCTTGCTCTGGATACTTTCGTCAGGGGTTTGATGTTTTATTACAGGCTAGGCTTCCATGATCTAGCTCCGGACTCCTTTCTTCATATCACGACATTCGTTGTCGTGTGTGAGGCCTTCCTCCGGGTTACCCCTCACTTTGGCTTGTGGCTCAAGACCTTTGAAGTAAAGCCGAAGATGATCGAGGGGCAACATGCCGCGTGTGGAGGTGCCTCAATATGCAAGATGACGGGAGCTCCATGGCCCAAAGGTTCCATCCCAGAGGTGTCTGAATTGTGGCAACAAGAGTGGTTCTACATCACGGCTCCTAGAAGTGCCAAGTGGGCGGCCGCCCCTATTTTCTGCTCGGGCCCTCCACCACAACTGATGTCATGGATCAGCAGAGGTCTGAGATGGGGTCCAGCCAAGGACGTGCCTATACTGCAAAGCCGCATTCGAGATATCTTCAATGGAGATTTTAGTTTGGTTGCGGTAATACAAGTTATGCTGGTTCGTCAAGTCCAGCCTTGCAAACGCCGGCCTCTTTGCTTGTGGGAGTTCAATCTTGCGGGACCGCGTGTTATTCAAAATTTCCTCGGCCTGACGCACGAGGAGATGTGCAAGTCATTCTTTGGACCTCAGGTAGAGTGTCCGGAAATCACCGAGGACGTGGGCCTGAGCAGTAACCGCGCCGCCGAACAGGTAAGGAATCTTCCGACCGAACACACTATCTCTTATTTGTTACGAAGTTATCTCTGAGAGTTTGCTTTTTGACCAGGACTGGCTAACAAAGGCGAAGTTGATTCGGTGTTCGGCCCCCCTCCATGAGGGTTTGGACAATCCGGTATTGGAAAAGATGCTCCAGGTCGCACCTTGCCCGGAGCCCTTGAAGGAAGATACTGGGGAGGAAAATACGGGCGGATGCAGTCCTCGAACGCTGTCTGTTCTGACTGAGGGAGCGACTGTCTCCATGAAGGAAGACGACCGGAGGAGGAAAAGGACTGCGGTCGGTGATTCGGAAGCCGAAGCTTCCAAACGGGAGAAGAAGTCTCCCACAGAGGGTCCTACCTTGGGGGGTGCTCTTGCCGCACAAAGTCCGCGGGGGGATCAATTCTCCAGCGGGTCGTAAGCCACCCGAAATACTTTAATAGTACAGGTATGCCATCTTTTTCTTCTGAGAAAATAACCACCGCATATATCTTTGCAGTTCGGGCAGTGACCCGAAATACTTTAATAGTACAGGTATGCCATCTTTTTCTTCTGAGAAAATAACCACCGCATATATCTTTGCAGTTCGGGCCTTAGCCCCTCTCAAATAAGCTCGTCTTCGGGGGATCTTCTTCCAGAGATGATGGAGAGTGAGACGCCTCCTCCGGACTCCTCCGCTCCGGAAGCGGGCGACCCTGAGGTGTCCTCACGGAGGGCCTCTCCGAGTCTAGTGAGGCCAGAAGATAATCGCATTGACCCCCGAAGCTCTCAGTGTCCGGCTCCTGAAGAGAGCGGAAAAAGAGTCTGGCACCGTCTAGTGTGTGATCGGATGTTTTGAGGGAGTTGGTAGGGCGAGCGGCCATCTCAAATGAACACCATGTGCTGATGAATACGGTGATGGAGAGAATCTCGTCTGCCAAAAGCGGATTGCATGAAGCTTTTATGAGTCTACTGACAGGCTTTGAGGTATGTAAAATAATGTATGATAGTCCTGCACATGCTAAGTGTGCCCTGTGTAGATAGTAGCCCCTGAGACTCTAGTTGTCGTCGGAAACAACGACGAACAGAGGGTCATATTCCTAGGTAATAACCATACTGCCTCTATGTGCAGGTGATGGAAGCTCCGGTGGCTAGCCGGACTAGCGAGTTTGCCCATTTAAAATGGCAGTTGGATGCGGAAGACGCCGACATCGAGCTTGTTAACAAGAGGCTTGACGAGGCACAGGGTAAGTGTCATTATCCGGTAAACGCCACATAGTAAGAGCAGCATGATGCCAGTATCTTTAATATGTTGTGACTGCAGATGGAGCTGCCACAGTTGAAGCCTTGCGGGCAGAACTTGCCCGAGTCAAGGAACAAGCGAGGTTTGGTAATGCGGCTGCTTTGAAGGCGGCCGAAGAGTTGAGAGCCGAGAAGGCCGCGCATGGCGAGAGCCGAGATAAGATGGCCAAGATGGCCATAGAATTAAAAGCCGCCGCCGACCGTTGCCGGGTTCTTGAAAAGGAAAACCTAGCGAAGGCATCAGACCTTGAGAAGGCTGCTGCGACGAGAAAAGACATCCGCTCTGCTATGAGGGCGAAGAAGGAGGAGCTGTGGGAAGCCGGGGATATTGTAGCTGGGAAATCCTTTATGTTGCGGAGGAAGTTCGGAGATCCACGGTATGCCTCTCTGGATCGGCTGTGGACTTCGGAGGATGTGTATATGGATTTGGCAGTGAGCGCTGCTGATGCGGCCAAGTACTTGCAGGGTCAGAGGGACCGTGAAGTGGACCAGCTGTTTTGGACACAATTCAATTCTCCCGAGCGTCTGCTTTCATTGATTGACCAATTAGCTGAATGAGCCGAACTGAATAGGTTGTCCGGACTCACCATGAGGTCTGTTGTGGATCAGCTATGGGCGGGAAGGCCAAAACCGAACAGCTATTTCAGCTTGGTGCAGCAGCTCCTTGATGTGGTGTCGCACGTTAATGCGATGAAGAGGTCGGTGTGCATAGTGAAAGTGCATTATATCGACTAGAGGGGGGGTGAATAGGCGATTTTTATGAAAGTCTTCAAAACATGGAAGTTTCGAAGCCAAATGATAGAAATAAACATATTACCATGCAGCGGAAGGTAGACTACACTACGAAAACCATAGTCAAGTATTCAATGAAGTGAAAGCACAATGACTAATAGCAGCTAGGTAGTAAGGATCAGGTAGGAAGATATTATGAAGCCAATCAGAACAAGTAGTCACTCAGTGAAGACAGAAGATAGTGCAATCATACAATGACTTCACAAGGACCAACAGAAAGTAAAGGGAAGGGAAGGATGAAAGCAGTGACTCGTTGAAGACAATGATTTGTTGGACCAGTTCCAGTTGTTGTGACAACTGTACGTCTGGTTAGGGCGGCTAGGTATTTAAACCTGAGGACACACAGTCCCGGACACCCAGTCCTGAACACGCAGCTCAGGACACCCAGTCTTCACCGTATTCCCCTTGAGCTAAGGTCACAGAGACCTCGCCCAATCACTCTGATAGGTCTTCAAGATAGACTCCCAAACCTTCACCGACTTTGTTCACCGGCGATCCACAATGTCTCTTGGATGCTCAGAACGCGACGCCTAACCGACTCGAGGATTCACAGTCCTCAAGTGTAATAAGTATTCAGTTCACACAGACAAGAAGACTTATGTGATGCCTAACACTCTTTGGCTCTGGGTGGTTAGGGCTTTATCCTTGCAAGGAATTCTCTCTCAAAGGCTTCGAGGTGGGTTGCTCTCAAACGACAAAAGCCGTACTCTAACTCTGAGCAGCCAACCATTTATGGTTGTAGGGTGTGGGCTATTTATAGCCACTAGGCAACCCGACCTGATTTGTCCGAAATGACCCAGGGTCACTAAGGAACTGACACATGTTCCAACGGTCAGATTTCAAACACACACGGCAACTTTACTTGGGCTACAAGCAAAGCTGACTTGTCCGACTCTGGACAAGATTCGCTCTCATAGTCTTCACTCGAAGACATAGGTTTTGGTTAAGCATCACTTCAGTCATTCTGACTGGTTCACTTGGACCCCACTTAACAGTACAGTGGTTCCTATGACTCAACAAAGAAGAAAAAGAACTACGAAAGATCTAAGTCTTCGAGCTCCATAGGCTTCATGCGATGTCTTCTCTTGTCATAGTCTTCAATGAGAATATCTTCATATACCACCTTTGACATCAATGTCTTCATACATTTTTAGGGGTCATCTCTGGTAGGAAAACCGAATCAATGAGGGACTTCTACCCGTGTTATCCTGCAACTCTCACAAACACATTAGTCCCTCAACTAGGTTTGTCGTCAATACTCCAAAACCAACTAGGGTTGGCACTGGATGCACTTACAATCTCCCCCTTTTTGGTGATTGATGACAAACTAGTTGAAGTTTTCAATGGGGAATATAATATGTGAAATTGTAAAGGATAAGGAATTGTCTTCATTAGTTGCAAGGGCTCCCCCTGAAGATGTGCATATAAGTAATTTGCTTTTGGAATGCAAAAGCACATGGCAGGTTTTACTCGTGGAGATCCTCTTCAACTTATGATGACAATTCATTATGCATGAGAAGGTATCTGAAGATAATGACATGCATAATGGAAAATGGACGTCTACAAAATGATCTAAGTGCGGAATTTATCGTCGCACATGGGGAATTTATCGTCGCATCATGAAGTAGCAAATAAGTAGCAGACGACCATCGAGTTTAGGTGTTACAACTCAAAGAACCAAATGTATCAAAACGAGAGTTGTAAACACGAGGCAAAATATAAAGCAACTGCCCATGTGGACCTGCTTGAACACTATCAAACTCATATGCATCTCCCCCTTTTGTCAGTAAGGACCAAAAAGATTTGAAGACATAGAGCATCTACTCGTTCCCATGAAGAGTAGGTGAAGCAGCAGGGTCGTCGGTGGTGTTCGGCGGTGCAGAAGAACTTGGAGCAATGTCGAAGCGTGCTTAAGGAGGTGGCGGTGAAGTAGCATCGTCTTTGTCCTCGATCACTCTGGCATTCACAGTTGCAGCAGAGGAAGAGAACTCAGAGTCTTCAAGAGATGGAGTTCGTCGCAGCACTGCCCTTCGAGGAGGTGTGGAGTCAAACTTGAAGCGTTCAGAGAAACCATCCTCTTGAAGATCATCTTCAGAGCACATAAGCGTCAGCCCTTTCCATGTGCATCGAGAGGTTTCATGGGAATAAGGGCATTCTTGGTGGCAAGATTGCGAATGCGGTTGACATCCACCAAGAGGCTCTGCATTTGGCGCTTCAGCTAGTCATGATGCCTATCATGTTTCTGATGAAGAGCCACAAGAAGCTCTCGGTCGTTGAGAACATGAGATCGCTTCTTGGGTCGTTGCCCAATAGTGCTTTCGGTGGCTTCAGTAAGGGCACGATGAGGTGCACATGTAGTTCCAGCTAGAGGATAAACACGGGTGACTGCTTCAACTCCGTCAATGTTCTGAGAGAAACTTTGATGCTCCGCATTCTGAAGACTAAGAGGCTCCTTGGCGGGTTTAGGATAAATGGCTTCAACGGACATATCCACATGAGGCAGAAAGATCCCATGATTGCGAGCAAATGGCTGATATGAGATAGCGGAGTGGAGTTTAATCAGCCACATTATCCATGGAGCGTAGAACTTCAAGCCAAAAAGATCAGAGCCTAATGCAGCAAGTTGGCGGATGAAGAAGTCCTGTGCATTGAAGCATTTGCCATGAAGAATATAGAAGACCAAAGTCTTCATTGCACCTTCCAGCTTGGCATGTGGAGAATGTCCTTTAATGGGCCAGAGAGTTCGCCTTATGATGTGATAAATAGTCCTTGGCAGATACTCAAGGTCTTCAACAAGGAACTCCTTAGGATATGCAGCATCTTGTGGCAATGGCTTCATCATACTGAGCATCTGACTCATGTTTGGTTCAGGCTTCTAAAAGATGCTCTCCATAGATTCACTGTGAAGCTGACAGCCAGGTTCGTAGAGATCGTCAGGAGTGGGCAGACCAGTGAGCTCAATGATATCAAAGCCTTTGGCTTCGTGATGAACATTTCCTGTCATCCACTCCAGGACCCAAGTCTTCGGATCTCTGTTGTACCCATGGATGTGAAGTGTGGCATAGAATTGGAGCAGCAACTCTTCATTCCAGTGCTCTTGGTCGGTGACAAACGGCAACAATCCAACCACTTTGAAGCAATCCAGAGCTTTTTCTAGACAGGGCAGACCAGCTATTCCTTCGATGTCAAGACGCTTATGTGGGAAGATGCGACCTTGATTGTACAGAATGCAGGAGTAATAGCTTCGCTGCGGATAGCTCCAGAACCAATTAGAAGATATTCTGTCCCTTGAGTAGGGGTTCTTGGAGCTATTGAAGAAGGTGTTGTCTGCTTTGAAGCCGTTGACATTGAAGGATCCAGGTGCTGATGCAGGACCTGGAAACCTGGGCAATCTTGGGATTGGCTTCTGTACCTGAGGCCTGTGCTCAACATGATAGTCAAACTGAGGACCAGCAGCAGGTGCAGGAACAGAAGCAGTAGTATCATTGGCTTCGCTGACTTCTGGTGCTTTTGGTGGTGTAGGCTCCACATTGGCTTCAGTCATGATAGCGTCAGTGGCGTCGGTGGCAGCCTCAAGATTCTCAACCTCCACTTGATGAACTAGAGGGTCGGTCACAGTCACGTTCTCCTCGAGAACAGCTTCTTGGTAAGACGGGGGTGTACCAGCTCTTGGGATTTCTTTTTCATCGGCTGATGCAGCCGGAATGTCTTCAGTAGTTTTATCTTTAGACTTAGAGACTGGAGGCCTTGGTCCTTTGCGAAGCCTGCGTAACGCTAGCGACGCCTGTGGAGTTGGAGTTGGCTGGGCCTTAAAGTCATCTTCCTCTTATGCTTGTGGGTGATCAGCCGATGATGCATCCTGCGTCAGAGGATGACCAATGCTGATGAGTTCGCTGTGCGTTAGCACAGGCGATGATACCTGTTGGTGCTCGATCTGAGGAAGAATTGCATCATCTTCAACATGGTCATGGTGACCAATGTCTTCAGTAGCGGTGGGATCAGCTGCTGGAAATTCTTCAGCTTCATGAGCCTCTATGAAAGCAGGCTCATGGACAGTCAATTGGCGCTCTTGATGTTCAGTGGCTGGGCGAACCTTGGAGATGGGTTCAACAATTAAGGGCTCTGTGGGAGCATCCCATTCCTTCTTGGTCTTCCGCTTCTTCTTGGAGGGAGCAGTAGCAAAGGCTTCAGGATGTTTCCTCTTTCTGGCTTCAGCCTCAGCAGTCCTCGTCTTCTTCAGTTCTGAAGCGGTTGACCTGGCCTTTGGCTTCGAGCCAGTCATGCTAATTGGGAAGACAATGGGATCTGCTTCCTGCCTTGGTGCGTCGGGTTCGGCCATAGCGGGCTTCTTCTTCTTCTTTGCAGCCATCCTGGGGTCGATGCCAGGACGACCAAGGGCCTTGCGCTTCTCAGCCTCATTGTAGGCTTGCACACACTTGTCAGCCAGGCTCTTCATGCGCTCTCAAGAAGCTTGAGCTTCTTCACGCCTCTTGAGAAAGGCTACTTTAAGCTCATGCAGCATGATTTTGAAGTTCTTGACCTCTTGCATGCTGAGCTAGGTCATATGCTTCTTGAACTGCGCTTTCTCAAAGTCAATCTTCTGCTTCAGTTTGACGATGCGCTGAGCTAGAGCTAGCTCTGAAGCAATGGCGCCATGGAAGGCGACACTCAGACCAATGGGAAGCTGTAGGTCTTCAAAGCTTAGGTTGGGCGTTTCAAACCACTCATCGGTGAAGTCGTGGATGATTGCCACGTCAAAGAGGGGCAAATTGTTGAAGATTTCTACTTCTTCTTTGCTCTTGATCAGTTGCTCAAGAGCGTCATCTGCAAGATCTTCATCACTGGACAGATCAATGTCATCGTTGCGCAGAATAGCAGCAGCAGTCAGTTCTTGGCTGGTGTGTGGCAGAGGCATCTTGACTTTCTGGGGCTTGGAGATGCGTGACAGATCTTCAGACTGCACACTGTCTTCAGGAGGTGCAGTAGCCAGTGGCTTCGCCCGTGAGATTTTTTGTGGAGCATCTGATCTTGAAGCCTTAGCCTTCTTTGGCTTCTGCGGCTTTGGAGTAGGAGCTAGGGCTTCATCAGTGTCAGCATCATCATCAGAATGATCCACTTTGGCACCTTGAACTGAGATGTGAGTGATGAGACCATCAAGGTTGTAGAAAGGACCGATGACATTGGGTTTTGCATCGCGTGTGCCGTCGGCCCGGGGAGCAGAAGGACCAGGGTTGAAGTCTAGTCCCAATGATTTCTTATTTTCCTTGGCCGATGCCTTTGCGTGCTGGAAGTTGCACTTGAAGAGATTATCGTCACGACACCATAGCAATGATGATGGGTCGGCATCTTCAGGCTGAGGTCCACGGACCATACACGGATAGAAACCCTGAGCAATAGCTTCAGCTCTGTTCTTGGGTGGTAGGCCTCAGAAGAGAATATCACCCCAAGGACTTTTGATAGCACTCTTCTCAGCATATTCCTTGGTCACGAATCTGTATTTGTACCACTGTTCTGCCCAATATCTTCGAATCCATTGGATTCGGGTCTTGCGCTGATTATAATCCTCTTGAGGATCTGTTTTGTAAAGCTCTGAGAGGTCATCAGGCAAATCTCTTGATGTTCCCCCACGATGTTGTCTGCCTCCCTTCCTTGCAGATTTCTCTATAGCCATGAACTTTAAACTGAATGGCTTCAACACGTTCAAAGGCTTCAAAGGCTTTCGCTTGCTGGACAAACAAGAACTGGCTTCGGGAGAATTTATATGATATTGTAAGAATTGTGCAAATGAATGTAGACTATGAGAACCAAGGGATTCTCCCACGGACATGTACCTGTGACAGCATTAAGGTGCGAGGGAAGGGGAAGAGGTCATATGCATTCTCTGAAGATTTTGAGGATAAATCAGTTTAGAAGACATTGACCTCATTGTGCGAAGACATTCACTCATAGATAAGGAGTTGGTTCCAGATTTGTATGAATCCACGGATCAGTACAAGTGAGGAATCTAACTACTTTGTGAAGCATAAGTGAATATACTAAGCATATTATGAGATGCAGTATGAAATAGATCCAACTTGTGTGAACAGAAACTGCTTATGGTAGAAAGTGACGAATCTATAGGATCAAAGGGGCCGTAAAAAGGAAGTTTTATTTACCACATGAAGAACTGCTAGACGGAGTGGAAGAGGAGGCCGAGCAGTCCGATCGTCCGTGCCCTAACTTGGCGACGGAGGACACCTACGGCGACGACGGAGAAGACGATGTCCACGGTCGGCGTGAAGTCGGCGTCGGAGAGGTTGCGGCAGCTAAGCGCATCGTCATGGGCTAGCGGTGGCGCCAGGGTTCGTGTGAGAGTGGAAGAAGAGATAATGACTGTGGTGAGGCATGTATTTATAGGGACAGGGGCGGCTCAGTGTTATTACATAGGTGCCCCTGGCAATTCACATCTGAGGAACACGTGGCCATCATGCAGCATGTTGGAGGTTGTTCCACGTCCCACGCACACCTGGATTGTCGGGTGGTCGTTCCCACTTCTCCGGGTTTCGGGTTAAGGAATGAGCATTGAAAACATACTTAATGTGTGTCTCTGTATCTTCTGCTGACAAGGACGCAGAGAAGACATTCGACAGTTTCAATAGAATGCATATGATTTGGAGAGATAGAGTTTGAGATAGAAAGCATAGAGTGGTTAGGGTCCGATCACATTCACTTAGTTCAAAAGATTCAACAAGAAGACATAGCTAGAAGTGAATGCTGTAGAGGACAGAACACCAGTATATATATAATCAACATAGTGAAGATAATCATGAAGACATGTTGAGATTGAAGTCAAACCAAATGTGAAGATATAGCAAATGTAATGCCATGAGTTAGACACTTCAAACAGAACATTTGCGTTAGTGCGACTCAGGTGAGTCCTCTCTCTATATGAAGCCTTTGGACCGTATGAAGCCTGTGGTCTGGGGTTTGTCTTCTTCACCTGTGGTGTCATGATGACATTCATAGGAAGATTCTCCAAACACCTTTTTGGCACCCAGATCTTCTTCATAGGCGGTCCATTCCTGCAGTTAGTACCAATATACCTGGCAAACACTTCACCATTCTGATTCTTAAACAGTTTATAGTTTGCATCAAAGGATTCATTAATGACAATGGGGTTAGCACAAGTGAAGCCAGATAGAGTGGATGGATCTGCTGAAGGTTCCTTTGCAGCAACCCATGTGGTTTTGCGGTACTGCTCAGGTTTCCAGTAAGAGCCATCAGCATTCATTTCCCTTACGAACCCAACACCCTCTTTCCTCGGGTTTCGGTTCAGGATCTGCCTTTTGAGGACATCACATAGTGTCTGATGCCCTTTAAGACTTTTGTACATCCCTGTTTCAAGCAATGTCTTCAACCTAGCATTCTCATCAGCAATAGCAGTGGTATCCTTAGCAGAGGGGTTAGTTCCCACATCAACAGTTTAAGATATTGCAACAGTAGCAGCAGTAGAACATTCAGCAACAGAGGTAGCATTATCATGCTCAATACATTTAAGACATGGTGGTTCAAATCTTTCCTGAGCTGAACTGAACTGTTTGGCGTGAAGCGACTCGTTTTCTTTCTGTAGATCTTCATGAGCCGCTCTCAATTTCTCAAGATCTTGCTTCCTTTGAAGGTAATCATAGGAAAGCCTTTCATGAGCTGTTGAGAGCGTTTCATGATGACTTTCAAGTTCCTCATACTTAACATGAAGATTTTTTATGTCTTCAATTATGGACTGAGATCGAGTCATTTCAGCGTCTTACAGATCATCGCTTTTGTCTAATAGTTTTTGAATGTTTTCCATGGTTTTCTGTTGTTCAATTGCAATTTTAGCGAGTGTTTTGTAGTTGGGTTTGGAACCACAATCAGATTCATCATCACAAGATGTTTGATAGTGAGTAGTGCGTGTGTTTACCTTGGCACCGCGTGCCATGAAGCAGTAGGTAGGAGTGGAGTAGTCTTTGTCATTTGCATAGGTGTCGGTGATGGAGTCATTGTCTTCAGGGTTGAAGATGGACTTTGCAACGTATGTTGTAGCCAGACTCGCAATGCCAGAATCGGACTCCTCCTCAGACTCCATCTCTGCCTCCTCAGAAGCGGACTCCTCCTCTGAATCCATTTCCTTGCCAACAAACGCATGTGCCTTGCCAGATGAGATCTTCTTGTGTGATGAAGACTTTGAGGAGGACTTGGAGGAAGACTTTGAGTATTTCTTCTTCTTCTTGTCATCAGAATCATACTCCTTGCTCTTCTTTTTCTTCTTGTTCTCAATGTCCCACTGCGGACACTCAGAGATGTAGTGGCCAGGTTTCTTGCACTTGTGACATGTTTTCTTCTTGTAGTCATGAGCAGAAGCTTCATCATTCCTTGAGCTTGATCGTCAAGTCTTTCTGAAGCCTTTCTTCTTGGTGAATTTTTGGAACTTCTTCACAAGCATAGAAAGTTCCTTTCGAATGTCTTCAGGATCATCAGAACTGCTGTCAGATTCTTCTTCAAGTGTGGAGGCAGCTTTTGCCTTCAAGGCACGAGTTCACCCATAGTTGGGACCGTAGATATCTCTTTTCTCAGAAAGCTGAAACTCATTTGTGTTGAGCCTCTCAAGTATGTCAGACGGATCGAGTGTCTTGAAATCAGGACATTCTTCAATCATCAGGGGTAGGGTGTCAAACGAACTGTCAAGTGATCTCAGGAGTGTCTTGACGATTTCATGCTTGGTGATCTCAGTAGCGCCGAGGGCTTGATGATCATTTGTGATGTCAGTGAGTCGATCAAACGTGAGCTGGACATTCTCATTGTCATTTCTCTTGAAGCGGTTGAAGAGGTTGCGAAGGACACTAATTCTCTGATCTCTCTGGGTTGAGACGCCTTCGTTGACCTTAGAGAGCCAGTCCTAGACTAGCTTAGATGTTTCCAAAGCACTCACGCGGCCAAACTGTCCTTTGGTCAGATGACCACAGATGATATTCTTGGTAGTAGAGTCCAGTTGAACGAACTTCTTGGCGTCACTAGCAGTGACACCTTCTCCAGCCTTTGGAACGCCGTTCTTGACGACATACCATAGGTCGACGTCAATGGCTTCAAGATGCATGCGCATATTATTCTTCCAGTAGGGATATTCAGTTCCATCAAAGACGGGGCACATAACGGAGACTTTAATTATCCCTGCAGTTGACATAGCTAAAACTCCAGGTGGTTAAACCGAATCACACAGAACAAGGGAGTACCTCGCTCTGATACCAATTGAAAGTGCGTTATATCGACTAGAGGGGGGTGAATAGGCGATTTTTATGAAAGTCTTCAAAACGTGGAAGTTTTGAAGACAAACGATAGAAATAAACCTATTACCATGCAGCGGAAGGTAGACTACACTAGGCAAACCATAGTCAAGTATTCAATGAAGTGAAAGCACAATGACTAATAGCAGCTAGGTAGTAAGGATCACGTAGGAAGATATTATGGAGCCGATCAGAACAAGCAGTCACTCAGTGAAGACAGAAGATAGTGCAATCATACAATGACTTCACAAGGACCAACAGAAAGTAAAGGGAAGGGAAGGATGAAACCAGTGACTCGTATAAGACAATGATTTGTTGGACCAGTTCCAGTTGCTGTGACAACTGTGCGTCTGGTTAGGGCGGCTAGGTATTTAAACCTGAGGACACACAGTCCCGGACACCCAGTCCTGAACACGCAGCTCAGGACACCCAGTCTTCACCGTATTCCCCTTGAGCTAAGGTCACATAGACCTCGCCCAATCACTCTGATAGGTCTTCAAGGTAGACTCCCAAACCTTCACCGACTTTGTTCACCGGCGATCCACAATGTCTCTTGGATGCTCAGAACGCGACGCCTAACCGACTGGAGGATTCACAGTCCTCAAGTGTAATAAGTCTTCAGTTCACACAGACAAGAAGACTTATGTGATGCCTAACACTCTTTGGCTCTGGGTGGTTAGGGCTTTATCCTCGCAAGGAATTCTCTCTCAAAGGCTTCGAGGTGGGTTGCTCTCAAACGACAAAAGCTGTACTCTAACTCTGAGCAGCCAACCGTTTATGGTTGTAGGGGGTGAGCTATTTATAGACACTAGGCAACCCGACCTTATTTGTCCGAAATGAGACTGGGTCACTAAGGAACTGACACATGTTCCAACGGTCATATTTCAAACACACATGGCAACTTTACTTGGGCTACAAGCAAAGCTGACTTGTCCGACTCTGGACAAGATTCGCTCTCATAGTCTTCACTCGAAGACATAGGTTTTGGTTAAGCATCACTTCAGTCATTCTGACTGGTTCACTTGGACCCCACTTAACAGTACGGTGGTTCCTATGACTCAACAAAGAAGAAAAAGAACTACGAAAGATCTAAGTCTTCGAGCTCCATAGGCTTCATGCGATGTCTTCTCTTGTCATAGTCTTCAATGAGAATATCTTCATATACCACCTTTGACATCAATGTCTTCATACATTTTTAGGGGTCATCTCTGGAAGGAAAACCGAATCAATGAGGGACTTCAACCTGTGTTATCCTACAATTCTCACAAACACATTAGTCCCTCAACTAGGTTTGTCGTCAATACTCCAAAACCAACTAGGGGTGGCACTAGATGCACTTACACATAGAGGGCTCATGGATGGCCTTTGCCCGTGTTAAAGCATACTAGGCGGAGATGGATGCTACCATTGTTGCAGCGCGGGATTTGGCCATAGGTCGAATGGATGCTGAGCACTACTTTGAAGAAGTTCTTGAGGGTGCTCGTTTGATAGAGATCCAGTGCTCAAAGAATATTATGTTTGAGTGATATGTAATCTCATTGTAAGCAAAATGCTTTTGTAGATTTTTATAAGGCTATTTTTATACTTTTGCCTAAAAGTAATATGATGCCTCCTTGCGGCCGTTTATGTATACATGTGTATAACCTGAAAGATTGCAGCCGTCGGCTTCAACCCCCATGCATATAATGCGGGGGTGCTCGCAAAAAACACGCGTTCACACTTAACCCAACGTCTTGGTCCTATTAAGGAGGTGATAGCGGAGCGGGCGAGGCAACTGGACTATAATGCTTCAGCACTTTCACTTAGCCATAGGAGTTTGACAGTGGGGCTACTAGATAGCCCCTGGTGGCTCCGCACTCTCCCGATCCCGGGGTGCGTACATGCCTGGCTGGAAAACGGCCCTTCGTTAAGGTGGAGGAATTCTAATATTCCAACGGGTCATCGAGTCGTTGACCAGTCTCACGCTATATCATGACAGTCAGTTTCCGGCTTTCTCTACTGAGGTGCTTGTTCGGATGAACCAGGGCACAATCGCAGTAGTTCTCCTGGTGCTACCTTAGCCGGTAATGCAGAATGTAAGGCACCAAAACACAGGAGCCGGTCAAACCCAACATTTGACCAAAGACAATGGTTCAGAGCTGATGCATATAGGGCCAAACTCGCGACGCCGAACACTCCCTAAGGTATTCGGTCTTTGTGGTATAAACCGGGCCTAAATAATGGCCTTTGTAAGAAGCCCCTTGTGTCCAGGTATGTGCATTGTTCTGGTGTGGCAACATGCCAAGACATCAGCATCCTTCTCAATGGTGGATATGTATCAACAAGAGACAGTAAAAAAGGTTTACGCAGGGTCTTAATCTTAAAAAGAATCCTTGGAGCGGGTCCCTGCTGCATGTCTGCGCGTGTGTCTCCGTTGTGCCGTATCCTGGACAGGTGTAGAACGATGATCGTCTGTAAAAGAGAGGAATTTAGGTGAAAAAGTTGTCGTGCAAAAAGATAGTTTTTAAAGAAACCCTGTATAATTCAAGATGAGAAGAAATTGCCACTTGTCTGCCGCGTTGAGCCCCTTGTATTGACAAATAGGGGTGTGACCATTTATTCAGTATAGATAGCGGCGCCGGACTTGATTAGTTGTGTCTGAGGTCTTGACGACCTATTGGATGCTTTTGCTGGTCCGGGCGCCTTTAGTGTGCGGCTGCCAAGGCAGCTGCACTCTCTTCAGCGCGCAGAGATTGCTTAATATTTCCGTTCACTGAAATGATGCCACGTGGACCAGGAATCTTGAGTGTGAGGGAGCCGTAGTGTGGTATTGCATTAAAGCGAGCGAAAGCTTCGCGTCCGAGCAGTGCTTGATAGCCACTTTGGAACGGAGTGATGTGGAAGGTTAAACGCTCGTGACGGTAGTTATCGGGGAGCCGAATATAACTTGTAGTAGGAGGGAGCCCGTACAACGAGCCCCTCGGCCTGGCATTACTCCTTTAAAGGTAGTATTGCTATGGCGAATTTTTGTTGGGTCTAACCCTATCCCGCGGATTGTATCCTGATATATTAGGTTTAGACTACTGCCACCGTCCATCAAGACTCGTGTGAAGTGATATCCGCCAATTACTGGGTCTAATACCAGGGCAGCCCATCCTGAGTGTCGGATACTTGCTGAGTAATCGCGATGGTCAAAAGTGATCGGTTGAGACGACTAGTGGCAGGACTTCGCGGTGACAGGCATTTGGGTATATTTTCCTGGGAGTGCCGCGTTGTTTTTTTTCCTTGATCACGTGCAATACGTTTACTGTTTTGACTTCTGGTGGAAATTTCTTTTGTTCCGCGGTGTCTTGCTTGGGAGGCTTGTCCTCGTCTTCACTTGGTGTATCCTCCCCCTTGTGTACGGCGTTGAGCTTGCCGGACTGCTTGAAGACCCAACATTCTCTATGGGTATGATTAGCCGGTTTACCAGGGGTACTATGGATCTGACATACTTGGTCCAGAATTTTGTTGAGGCTGGACAGTTCATCTCTGGTGCCTTTAGAGGGCAGCTTTTGCTGACCTGGCGGAGAGCTTTTGAATCCGGCGTTTACTGCCCTGCCCTTCGTGCTGTCTTCTTTATTCCGGCGTTTGTTATTGCTGTTGCGCCGTGATTTCCCGTTTCCATCTCTAACTTCAGATGTACTGGGGTCACTAGTGCTGCATCTGGCTAGCCAGCTGTCCTCACCCGTGCAAAAAAGCGGGTCATGAGGCTTGTCAATGCGGCCATCATTCTCGGCTTATTTTGACCGAGGTGTCTGGCGAGCCATTTGTTACGGACGCTATGCTTAAAAGTTGCCAAGGCTTCGGCGTCCGGACAGTCGACAATCTGGTTCTTTTTAGTAAGAAACTTGTTCCAAAGCTTTCGGGCTAACGCTCCGGGCTGCTGAGTTATATGACTCAAATCGTCCGCATCCGGAGGTCGGACATAAGTCCCTTGAAAATTTGCCCGAAAGGCGTCTTCGAGCTCTTCCCAACTTCCAATGGAGCTTTCGGGGAGGCCTTTAAGCCAGTGACGAGCTGGCCCTTTGAGCTTGAGGGGTAAGAACTTGATGGCGTGGAGATCATCTCCTCGAGCCATATGGATATGAAGGATGTAGTCCTCAATCCAGACCCCGGGGTCTGTTGTTCCATCGTATGCCTCTATGTTTACGGGTTTGACTCCCTTTGGAAATTCATGGTCCAGCACCTCATCGGTGAAACATAGGGGGTGTGCGGCACCCCTGTAGCTGGGTGTACCGTGTTGTTCGGATGTTTGTTGTGTTGCATTGTATGCTGGGCGTGCCTGCGTGCTCCATAGATGGATCTTGTTGCGCCGTCCTTTGGGTATGAGCCCTCGCATGGGTCGCGTGTTTTATTGTGGGTGGCGTTGTATGCTGCTCTGTGTTGGTAGAGGGGTCGTCTATGCGGCCAGGTGGCTGCTTTGATATTTGGTTGTGGGGGGGTTTGAGGCCTCCTCATCGAATTCAGGTAGCAGCTTCCGCTTTGGGTAGCTCTTGGAGGGGCGATTGTCGCCGTACCTCACTGCTGTGTTGAGTATTTTACTACATCTGATTTGGATTGTGTCTTGCGCAGCCTTGAGCCTTTGCTTCTGCTTTTGAAGACTCCTCGCGATGGCAACAAGCCTTTTACGGGCATTCTGCTGCTCCGGGTGCCTGTCCGGTGTTATGTCGTCCGAACTATTATCCTTGATAGAATTTGTTTGTTCGGTTTGATTATCCGGATTGCCGTTGTCCGGCAGCGGTTTGCCCTGCTCCAGCACTGGGTCTGTGTGATCGTTATTTCTGTCGAGGCGGGATTTGGGCGGCGCTTGCGTCGCAGCTTTGACTGCTTCTCGAGGGAACAAGCCTTCGGTGTGTCCTTCCGCTTTTGGTGCGTCCACCATGTATACGTCATATGACGAGGTGGCTTTCCAGGGCCCAATAGGCGCTAGTTCTTCATCATCTCCTGCATCGGCGTCCATACCGTCGATGTCTTGGGAGTCGAAGTCGAGCATGTCGGTTAAATCATCGACAGTGGCTACAAAGTGGGTGGTGGGTGGGCTTTGAATTTCTTCACCATCCGTATCCCAACCTTGCTGACCCTAGTCCGGCCAGGGCTCTCCTGATAACGAGAGAGACTTTAGTGTCTTCAGAATATCGTCGAAAGGCGAGTGCTGAAAGATGTCCGCGACAGTGAACTCCATGATCGGTGTCCAATCGGATTCGATCGGCAGGGGCGCGGAGGGTTCGGAGTCCGGAGAGGAGTCCAGCTCCTGGGAGTCATGAGTCTCACGGAGTGCGGGGCTGGTGTTCAGCTCGATCGCCGTTGGGATCGCAGCCCCCGAGGCGGCGTCCAACCACCCGTCCTCGATCGGCGCGGTTAGCTCCGAATTAAGGGTCGAAGCTGATGCGGGTGCGGCCTCCAGGGCACTGTTCGGCGGCAGAGCTAGATCATGCTTGTCGTGACAGTGCGGCGCGCTCGGCAGTGGCTCGAATCCATCGAAGATCAAGTCCCCGCGGATGTCAGCAGTGTAGTTTAAACTTCCAAATCTGACATGGCGGCCAAGGGCATAGCTTTCGATCTGCTCCAGATGGCTAAGTGAATTGGCCCGCAGAGCGAAGCCGCCGAAGACGAAGATCTGTCCGGGGAGAAAGGTCTCACCCTGGACTGTCATCGCTATTGAGGATTTTAGGAGCCATCGAGCCTAACGGCGAAGACACAGAGGAACTCTCTATGAAAGCACCAATGTCGGTGTCAAACCGGCGGATCTCGGATAGGGGGTCCCGAACTATGCGTTTAGGGCGGATGGTAACATGAGGCAAGGGACACGAAGTTTTACCCAGGTTCGGGCCCTCTTGATGGAGGTAAAACCCTACATCCTGCGGATTAATATTGATGATATGGGTAGTACAAGAGTAGATCTACCACGAGATCGGGGAGGCTAAACCCTAGAAGCTAGCCTATGGTATGATTGTTGTTCTATATGTCGTCCTACGGACTAAAACCCTCCGGTTTATATAGACACCGGAGAGGGTTAGGGATACACAAAGTTGGTTACAATGGTAGGAGATCTACATAACCGTATCGCCAAGCTTGCCTTCCACTCCAAGGAAAGTCCCTTCTGGACACGGGACGAAGTCTTCAATCTTGTATCTTCATAGTACAGGAGTCCGGCTGAAGGTATAGTCCGGCCATCCAGACACCCCCTAATCCAGGACTCCCTCACCCTCCATCGGGAGAGCCGCCAAACAAGCCGAAGCCGCAATGAGGTTTTCCAAGGGATTGGAGAAGTGACCTGGTGGTGTTGGTACATAATGAGGCGGAGTGGTATGTATGCGAGGTGGTTCCATGGCGCGCGGCTGAACCGGTGCCCCGGGTGTTGTGATCCGATTTTCCTCTGGCGGGTTACTTGTCCCGGCCCCAGGCGTTTGAAAAAGGTTCTTAGGATCGAGCGTCAGAGGTAGACGTGACTGAATTTTCTGATGCCTTCTTCTCATGACCTCATTTGACGCGTTCAGATCCACCGAGAGCAGGAAAGTCTACGCTTGAAGCTGTTGAGCACGAACATCCAAAGCCGCTCGTTCCGCTGCCATCCTGACCTCCTCTTCTGCTAGATTTTCTTTAGCTTGTACCATCTCTTCACGTACGCGTGCCACCTCTGCGTCATGCTGGTCTTTATCCGTCGGCTCCACCACGGCAGTCGACAGAGTCGTCAGTTTATCCATGAGGTCCATTAGAATCTGAGCCGGGGGCGCACAGGGTCTCCTGACCCGGCTGCGGTCGACCCGATAGTTATTGCCGGTGCTGCCGTGGAGTTCTGCCCGGGCTGTATTCCTGCCATGAAGACTCCAGCCCAATTCGGCGGCTCAAGGGGGTCCGGAATACTGCTGCCATCGGAACAGCCCCCGAGCATGCCATCCTGCAGCTGATACAAAGAATCTGTCTCGCTTGTTAATGATGTAGCGTCAGAACAAACGGCCGTCTCACCGCCATCCACCGATCCTTCAGAGTATTCACCGCCATGGACGCAGCCTATGAAAGCATGCTTCACGACAGATTGAACACGGGAGGTCCTCGCGCGCTAAGTCCTTTTGATGAGGTTGGTGTGGACGTCTGGCTCAGGGCCCGACTTGCCGATCCGGCCGATGAAGACATGAGTTCCACCGACAGGGACCCGGTACCCATACTCAATTGAGCCGACCTCGGGGCCCCAGCCTTCGTCGTCGATGTAGAGCTTGCCGCGACGACTCTTGGTCATCCGGCCCACAGCGTATCCCTCAAGCACTTCGAAGTTTCCCTTCAAGAACTCAAATCCACCGTGCGCTGGCCCCACGGTGGGCGCCAACTGTCGTGGAATTGTCACGGTAGATGTCCTAGTGGAAGGACTTAGTCGTAGGGCCATTGCAACTAGGAAGCTTAAAGGGGTTAATTGGGACAAAGGACACGAGAGGTTTTATACTAGTTCGGCCCCTTACGATGAAGGTAAAAGCCTGTGTCTAGTTGTGTTGGTATTGCTGGGGTTTCGATTACCAAGAGGCTAGTTCGCCGGCTTGGTTATCGATCTCTTGTTTCTTGCCCTAAGCCGCCACCGGGTCGTCCCCTTATATACACGGGTTGACGCCTGGTGGCCTACAGAGTCCCGGCCGGCTCATAAATCATGTCCAGCTCGGTGACTTCTTTTACATGCCTTTCTTGACAAGTCTTTCCTTACGTACGGTGGTTTACAATATTGGGCCTTAAGCCGCCTCTAGGCTTTTTAGGCCTTCTATAAGATTTGACAAACTATCGTCTTGAATGTTTACTGGGCTTCCTTTGTAATCCGCCATCGGGGCTGAGCCGGCCCCTCCTGGGTGGGTCATAACTGATAGCTATATCTCCAACACATAGCATGAAACATATGGATCCAAATCAGCCCCTTACGAAGCAACACATAAACTAGGGTTTAAGCTTCCATCACTCTAGCAACCCATCATCTACTTATTACTTCCCAATGCCTTCCTCTAGGCCCAAATAATGGTGAAGTGTCATGTAGTCGATGTTCACATAACACCACAAGAGGAGCGACAACATACATCTCAACAAAATATCGAACGAATACCAAATTCACATGGCTACTAATAGCAAGACTTCTCCCATGTCCTCAGGAATAAAGTAACTACTCACAAAGCATATTCATGTTCGTAATTAGAGGGGTATTAATATGCATATCGGATCTGAACATATGATCTTCCACCAAATAAACCAACTAGCATCAACTAGAAGGAGTAATTAACACTACTAGCAACCTACTAGTACCAATCCCGGACTTGGAGACAAGAACTGGATACAAGAGATGAACTAGGGTTTTGAGAGGAGATGGTGCTGGTGAAGATGTTGATGGAGATTGCCCTCTCCAGATGAGAGGAGCGTTGGTGATGACGATGGCAATGATTTCCCAGTCCCGGAGGGAAGTTTCCCCGGCAGAGCAGCTCTGCCGGAGCCCTAGATTGGATCCGCCAAGGTTCCGCCTCGTGGCGGCGGAGTTCCGTCCGAGGAGACGGCTTATGATTTTTTCTCATCGAAAGACTCCGTATACCAGAAGATGGCCATTGGAGGGCCACCAGGGGGCCCACGAGGTAGGGGGGCCCGCCCAGGGGGTAGGGCCCGCCCCCACCCTCGTGGGCAGGGTGTGGCACCCTGGTGAACTTCTTGCGCTCAGTATTTTTTATATATTCTGAAAACATCTTCCGTGAAGTTTCAGGACTTTTGGAGCTGTGCATAATAGGTCCCTAATATTTGCTCCTTTTCCAGCCCAGAATCCCAGCTGCCGGCATTCTCCCTCTTTATGTAAACCTTGTAAAATAAGAGAGAATAGGCATAAGTATTGTGACATAATGTGTAATAACAGCCCATAATGCAATAAATATCGATATAAAAGCATGATGCAAAATGGATGTATCAGCAGGTTGAGACCACCTTGGTGAGAGGTGGGCCTAGCCCTGGTCGGTGTCTGCGGTTACTTTAAAATAACACGCTTAACGAGATCTTGGTATTTGATCTGAGTCTAGCCACTGGCCTATACACACTAACCAACTACGTGTGAACAGTTATGGGAACTCGATGTCGTGGTATCAGCCGAAGCCTTCTTGACGTCAGTGACTGAGCGGCGCGCACTGGATTGGACCGTAAGCCTGCGCTTGTATTAAGGAGACCAGGTCTGCTTTCGGCCGCGTACGCAATGTGTAGGTGTGCAATGGGCGATGGGACCAGACCCCTGCGCGCATAGGATTTAGACCGACGTGCTGACCTCTCTTTTGTGCTTAGGTGGGGCTGCGACGTGTTGATCTTCCGAGGCCGGGCATGACCTAGGAAAGTGTGTCCGGCCAAATGGGATCGAGCGTGTTGGGAAATGTGGTGCACCCCTGCAGGGAAGTTTATCTATTCAAATAGCCGTGATCCTCGGTAACAGGATGACCCAGAGTTGTACCTTGACCTTATGACAACTAGAATTGGAAACTTAATAAAACACACCCTTCCAAGTGCCAGATATAACCCGGTGATCGCTCTCACACATGGTGACGAGGGGAGGATCGCCGGGTAGGATTACGCTATGCGATGATACTTACACTACAAGAAATATGTCAACTTATGACCTTTGCTTAGTGACCCCAGCTGAATTGGTCGTAAATTCACGGCCATTTCGCTTGGAAGGGCTCAAACCCTGAAATTGCTTACACCAAATGGTCACAAAGCATACAAGAGGCGCCAATGACCTTATTTCTACCTGATTATGACCAATATATATGGTCATGAGGTTGTGAACGTGGATGCATTGGTACTTATTGCTATGACAAGGCGCCACCTCATCAGTTTTGCATATGTGTCATGTCCATGTGTCAATTTTTGCCCTAGGTTGTGAAGCAACCTATATTTCTATCATACCCAAAATTCCCCCAAAAATTGGGCATTCTTTACTATCCAAATCATTGCCTCATGACAATATTGAACTCCATTTGACTGGTAAATCTTCCTCGGCAAATTTCCAAAGTTTTTGTTTAGCTCGAACTGTTGTGAAGGAAGTACTGGCTAGGCATATCCTAATGAGCTGAATTTTTGCCACATCTTCTATATTCCCAAATGATAGCTCTCCACAAAATTTGAGCCCCATCTAATAATACATGTGAGTGTGGCTTCAACATTCATATTTATGTCCAGTGTGGTACGTTGCAAAGCAAGTGACACCTAGGCTCCTCCATTTGAGCTGCAAATTTTCCAAGATAGTGTCCTTAGTAGATGATCATCCTCGGCCAAAACTCAGGCCCATTGGCCATGTGCATTTCCCGTACCACTAATCAAACACTTGGGTGCTAATTCATGTTTGAGCTCGGTTTCGTCTCCTTGTGAGATTCTTCTATTGCCTTCTTCTTCCTGACACCTATCAGGGGAGTGCCCAACCCACTAGACATGCCTAGGTCGGCCGGAACACGTGGGAACACCACGGTCACACGGTGACCACGTGGCGGGCATGTGAGTCTACGTGCTTTGGAGTTGGGTCCCTGGGCCACCATCCAAACCTTAATGTATTGCCACCAAACCATGTATTTATGATTAAATAGATACTTTTCTACCTAGAAATGATTTTTTGAAAAAATAAAGAGCAAACTATGAGGTAGTTACATTTCAAATTTGTCCTGCTTCCTAGTGAATCAGCAAAAAATTGTCTTTTTCACCAGAGGTGGATAAAACCTTTTGGCACCCAACCCTTTTGTCAATTGTGCTTTAAACATGGCCTAGTATTTTATAAAATTGATTTGGTCCAATTTTGCAACAAATATATGGTAGGTCCTTCACAAAAAAACTCATTTTGGGCACTCAAAAAATGGAAAATTGATTTTCCGTCCAAAGAAAATGAAAACTCCCTTAGGCAACATTGTGTGCCATTCCAATATGCACCCCTGTGCACAATATGAGATCATTTGAAAAAACTATGCCATGAATGTGGCCATAAGATTGATCATTTGGCTTGAAAGCCATGAATCTTCATAGATGATAGCTCATTTCTGAGAACACTTCTTTAAAATAATTGCCGTATTACAAGTTTGTTATTTTTCCTGGGAACTTGGCCACATATAATGACACAATGAGAAGGTTTTCCAATTTTTTTTTCTTTTTTTTGAATTTTTTAAGCCCGTTTCAAAATGCGGTCAAAACGGCGGGCTTGACCGTTCCTAACTACTAGTTGAATCTTGGAATTTTTTTGGTGTTTCTATGATTAAATTGATACTTATGTACCTTGAAATGATTTTTGGAAAAAATAAATAGCAAACTATGAGGCAGCTGCAGTTCAAATTTGACCCGCTTCCAACTAAATCGGCGGGAATTTGTCTTTTTCACGAGAGGTGGGTCAAAACCTTTTGCACCAAACCATTTTGTCAATTGTGCATTAAATATGTCCTAGTATTTTATAAAATTGATTTGGTCCAATTTTGCAACAATTATTTGGGAGTTCCTTCACAAAAAACCTCCTTTTGGGCACTCGAAAAATGGAAAATGGTTTTTTTGTCCAAAGAAAATGAAAACTTCCTTAGGCAACATTGTTTACAATTCCAATATGCACCCTTGTGCACAATACGAGATCGTTTGAACAAACTATGCCATGAATGTGGCTATAAAATTGATTATTTGACTTGAAAGCCATGAATATTCACACATGATAGCTCATTTCCGAGAACAATTTTTCAAAATAATGTCCATATTATAAGTTTATTATTTTTCCTGGAAACTTGGTCACATGTGATGACACAATGCGAAGATTGTCCAATTTTTTTGTTTTTTTTGAATTTTTTATGCCCGTTTCAAAATGCGGTCAAAACGGCGGGAATGACCGTTCCAAGCTAGTAGTTGAATCTTGGAAAACTTTTGATGTTTCTCTGATTAAATAGATACTTATGTACCTATAAAATATTTTTGGAAAAAATAAAGAGCAAACTATGAGGCAGCTGCAGTTCAAATTTGACCCGCTTCCTGCTGAATCGGTAGAAATTTGTCTTTTTCACTAGAGGTGGATCAAAACTTTTCAAACCCAACAATTTGGTCAATTGTGCATTAAATATGGCCTAATATTTTAGAAAAATGATATGGTACAATTTTACAACAAATATATGGTAGGTCTGTCACTAAAAAACTCATTTTGGGCATTCACAAAATGAAAAATGAATTTTTCGTCCAAAGAAAATGAAAAATTCCTTAGGCAACATTGTTTTCCATTCCAAGATGCACCCTTGTGCACAACATGAGATTATTTGATCAAACTATGCCATGAATGCTACCATATTGAGCATTTGGGTTGAAAGCCATTGATCTACTATAACATTGAGCATTTATGGGATGGCCGCTATTTGACGACGGTGGTGATGATTTGTTGACGCGAGGGGCGTTGAAGCTCTTGGGGTGGGGCAGTGATGCATGACGCTGCAGGCTGCCGGGTAGTGGCCACCGGTCATGCACACCAGGATGGTGTCGCAAGGTCGCCGGGGGTTGCAGCAGAAGGTGGTGCGGCAATAGTCACCGATGATGCAACATAGCATCGCCGTGGACCGCCAGTGCTGTGATCCAACATTTTCAGGACCGACAGAGTTGCAATGAAGCATTGTCGGGCCGCTAGTGTTGTGATGTAATATCGTCGGGTGTCGCCGGAGTTGCAACAAAGCCTCCCCGAGATAGTCAATATGGTATAATATTTTTGAAAATGAAGTGGTGCCCTTTTGTAAAAAATATTGGATAGGTTATTTATATGGATGAGAAAATATATAAGAGAAAAAAAAGAAAAAAACAATTGCATAAGATTAATCATCATTTGTGGAAACATGTGTGCCATGGATAGATGACATGGCACACATCCATCCATCCATCTTTTAGTCCCACATCCATCCATCCATCCACCCACCCATCCACCCACCCACACCCGCCCGCTGTGTCCCACCCACCCACCCCGTTGTGCCCGATGCGGAGAGAGAGAGATCTCCCGTAACGCCCCAGACACACCCGCCGGTGGTCGTTACTCCTGATGGGATCTAGACTGGCCCCACAAATCAATACTAGTCTTTTCTGCGCACTTTGTCCTCACTCGTGTGCACCCGGGAGCAACTTCCCGGTCGGTCACACATCCTGACACTACTCCAAGCTGAGCACGCTTAACTTTGGAGTTCTGTCCGAATGGGCTCCCGGAAAAGAAGGAATTCCTTATTGATATGAGTAGTCTATCATCCCTAATAAGCCAGGCTATCACATACACCCCCACTCAGAGGAACCGACGTCCTCGTCGGGCCACAGGAATGTTCCCTCTTGGCACAAACGTCTGTGCTTCCAGTCCGGTACATGTGCCATGCCGGGTGCCACGACGGGTCACAAACGTCATGAACAACATGACCACGCACCTGTCCGCAACCATCCATGTAACCGCGAGGGTCGGATCTGATACCAACTTGTAACGCCCCGGACACACCCGCCGGTGGTCGTTACTCCTGATGGGATCTAGACTGGCCCCACAAATCAATACTAGTCTTTTCTGCGCACTTTGTCCTCACTCGTGTGCACCCGGGAGCAACTTCCCGGTCGGTCACCCATCCTAACACTACTCCAAGCTGAGCACGCTTAACTTTGGAGTTCTGTCCGAATGGGCTCCCGGAAAAGAAGGAATTCCTTATTGATATGAGTAGTCTATCATCCCTAATAAGCCAGGCTATCACATCTCCTCCCCTTCCAGATCACCGCCGCCACCTCTCCTTCCCCTTCCCGAGAACACCAGATCCGCGCGCCGCCCTCCCTCCACCTCTCACAGCAGATCCAGCGCCCTGCAGCCTCGGCGTCGCGGCCGGCTGGCTCGCCAGCACGCACATGCTTTAATGCGCGCCGCCCTCCCTCCACCTCCCACAGCAGATCCAATGCCCTGCAGCCTCGGCGTCGCGGCCGGCTGGCTCGCCAGCCCACGCGTGCTTCAATGCACGCCGCACTCCCTCCACCTCCTGCAGCACATCCAGCGCCCTATAGCCTCGGCGTTGTGGCCGGCTGGCTTGCCGGCACACGCGTGCTTCGATGCGCGCCGCTCCGTCGAGCTGGCCGGACCATGACAGCATGGGACCTAGGGTTTGCGGGATCCTCGGACGGCCGCTGTCCACCTCGCGCTGTAGAGAGGGATCCGTCGTCTCCTCGGTGGAGGGGATGACCATGTTCGTCGTAGTCGACCCTTGCAGTCGATCCCGGCCATCACTACTTCACCAGCCTCCTCCTCAAGGCTGGTCATGCTGCTCCTTTTGCGTGCGTCCTTCCCCGACAAAGTCCCCATTGCTAGGGTTTCGGATGCGATGGCGCCTCCGTCGATGGTGCGGCTCTGGTGACTCTTACCTCGCCTCACACGTAGCCCAGCCCATTCATCTTGTTTTTTGTTCTTATCTTCTCAAGCGTGTGTTCTTGGGCGCAGCACAAGAACATGGAGAAGATCAGGAACAGGGCCACCTACGAGACCATCGCGCTCAAGAAGATCCGCCTCCAGCAGAAGGACGATGGCGTCCCCTCCACCGCCATCCGCGAGATCTCCCTCCTCAAGGAGATGCAGCACGACAACATCGTCAAGTGCGTCGTCTCTCACCCTCCCTCCTACTCCCCCATTTGTTTGCATTGACCTTGTTCATTACCTGCTCCGGATTTATTTATTTATTTAGGATCGGGCATTGCTTGCCTCAACTAGCTCGGATTAACTGCTTGATTGATTGATCATTTGATTGATTTAAGTGGGCATTAAGTCGAGATGGGGATGGATGGCCTTCGCATTTATGCAACAGTAAATGAACATGCCGGATTTAGAACCTATGAAATGTGCTACTACTGCCAGTGATGCTGCTATTTATTTATTCATCTATTTATAGGGTGAGTGTTATAGTAGATGGTTTGCATTGTTGCTATGCTGAGAAGCTTTGCCCATTCCTCTCTTGGAGGCTGCACAATGTTGTCCACTGCGAGAAGCGCATATGGCTCGTCTTCGTGTACCTGGATCTTAACCTGAATAAGTTCATGGACTCCCGTCAATAGTTTGCCAAGAGTCCCACATCGATCAAGGTGAGCAATGTCACATCGACTTGCTTCTATTACTTTCCGTATTTATTTGGTTGAACATGTATTTGAGTGTTTGTTATTGATCAATGATTATGCATGCCATACAATACAACACGGTAGTGCTGGGAGTGATAGAATAATGTAACCAAGGGACGTCTCTTAGTTCTAAACTTGTTATAGATCATAGTGTTAGTCCAGCGGCTTCTTGTTTTGTGTAAAAGAATCGTAGCTCTCCTTTCTTGTACAATTATTCAAGACAAGGCAGAGACAGAACCCACATTACGCCTTGTGCCCTCCGTATATGGTGCATCACCTGTCTTCTTATGTCACTCTGTTTTATATGACGCAATGTAGAGGAAGTAGTCGTATGTCTTCCCGGTCCAACCGATCCAAGCACCGTTACTCCGGCACCTCCGAGTTCTTGGCACACGTTCAGCTCGATGACGCTCCCCGGGCTCCGATCCAGCAAAGCTTCGGGGAGGATTTCCGTCAGCATGACAATGTGGTGACGATCTTGATGTTCAACCGTCGCAGGGCTTCGCCTAAGCACCGCTACAATATGACCGAGGTGGAATATGGTGGAGGGGGCACCGCACACTGCTAAGGAACGATCACGAAGATCAACTTGTGTCCTAGGGTGCCCCCTTGCCCCCGTATATAAAGGAGCCAAAGGGAGGGGGCGGCCGGCCAAGGAGGGCGTGCCAAGGGGGAGTCCTACTCCCACCGGGAGTAGGACTCCCTTCTTTCCTAGTTGGAGAAGGAGAAGTGGGAAAGAGGAGGAAGAGGGAAAGGAAAGGGGGGGCGCCGCCCCCCTCTCCTTGTCCTATTCGGACTAGGGAGGGGAGGGGCCCATGTAGGCCCAATAACCCCCGGGGGGGTTCCGGTAACCCCCCGATACTCCGGTAAAATCCCGATTTCACCCGGAACCATTCCGATATCCAAATATAGGCTTCCAATATATCGATCTTTATGTATCGACCATTTCGAGACTCCTCGTCATGTCCATGATCACATCCGAGACTCCGAACAACCTTCGGTACATCAAAATACATAAACTCATAATGAAACTGTCATCGAAACATTAAGCGTGCGGACCCTACGGGTTCGAGAACAATGTAGACATGACCGAGACACGTCTCCAGTCAATAACCAATAGCAGAACCTGGATGCAAATATTGGTTCTCACATATTCTACGAAGATCTTTATCGGTCAGACCGCATAACAACATACGTTGTTCCCTTTGTCATCGGTATGTTACTTGCCCGAGATTCGATCGTCGGTATCTCAATACCTAGTTCAATCTCGTTACCGGCAAGTCTCTTTACTCGTTCCGTAATACATCATCTCACAACTAACTCATTAGTTGCAATGCTTGCAAGGCTTATATGATGTGCATTACCGAGAGGGCCCAGAGATACCTCTTCGACAATCGGAGTGACAAATCCTAATATCGAAATACGCCAACCCAACATGTACCTTTGGAGACACCTATAGAGCACCTTTAGAATCACCCAGTTACGTTGTGACGTTGGGTAGAACACAAAGTGTTCCTCCAGCAAACGGGAGTTGCATAATCTCATAGTCATAGGAACATGTATAAGTCATGAAGAAAGCTATAGCAACATACTAAACGATCGGGTGCTAAGCTAATGGAATGGGTCATGTCAATCAGATCATTCACCTAATGATGTGATCCCGTTAATCAAATAACAACTCTTTGTCCATGGTTAGGAAACATAACCATCTTTGATTAACGAGCTAGTCAAGTAGAGGCATACTAGTGACACTCTGTTTGTCTATGTATTCACACATGTATTACGTTTCCGGTTAATACAATTATAGCATGAATAATAAACATTTATCATGGTATAAGGAAATAAATAATAACTTTATTATTACCTCTAGGGCATATTTCCTTCACTTGTTGCACATGTGATGTTTGGAAGGCTTTTATTAGTCTTGAACTAGCTGAATTGCTGTCACAAGAGATGTTCAAAATGAATAGTTTGAAAGCAGAGTTGTATTTGCTTTACAGTTGTATTTAGGTTGGCATGAGATGCTTGTGCTTTTGTCACTACAATCTATACTACTACTATTGTCATATCCTAGTTTTTTTTTGCTATCAATATTTGTCCCATGTTTTGTTTCCTTGCATGCTTACTACTACAATTTATACTACTACTATTGTGCAATATGTTCACATGTTAATTTGACTAAAATCTCTTATGACGTTGACTTAGCTTGACCCAGAACAGTAGCATCCTTGATGTGGCTAACCTTCACCTTGTTCTTTCTCTCACACACTCGAAGGAGGCTGTATGCAAGGCACCAAGGTGCATGGTGCTCGCAAGCGACGAACGTAGGCTGTTCGACATCAGCTACACAAACCACCATTGTGAGCTCCTACCTTTGCTATGCTACAACCATGCTCTGTTTCATGGGTTAGTTAGGATTTTGATGCTTTTTGCGTCGTGGTTGAGTCCTTGCTGACTGTTGTGTCGATGATCAAGTGTTGTTGCCTCATTTTGCTATTTTTTGCTGCTGGTAATTAGTAGTATTAGAGTGCCGCTTGTTTATTAGGATGTGGCTGAAACCATTGGATGGCCTTCCTGTACATGTTATCCAGCATTAGGACTTGTCCCATTTTTTGTTTCCTTGCTGGACATGCATGTTATGGTCCCATCTTTTGTTTCCTTGCTGGACATGCATGTTATGGTTCAAGTGTCGATGATGTCTAGTAGATAGTTTGCTAGCTATATACCTGCTGCTGATTGATGCTCTTGTGGTCTCCTGGAATCATGTTATACTGTATCTAGTGTTCTTGTGGTTTCTGTGAAGATGCTTCACAAACATCTAGGTCTTTGAAGTTGGCTGAATTTGTTGCTTTATCATATATTTGGTCAGTAAATCTACATTTCTATGAGATCTCTTTCAATATATAATTTTTCGATAGTCCAGGAATAATCTAATAATCTAATGCTGGTAGCCTATGTGTTCACTCTTTTACAGGAGCTCCAGGTCTATGAAATTTGAAGTTTGAAGCCGTATAGCCCTACTCAGCAAAGAGTTGTCTCGTATGTTTGAGTGTAATAGACTGTAAATATTGTAACAGTAGGCATATTGGGGTTGTAATAGACTATCTACAGATTGTAGTATACTTAGTGTTATTTGATGAACTACATTTGTATTGTTCCGTCTGAAATATTGATTATGTATGATAAATCTGACGAGTAAGAACAATTTTAGATGTGCCTTTGTAATATGTCTGGGATGCGCCTTATGTAACAGATTGTAAAAGACTATTGTATGTTTGAAATAGTGATTATGTATGTTGAAAAGATGTGAAGTGGAAACTTGACTAGTGGGAACCACTTATGAATAAAATTTGGGCATTTTTGAAATTTCTGACATGTGGGACCAGTGCTAAAATATAATGATTGAAAATAGAAAATAAATGATTGTAAGAAGGCCAAGGCCCAAAAATAAAGACGGTGAAATATTGGGCTTGGCCCATGTAGCCCACAAGAATTGACTTGGAAAAAAGCTAGAATTGTTGGGCTAGGCCCATGTAGAAAACCGAATTGAACCGGGCTGAATCTTGTGCCACATTAGCTTGCCACACTAGATGCCTACGTGGCCTGGGGAGGTTGCTAGTGACAAAAAATTTGGTCGTGGAACCAACAACCTTTTACAGAAGGTCAATAATTTCAGTTTACGACCGCCGGCTTTTGACCTTCTGGTTTTGGTCACAAAAAGGTCGCAAGTGAAAAACTATGACCTTTCAGAGACCAATAGTGAGGGTCACAAGTTGACATAATTCTTGTAGTGTTACCATCTACTCTCTTCTACGTGCTGCAAGATGGTGGCCGCCAGAAGTGTAGTCTTCGACATGAATAGCTATCCCCCTCTTATTTTGGCATTCAGCAGTTCAGTCCATCGATATTGCCCCATTACATAGATACCCATGCATATGTAGTGTAGATCCTTCCTTGCGAGTACTTTGGATGAGTACTCACGGTTGCTTTGCTTCCTATTTTCCACCTTTTCCTATTCTTCTCGGACGTCGCAACTAGGTGTTGGAGCCCAGGAGCCAGACACCACTATTCATGACGACCCCTACTACACGGAGGGTGCCTACTACTACGCGTAGGCCGCCGACGACCTGGAGTAGTTTAGGAGGACCCAGGTAGGAGGCATGCACCTCTTTTGATCTCTATCCCAGTTTGTGCTAGCCATCTTATGGAAACTTGTTTAACTTATGTCTGTACTCGGATATTGATGCTTCCGCTGACTCGTCTATGATAGAGCTCTTGTATTCGAGCCCTCGAGGCCCCTGGCTTGTAATATAAAGCTTGTATTATTTTATTTATGTCTAGAGTTGTGTTGTGATATCTTCCCGTGAGTCCTTGATCTTGATCATACACATTTGCGTGTATGATTATTGTACGATTGAATCGGGGGTGTCACAAGTTGGTATCACAGCCAGGTTTCGATCCTGGGACCTGTGGGTTATGGGCCCACATCGCCATTGGGTGGTATTAGGATCTTTTATTCCTCGTCTATACTCTATGATTCTGATCTCTCTTCTATTCGGGTTAAATGATTTTACTAATTATAACTCTAGGTTCTCGTTACCACTTCCTGCCAGAGAGCCCCTTCATTACAGATGATCGACTGCTTCACTAGAAGGTTCCGAAGTTGCTATTCGGTGTTTTCCCGAGACGCTTGTGCCCACCGCCTTTGCAAATTCCTACCACTGTTATATCTTTATGGATAACTACATACACTTGCCATACTTACATTCAACCCCGTTGATCTTGTTATTACAAGATGCCCCGAACTGCACTCCGTTGTTCCGAGAATCCTTTGAGCTTACTGCCTTGCAGTTCTTTGCCACCTGAATACCCCTATGGATAATTTCTTGCACTTATCGAGTATCCACTCATCCATAGTTGATTCAAGTATTTCACAAAAGTTTTCAAAATACCATTCGATCTTCCGAAAATCCTCGGCAGCCTATTGCTCTTGTAATTTTTGCTTGCTTGCGTTATGTTTAATCCCATAAGTCTAGTAATCTTATTGGCATGCCTTGTCATTTTCATTTTGAGTCTGGTTATTCAATATGTTGCGAATGCTCGCAATCCTCAATTAGATCATAGAATTCATCCTTCCGGCTCAGACGTCATTTTAAACATGAGCTACATCTCGACTTATCAAATTGTCGTCGATTGTACCCCTAAGCTTACTCAACTTTTCCATCCTTAATAAGAGCATGCGCTTCGGGTCCCTTGATTTGGAAATCATAATTCCTTTGCATTTGAGCTTTGAATTAGTCAGTTGTTTCTATAATATGATCTCCTTGCATTCATTCTCCTTCTGGTTGAGTATTGATGCTCACATCAGATCCCTTGTTGACCGCCAGATCCTTTGTTTGATTTCATACAAGAGCGTCCTTCATATTCAATAACCTTGTGAGCCTTTCCTAGGGTAAATAATTCCTTTGGTAAATTGTATCCTTTGCGTTGTCAAGCATGCTCTACTTTTGAGCTTGTATTATATACTCCTGAAGTTTGTGGTATATGTTTCTAAGATGCCCCTATGGGTTGAACCTATACCTTCTCTAATCTGTGTGAACCCAAAAGTTTTCACGAGTCATACTCTTCTGGTGTTTTGATAAAATTTCAACATTACAACTTCTTCGAGGACGAGAAGTGAATGAAAGGTTATGCATTGGAGAAGTGGGAGTCGACATTGAACTTTTTGTTATGCCCATGGACACGATGTAGATCCTATCATGGAAGCTTCTTGTAATAATAACTATTTCCTTGATATAATATCATCTGGTATCTCTGAATTGATCCTTTGCAATTGTGATTCTAACCATATTTTCTAATTGATTCCATTTCCTAGACAAGGTAAAGCACTTGTCTTCCGCAGAACAATACATCTCCGCAACCCCTATTTTGATCTTCCTTCAAGTATTACCCTCCAGTATCTCGAGAATATCAAAGAATTGTGTTGCTTCCTATGAGTCCTCATCTTGTATTGCTTCTCACCGATTTTAGATTTCTCCCGGGTTCTGAGTTATTAGTCACTCGAGAACACCGATAAGTGAATCAATTCTGCATTCCGGTTGAATAACTCTAAGTAATTTTTGTTGCTTATGAGTTTAATAATCCTTCAAGTCCTTCCTAGCCTGATCGATTATATCATTATCATGCTAATTATTAAATCGTGCTACCTGGTCCTTATTCGTGGAGCACACCTTTCAGCGATGAGCTAAGCTTACATCGATCATCATATCATTTCACCTCGAATAACACACTTGATTCCAATTTGTGTCGTATCTATGGTTCCAAAAACCTTTTGCTTCATCATTCCTTTTGCTTGATGTAGTCATTGTTTGTTTGCTTCTTCGTGGAGCCCCTTGATAAAAATTTGTCATGATCATCATCAACATTTTGATTCCTTCCAGGCTTTCAATCTAATTCATGATGATAAGTGCCATCATCGTGGAGGGAGTCCTGGATTAGGGGTCTCCGGACAGCTGGACTATATCTTTTGTCCGGACTGTTAGACTATGAAGATACAAAATTGAAGACTTCGTCTCGTGTCCGGATGGGACTCTACTTGGCGTGGAAGGTAAGATAACTAGTACGGATATGGATATCTCCTCCTTTGTAACCAACCTTGTGTAACCCTAACTGAGGGAGTCCTGGATTAGGGGGTGTCCGGATGGCCGGACTATACCTTCAGCCGGACTCCTGGACTATGAAGATACAAGATTGAAGACTTCGTCCCGTGTCCGGAAGGGACTTTCCTTGGCGTGGAAGGCAAGCTTGGCGATACGGTTATGTAGATATCCTACCATTGTAACCGACTTTGTGTAACCCTAACCCTCTCCGGTGTCTATATAAACCGGAGGGTTTTAGTCCGTAGGACGACATATAGAACAACAATCATACCATAGGCTAGCTTCTAGGGTTTAGCCTCCCCGATCTCGTGGTAGATCTACTCTTGTACTACCCATATCATCAATATTAATCAAGCAGGACGTAGGGTTTTACCTCCATCAAGAGGGCCCGAACCTGGGTAAAACTTTGTGTCCCTTGCCTCCTGTTACCATCTGGCCTAGACGCACAGTTCGGGACCCCCTACCCGAGATCCGCCGGTTTTGACACCGACATTGGTGCTTTCATTGAGAGTTCCTCTGTGTCGTCGCTGTTAGGCTTGATGGCTCCTACAATCCTCAATAGCGATGCAGTCCAGGGTGAGACCTTCCTCCCCGGACAGATCTTCGTCTTCGGCGGCTTCGCACTGCGGGCCAATTCACTTAGCCATCTGGAGCAGATCGAAAGCTATGCCCTTGGCCGTTAGGTCAGATTTGGAAATTTAAACTACACGGCTGACATCCGCGGGGACTTGATCTTCGACGGATTCGAGCCACTGCCGAGCGCGCCGCACTGTCATGACGAGCATGATCTAGCTCTGTCGCCGAACAGTGCCCTGGAGGCCGCACCCGCATCAGCTTCGACCCTTAATTTGGAGCCAACTGCGCCAATCGAGGACGGGTGGTTGGACGCTGCCTCGGGGGCTGCGATCCCAACGGCGATCGAGCCGAACACCAGCCCCGCACTCCGCGAGACTTGTGACTCCTAGGAGCCGGACTGCTCTCCGAACTCCGAACCCTCCGCTCCCCTGCCGATCGAATCCGATTGGACGCCGATCACGGAGTTCACTGCCGCGGACATCTTTCAGCACTCACCTTTCGGCGATATTCTGAAGACACTAAAGTCTCTCTCTTTATCAGGAGAGCCCTAGCCGGACTACGGTCAGCAAGGTTGGGATACGGACGACGAAGAAATTCAAAGCCCACCCACCACCCACTTTGTATCCACTGTTGACGATTTAACCAACATGCTCGACTTCGACTCCGAAGACATCAACGGTATGGACGGCGATGCAGGAGACGATGAAGAACCAGCGCCTATTGGGCCCCGGAAAGCCCCCTCGTCATATGATGTATACATGGTGGCCGCACCAAAAGATGACGACGAGGAACGGAAGGACGCACCGAAGGCTTGTTCCCTCGAGAAGCAGTCAAAGCGGCAACGCAAGCGCCACCCCTAATCCCGCCTCGACAGAAATAACGATCACACAGACCCAGAGCTGGAGCAGGGAAAACCGCTGCCAGACAATGACAATCCGGATAATCAAACCGAACAAACAAATTCTATCAAGGATAATAGTCTGGATGACATAATGCCGGACAGGCACCCGGAGCAGCAGAATGCCCGTAAAAGGCTTGTTGCCACTGCGAGGAGTCTTAAAAAGCATAAGAAAAGGCTCAAGGCTGCGCAAGACACACTCCAAATCAGATGGAGTAAAATACTCAACACAGCAGCGAGGTACGGCGACAATCGCCCCTCCAAGAGCTACCCAAAGCGGAAGCTGCTACCTGAATTCGATGAGGAGGCCTCAGACCCCCCACAACCAAATATCAAAGCAGCCACCTGGCCGCATAGACAACCCCTCTACCAACACAAAGCGGCATACAATGCCACCCACAATAAAACACGCGACCCATGCTCCGGACGGTGCAACAAGATCCATCTATGCACCACGCAGGCGCGCCCGAGCATACAATGCAACACAACAAACATCCGAACAACACGGTACACCCAGCTACAGGGGTGCCGCACACCCCCTATGTTTCGCCGATGAGGTGCTTGACCATGAATTTCCAGAGGGATTCAAACCCGTAAACATAGAGGCATACGACGGAACAACAGACCCTGGGGTCTGGATTGAGGACTACATCCTTCATATCCATATGGCTCGAGGAGATGATCTCCACGCCATCAAGTACTTACCCCTCAAGCTCAAAGGGCCAGCTCGTCACTGGCTTGAAGGCCTCCCTGAAAGATCCATTGGAAGTTGGGAAGAGCTGGAAGACGCCTTTCGGACAAATTTTCAAGGGACTTATGTCCGACCTCTGGATGCGGATGATTTGAGTCATATAACGCAACAGCCCGGAGAGTCAGCCCGAAAGCTTTGGAACAGGTTTCTTACTAAAAAGAACCAGATTGTCGACTGTCCGGACGCTGAAGCCTTGGCAGCTTTTAAGCATAGAGTCCGTGACGAATGGCTCGCCAGACACCTCGGCCAAAATAAGCCGAGAACGATGGCCGCATTAACAAGCCTCATGACCCGCTTTTGCGCGGGTGAGGACAGCTGGCTAGCCAAATGCAGCACCAGCGACCCCAGTATATCTAAAGTTAGAGATGGAAACGGGAAATCACGGTGCAACAGCAATAACAAACGCCGGAATAAAGAAGACATCACAAAGGGCATGACAGTAAACGCCAGATTCAAAAGCTCTCGGCCAGGTCAGCAAAAGCCGCCCTCTAAAGGCACCAGAGATGAACTGTCCAGCCTCAACAAAATTCTGGACCAAGTATGTCAGATCCATAGTACCCCTGGTAAACCGGCTAATCATACCCACAGAGAATGTTGGGTCTTCAAGAAGTCCGGCAAGCTCAATGCCGTACACAAGGGGGAGGATACACCAAGTCAAGACGAGGATGAGCCTCCCAAGCAAGACACTGGGGAACAAAAGAAATTTCCACCAAAAGTCAAAACAGTAAACGTGTTACCCGTGATCAAGGGAAAAAAACAACGCGGCACTCCCAGGAAAATATACCCAAATGCCTGTCACCGTGAAGTCCTGCCATTGGTCGTCTCAACCGATCACTTTCGACCATCGCGATTACTCAGCAATTATACGACACGCAGGATGGGCTGCCCTGGTATTAGACCCAGTAATTGGCGGATATCACTTCACATGAGTCTTGATGGACGGTGGCAGCAGTCTAAACCTAATATATCAGGATACAATCCGCGGGATGGGGTTAGACCCAACAAAAATTCGCCATAGCAATACTACCTTTAAAGGAGTAACGCCAGGCCCAGGGGCTCGTTGTACGGGCTCGCTCCTACTACAAGTTATATTCGGCTCCCCCGATAACTTCCGTCGCGAGCGTTTAACCTTCCACATCGCTCTGTTCCAAAGTGGCTATCAAGCACTGCTCGGACGCGAAGGTTTCCCTCGCTTTAATGCAATACCACACTATGCCTCCCTCACACTCAAGATGCCCGGTCCATGTGGCATCATTTCAGTGAACGGAAATATCAAGCGATCTCTGCGCGCCGAAGAGAGTGCGGCTGCCTTGGCAGCCGCACACTAAAGGCGCCTGGACCAGCAAAAGATCCAATAGGTCGTCAAGACCTCAGACACAACTAATCAAGTCCGGCACCGATATCTATACCGAATAAATGGTCACACTCCTATTTGTCAATATAAGGGGCTCAACGCGCGCAGACAAGTGGCAATTTCTTCTCATCTTGAATTATACATGGTTTCTTTAAAAACTATCTTTTTGCACGACAACTTTTTCACCTAAATTCCTCTCTTTTAGAGACGATCATCGTGCTACACCCATCCAGGATACGGCACAACGGAGACACAGGCGCAGACGTGCAGCAGGGACCCGCTCCAAGGATTCTTTTTAGATTAAGACCCTGCGTAAACCTTTTTTACTGTCTCTTGTTGATACATATCCACCATTGAGAAGGATGCTGACGTCTTGGCATGTGGCCATGCCAGAACAATGCACGTACCTGGACACAAGGGGCTTCTTACAAAGCCATTATTTAGGCCCGGTTTATACCACAAAGACCGAATACCTTAGGGAGTGTTCGGCGTCGCGAGTTTGGCCCTATATGCATCAGATCCGAATCATTGTCTTTGGACAAATGTTGGGTGTGCCCGGCTCCTGTGTTTTGGTGCCTTACGTTCCGCTTTACCGGCTAAGGTAGCACCAGGAGAACTACTGTGATTGTGCCCTGGTTCATCCGGATGAGCACCTCAGTAGAGAAAGCCGAAAACTGACTATCATGATATAGCGTGAGACTGGTCAACCACTAGATGACCTGTTGGAATGTTAGAATTCCTCCGCCTTAACGAAGGGCTGTTTCCCGGCCAGGCATGTACGCACCCCGGGATCGGGAGAGTGCGGAGCCACCAGGGGCTATCTAGTAGCCCCACTGTCAAACTCCTATGGCTAAGTGAAAGTGCTAAAGCATTATAGTCCGGTTGCCTTGCCCGCTCCGCTATCACCTCCTTAATAGGACCGCGGCATTGGGTTAAGTGTGAACGCGTGTTTTTTGCGAGCAGCCCCGCATTATATGCATGGGGGTTGAAGCCGATGGCTGCAACCTTTTAGGTTATACACATGTATACATAAACGACCGCCTAGGAGGCATCATATTACTTTCAGGAAAAAGTATAAAAATAGCCTTATAAAAATCTATAAAAGCATTTCTCTTACAATGAGATTACATATCACTCAAACATAATATTCTTTGTGCACTGGGTCTCTATCAAACGAGCACCCTCAAGAACTTCTTCAAAGTAGTGCTCTGTAGCCATTCGACCTATGGACGAATCCCGCGCTGCAACAGTGGTAGCATCCATCTCCGCCCAGTATGCTTTAACACGGGCAAAGGCCATCCGAGAGCCCTCTATGCACGCCGACCTCTTCATCGTATTAACGCGCGGCACCACGTCAAGGAGCTGCTACAGCAAGCTGAAATAGCTGTTCGGTTTTGGCCTTTCCGGCCATAGCTGATCCACAAAAGACCTCATGGCGAGTCCGGACAACCTATTCAGTTCGGCCCATTCGGCTAATTGGTCAGTCAATGAAAGCGGATGCTCAGGAGAATGGAATTGTGTCCAAAATAGCTGGTCCACTTCACGGTCCGTCTGACCCAGGAAGTACTTGGCCGCATCAGCAGCGCTCGCCGCCAAATCAATATACACATCCTCCGAACTCCACAGCCGATCCAGAGAGGCATACCGTGGATCTCCGAACTTCCTCCACAACATAAACGATTTCCGAGCTACAATATCCCCGGCTTCCCGCAGCTCCTCCTTCTTCGCCCTCATAGCAGAGCGGATGTCTTTTCTCGTCGCAGCAGCCTTCTCAAGGTCCGATGCCTTCGCTAGGTTTTCCTTTTCAAGAACCTGACAACGGTCGGCGGTGGCTTTTAATTCTATGGCCATCTTGGCCATCTTATCTCGGCTCTCGCCATGCGCGGCCTTCTCGGCTCTCAACTCTTCCACTGCCTTCAAAGTAGCCGCATTACCAAACCTCGCTTGTTCCTTGACTCGGGCATATTCTACCCGCAAGGCTTCAACAGTGGCAGCTCCATCTGCAGTCACAACATATTAAAGATACTAGCATCATGATACTCTTACTATGTGGCGTTTACCGGATAATGACACTTACCATGTGCCTCATCAAGCCTCTTGTTAACAAGCTCGATGTCGGCGTCTGCCGCATCCAACTGCCGTTTTAAATGGGCAAACTCGCTAGTCCGGCTAGCCACCGGAGCTTCCATCACCTGCACATAGAGGCAATATGGTTATTACCTGGGAATATGACCCTCTATTCATAGTCGTTTCCGACGACAACCAGAGTCTCAGGGGCTACTATCTACACAGGGCACACTTAGCATGTGCAGGACTATCATACATTATTTTACGTACCTCAAAGCCTGTTAGTAGACTCATAAAAGCTTCATGCAATCCGCTTTCGGCGGACGAGATTCTCTCCATCACCGTATTCATCAGCACACGGTGTTCATCTGAGATGGCCGATCGCCCCACCAACTCCCTCAGAACATCCGATCGCACACGAGACGGTGCCGGACTCTTTTTTCTGCTCTCTTCGGGAGCCGGACACTGAGAGCTTCGAGGGTCAATGGGATTATCTTCTGGCCTCACTAGACACGGAGAGGCCCTCCGCGACGACACTTCGGGGTCGCCCGCTTCCGGAGTGGAGGAGTCCGGAGGAGGCGTCTCGCTCTCCATCCTCTCTAGAAGAAGATCCCCCGAAGATGAGCTCATTTGAGAGGGGCTAAGGCCCGAGCTGCAAAGATATATGCGGTGGTTATTTTCTCAGAAGAAAAAGATGGCATACCTGTACTATTAAAGTATTTCGGGCCACTTACGACTCGCTGGAGAATTGATCCCCCCGCGGACTTTCTACGGCAGGAGCACCCCCCAAGGTAGGACCCTCTGTGGGAGACTTCTTCTCCCATTTGGAAGCTTCGGCTTCCGAATCCCTGGGCGCAGTCCTTTTCCTCCTCCGGTCGTCTTCCTTCATGGAGACACTCGCTCCCTCGGCTAGAAAGGGCAGCGTTGGGGGCCCGCGTCCGCCCGTATTTTCCTCCCCAGTATCTTCCTTTAAGGGCTCCGGGCAAGGTGTGACCTGGAGCATATTTTCCAATACCGGATTGTCCAAACCCTCAGGGAGGGGGGCCGAACACCGAATCAACTTCGCCTTTGTTAGCCAGTCCTGGTCAAAAAGCAAACTCTCAGAGATAACTTCGTAACAAATGAGAGATAGTATGTTCGGCCGGAAGATTCCTTACCTGTTCGGCGGCGCGGTTACTGCTCAGGCCCACGTCCTTGGTGATTTCCGGACACTCTACCTGAGGTCCGAAGAATGACTTGTACATCTCCTCGTGCGTCAGGCCGAGGAAATTTTGAATGACACACGGTCCCGCAGGATTGAACTACCACAAGCGAAGAGGTCGGTGTTTGCAAGGCTCGACTTGACGAACCAGCATAACTTGTATTACCGCAACCAAACTAAAATCTCCATTGAAGAGATCTCGAATGCGGCTTTGCAGTATAGGCACGTCCTTGGCTGGACCCCAGCTCAGACCTCTGCTGATCCATGACATCAGTTGTGGTGGAGGGTCCGAGCAGAAAACAGGGGCGGCCGCCCACTTGGCACTTCTAGGAGCCGTGATGTAGAACCACTCCTGTTGCCACAATTTAGACACCTCTGGGATGGAACCTTTGGGCCATGGAGCTCCTGTCATCTTGCATGTTGAGGCACCTCCACACGCTGCATGTTTCCCCTCGATCATCTTCGGCTTTACTTCAAAGGTCTTGAGCCACAAGCCAAAGTGAGGGGTAACCTGGAGGAAGGCCTCACACATGACAATGAATATCGTGATATGAAGGAAGGAGTCCGGAGCTAGATCATGGAAGTCTAGCCTGTAATAAAACATCAAACCCCTGACGAAAGGATCCAGAGAAAGGCCTAGACCTCGGAGGAAGTGGGAGACGAACACGACGCTCACGTTGGGTTTGGGGGAGGGGATGGCCTGCCCTCGGGCAGGCAACCGATGCACAACCTCGGCGGTCAGATATCTGGCCTCCCTCAACTTTTTGATGTCTTCTTCCATAATGGAGGAAGGCACCCATCGGCCTTGAAGGCTAGATCCGGACATGATTGGAGGTTCGGAGCACCTGAACTGAACTTTGGGTGTTTGAGCTTGAGGTGGGGGAAGGATTCGATTGAGCACGGGAGGGGGAAATAAAAGCCTTGTCCCTTTATAAAGAGGGTGAATATCAAGCGCCCTCTCCGTGGCCGTTTGGACATGCCTATAGTATAGGAGTCCTAGAAGCGGTTGGGTTACCCACGCCCGTATTGATGAGAATCCTGAAATAAGGGGACATGATCTCTGCTTTAACAAGACGTGCCAAGGAAACCACCTCGCATGACGCGTTGAGGTGGGATAATAAAACGATTCGAGTAAAGGCTTGGTCGTGGTGTGTCACACTACGGAATACGTCAGCAGATTAGATTTGTGAAAATATTATTCTCTCTATGGCAATATGTGGAAACTTATTTTGCAGAGCCGGACACTATCTTTGTGTTCAAAATCTTCTATGAAGTACTTGGAGGAGGAACCCGCCTTGCAATGCCGAAGACAATCTGCGTGCCGGACACGTCGTCATTGAAGCCTGGTTCAGGGGCTACTGAGGGAGTCCTGGATTAGGGGGTGTCCGGATGGCCGGACTATACCTTCAGCCGTTCTCCTAGACTATGAAGATACAAGATTGAAGACTTTGTCCCGTGTCCGGAAGGGACTTTCCTTGGTGATACAGTTATGTAGATCTCCTACCATTGTAACCGACTTTGTGTAACCCTAACCCTCTCCATTGTCTATATAAACCGGAGGGTTTTAGTCTGTAGGACGACATATAGAACAACAATGATACCATAGGCTAGCTTATAGGGTTTAGCCTCCCCGATCTCGTGGTAGATCTACTCTTGTACTACCCATATCATCAATATTAATCAAGCAGGACGTAGGGTTTTACCTCCATCAAGAGGGCCCGAACCTGGGTAAAACTTCGTGTCCCTTGCCTCCTGTTACCATCCGGCCTAGACGCACAGTTCGGTACCCCCTACCCGAGGTCCGCCGGTTTTGTCACCGACACTAACCCTCTCCGGTGTCTATATAAACCGGAGGGTTTTTGTCCATAGGATGACATACAATCATACCATAGGCTAGCTTCTAGGGTTTAGCCTCTCTGATGTCATGGTAGATCTACTCTTGTACTACCCATATCACCTATACCTATACTAATTACAGACTCCCAAAATGTTACCATGTTAATTAGAAAATACTAACCGTTCATACGGTGGGACCAAATTTTTACGATGTAGATTAACTCATATAATCCTTGACTAACAAGATTAATCATAGGGCCCACAATCCTGCCACGATTGTAGAGATGGAAACCGGCCTTTAATCATAGGGCCCACAAGGCTTCCACGGTTGTAGAGATGAAAACCAACCTTCACGCAACAATTAATCTAGATAAACGTTCCAGCCAGCCAAACCTCTCCCCAATTTCATTGGTTCTAAACTCTGCCCCGAGAAAGATTGGCTGCAATCCATCTTCATTGGTCTAGTGGAGATGGAGATCCTTTCAATCTCCTCAGCTTCCATGCCAGGTCAAATTGCATCCCACGATGGACGATGCCGTGGCGAAGGAGGTGCATCAATAAGAGTTTGAGTTGGATTGAACAACCACCATAGCTGCTAAGGCCGTAGGCTGCAGATTGGAGGAAGTACGGCAGTCTTATGGCGCTGCGGCCCTTAAAGGGAAGAACAACAATGGATTCCTCTAGGCGTTCTCTTGATTTCCTCCTCCTATTAATATCATGAACAACAACAGATCCTCCTGGGAGATTGTACCAATTACATCTACATGATGATCCTCTCCTGGAGGAAGGTAAGTGCCTCTGTAACTTTTATAGAAGAATTTGAGGAGTAGAAGAAGAGGGGGGTTGATCACGCAAGTAGTTCACTAGACATGTCATGCTAAGTCTGGTTGACGACGACGTCACCTGGTGTTGAGTAGAAGCAAGATAGTAGTGGCAGTCAGCAATCCACGGGCCTAAGCCAGATGAGTAGCAGCAATTATCTCATGCATCCACCCATGCTACCTGAATCAGATTGAATAGATGCCATTGTTGGGAAAGCTGCAGAGCCAAACGACTATGGTAGACTGATTGCAGTAGAGGTAATTAAGGAGCTAGCAATGATGCAATAGGTTTGTATTTAGTGATTATTATGATGTTGTGAGACATGGTCTCGAAGAACAAGTAAAACCTTAGAGTTTCGTTTTGAGGATTTAGATGATAAGTGTTTTGTTTCAGACCTATCTAGATACGTATTAATACGATGGTTAAGTTTTGTGGGTGCCATACAATACAGTTAGGGGATTCAGTTCAAGAAAGATGTGGCCGTACTTCTGGCTTGTGCAGAGTGAACTCAAGAACCTCTACTTATTTTGTTGGAAACTGAATTAGTTGTTTTGTAGCGTTTCTTTAGTCTACATCTCTCTGCTTCTTAAATCTTATAGGAAAAACTACAAGTTTGTAGTTGGATCTGTACTTTCAGTTTTATGCTTACCCAATTATCCAATAGGACATGTGCATCATAAAAGCACAAATCATACTCTGTTCTGGTGATTTTTTTTCTTTATAGTGTTGTCTGCACTTTTGTTTTATATATTGTTATATGCATACACAAGGTCAAAAACATGGCACCTTAGCAGCATTTGTTTTAAGCAATACGGGAGATCGAAAAAGATGCTCAAGTTAACCTCATGGTAAAGCTGAACGGCAATCTATTCACCTCCTCAATAGTGTTAAAAAGTAGCTCTGTCTGGAAAACAGAAAATGTCAAGTTTTGTCATCTTCATGTCGTCCTATTTCTCCCCATATTATGCAGCAAGTGCTAAATGTTACTGTTGCTTTCGTCCCTACAGACCAAATCAGCGGTTGGTGCATCGTTTCTCAAGTAGAGAAACCATTGTAGTGAAAGGTTTTGAAGTTTAGTTCCTGATTCATAGTGCTTACCTTGATGTTGTTCAGATCAAGTTTCAGCCTTCTTACTTTGTAGATTGTTTACAGTTTCTACGCGGGCTAAAAACTTCTAGGTCCAAAGGTGTGTGAGAAACCATCCGTATGGTCTCGGGTCAGGGTTATTTTGAGGTAATCATATGTTAGTTGCAAACTAGATTAACTAAGCATACATAGGTGGTTATATGATCTCATAGACATTCAGAAGTTGCTATTGTCTGTTCTAGGCCGCATCATATTGGTTAAAGTATCAGAGAAGGTAACACGTTTGACCTACTATTGCTCATGATTCCTCGGTAAACAAATATAAGTGTGTTTAGATTACTAAAATAGTGATCTAAATGCTCTTATATTTCTTTACAGAGCGAGTATTAAATATTTATGCCTGTTCTTTTGTTTTGGAAAGTGTTGTCCCAATGAATGCCCCAAAAAAACATTTCTTTTCAAGAACCTGGATTTTTCTTCTGAGAAGTTTCTATATACACTTAAATAGACAGAACTTTTATACAAAATATTAGTGTATTCACTATAAGCTCCTTTTATAAGCTACGAGTAATCTTTTTTCCATCTAATATAAGAATCATTGTATTCTGTGTTTTGGCTATACATTTTGCCTATTGGTTCACGTAGTCCATTTATTCTATTCTATTGGTTCCTCTAAATTTATCATGGATAACTTGAACTTCATTAGCACAAGCTTACAGATTGAAAAATAGGTCACCTCATCAATCGAAGAGTAGACAAAGTAGCAGGTATGTAATGTTTATTTTGCTTTCTGTTGTGTTGTTTTGGTTCAGACTACAAAAATTGCTTTATATAGATGTTTCAACCAAACAGTGCACTCCTAAAATTTGACCTTTGTTATGCATGATGGATGATTCACAGCATTCTGAATATGGATGTCCAGCTATATTGCCTTCTTTATATGCTTCTATATTATCCCCTGGTATTGAAGAGTGCTTAGTTAACAATTTGCAAGATAATTGTTGATCATAACTTACCTGAAAAATAATATTACGGAAGCTTAATTATAAATCGCTACTCAGGATTTGAAGACATTGATAATTACAGGCATCCGATGTTCAAGATAGATAGATTGCTCGAGAGCACGATCTTCATTGTTGTTGCACATCAGTATCTCATAAGGTACTTTTTTTTAAAAGTTTGTATATGTATTGCAATAATGCCAAATCTACCACATTGATACGATCTCCTCATATAAGAACTTCGCATGCAAGAAAAGAAATCAGGTGATGGCAACATATGATTCTCGCATTAGTTTTTCTGTTGTGAATTTCTGTAATTTTCTACTTATGTGCTAATAAGGCTTTTAAGTGCATTAATATTTCAAGGATATTTCTTGCAGGTGTAGCTAGCTATTTGTGATGTCCAGAGCATGCAGTGAGTGAGATTGATCAATCATGCATGCTAACTTAAAATCAAAACTTAAGGAACCACATTTTGATTGCAAAAGGATTTTGATGGGGCTATGCTTAGAGACATTTCATTCACGTTATTTCATTTTAAATATTTCTTGAAAACTCCATATCTTATTTCCACTCTCCAATTTAATTGTCTCATAGTGTTAATCATATTTCCATGGTGCATAATTATTAGTTGGGAGATATTCAAAAGTTGCGTTCCAAGTTCTAATATATTTTGAACTCCTGCTATATTAACAGAGAAAGATCTTCGATTATTTCAAAATTCATGTTTTCAAAATCACTAGACCGTGCGCATGCACGGGTTGATGACTAGTCAATAATAATCAAGCAGGACGTAGGGTTTTACCTCCATCAAAAGGGCCCGAACCTGGGTAAAACATTGTGTCCCCTGCCTCCTGTTACCATCTGGCCTAGACGCACAGTTCGGGACCCCCTACCCGAGATCCGCCGGTTTTGACACCGACATTGGTGCTTTCTTTGAGAGTTCCTCTGTGTCGTCGCCGTTAGGCTTGATGGCTCCTACTATCATCGATGGCGATGCAGTCCAGGGTGAGACTTTTCTCCCCGGACAGATCTTCGTATTCGGCGGCTTTGCACTGTGGGCCAATTCGCTTGGCCATCTGGAGCAGATTGAAAGTTACGCCCCTGGCCACCAGGTCAAGTTTGGAAGCTTAAACTACATGGCCGATATCCGCGGAGACTTGATCTTCGATGGATTCGAGCCTATGCCTTGTGCGTCACGCGGTCACGACGTGTGCGGTTTAGCGCTACCATCGGATAGTGTTCAAGAGATCGCACAGGCAGCCGCTCCGACCCTCAATTCGGAGCCAGGTGCGCCTTCCGAGGACCGGTGGATGGACCCCGCCACGGATGCCTTACCCTCAGCGGTGATCGAGCCAAACATCGACCTTACCTTGCACGAGAGCCGTGTTGTCAAACTGCCGGATCCTTCTCCAGCCATGGACTCTGAGCCACCTGCGCCCGTTCCTATCAAATCCGATTGGGCGCCGATCATGGAGTTTACCTCCGTGGATATTTTTCAGCACTCGCCCTTTGCCGACATACTGAACTCATTACGGTCTCTCTCCTTGTCAGGAGGATCCTGGCTGAACTATGTACGACTGGGAGGACTGGGATGCGGACGACGAAGAAATTCGAGGCCCACCCACCACCCACTCAGTAGCCACTGTCGATGACTTAACCGACATGCTTGACTTCGACTCCAAAGATATCGACGGTATGGACAATGATACGGGAGGCGAAGAGGAACCACCGCCCACAGGGCACTGGACAGCCACCTCATCATACGATATATACATGGTGGATACACCCAAAAAGGCAATGGTGACGAGATAGTGGAGGATGACCCCTCCAAGAAGCAACCCAAGCACCGACGTCAGCGGCGCCGCTCTAAGTCCCGCCAAAGCAAAAGTGGTGATATCGGCAAAAGAGATAATAATACTCCGGATGGTGCCGAAGAAAACAACAATCCCCTCCAGCAAGATTTAGAACAGGAGAATGGAGGAGCCAGCCCTCCTGGGAGAGCGGCAGATGGAGAAGAGGAGGAGGATAATTACATGCCCTCCTCCGAAGACGAGGCAAGCCTCGGCGATGATGAATTCGCTGTGCCAGAGGATCCCGTCGAACAAGAGCGCTTCAAACGCCTGCTTATCGCCACGGCAAATAGCCTTAAGAAAAAGCAGCAGCAGCTTCAAGCTAATCAGGATCTGCTAGCTGATAGATGGACTGAAGTCCTCGCGGCCGAGGAATATAAACTCAAGCGCCCCTCCAAGAGTTACCCAAAGTGCAGGTTGCTACCTCGACTGGAGGAAGAAGCGTATGATACGGCTGATCGGCCACCTCGTGGCCGCGATAGAGAGGCATTCCAGCCAAAAACTCAGCCTCCACCACGACGCCATTCAAATAAAAAGGCATGGGGAGATACGCCAGACCTGCGAGACATATTGGAGGACAAAGAAAAGCATGCAAGATCGATCTACGGATCACGAGGGTGCGCCTCTCTGTGAGACGATAAACGTCACGCCGGATACAGTAAAAGCAAATCCGGCCGGGCCGAACACAGCGGGCAAGACCCATTTGAGCTGTGTCGCGATATAGCCCAATACAGAGGCACCGCACACCCCTTATGCTTCACAGACGAAGTAATGGATCATCAAATCCCAGATGGTTTCAAACCTGTAAATATTGAATCATACGACGGCACAACAGATCCCACAGTATGGATCGAGGATTTCCTCCTCCACATCCACATGGCCTGCGGTGACGACTTACACGCCATCAAATACCTCCCACTAAAGCTCAAGGGACCAGCACGTCATTGGCTTAACAGCTTGCCAGCCGAGTCCATCAGCTGCTGGGAAGATCTGGAAGCCGCATTCCTCGAAAACTTTCAGGGCACTTATGTGCGGCCACAAGATGCCGATGACTTGAGCCACATAATTCAGCAGCCAGAAGAATCGGCCAGGCAATTCTGGACTCGGTTCCTAACAAAGAAAAATCAAATTGTTGACTATCCGGATACAGAGGCCCTAGCGGCTTTCAAACACAGCATCCACGACGAATGGCTAGCCTGGCACCTTGGTCAGGAAAAGCCGAAATCTATGGCAGCCCTCACGACACTCATGACCCGCTTTTGTGCGGGAGAAGACAGCTGGCTGGCTCGTAGTAATAATATATCAAAGAACCATGGTACTTAAGATACCAACGACGACAATAGCAGGTCACGTCGCAACAAACATAAGCGCCGCATTAACAGGGATAATAACGAGGATACGGCAGTCAATGCCGGATTCAAAGGCTCTAAACCTGGTCAGCGGAGAAAGCCATTCAAACAAAGTACGCAGGGACTGTCCAGCTTGGACCGTATACTCGATCGCTCGTGTCAAATAAACGGCACCCCAGAAAAGCCAGCCAATCACGCCAACAGGGACTATTGGGTTTTGAAGCAGGCCGGCAAGTTAATTGCCGAAAACAACGAAAAGGGGCTACATAGCGATGACGAGGAGGAGCCCCAGCAGCCACACACCAGAGGACAGAAGAGGTTTCCCCCACAAGTGCGGACGGTGTCGGAGTAAATAGCCATGGGTAGCCTAGCCGGCTTCCCCTGGCCCTTCTGAAAAAAAATTACGAGCCCGTCCGGCTCTCAAGAATCCAAGACATGGGGCCGCATTCCCCTTGCTGACTGTCACCCAGGCCGGCTTTCAGAAGGCGGCCCGAGTTTAGCCCTCATGAAGAAAGCCATGGGAGGGCCGACTTCGAGGAGCCGACCGCAAGGAAGCCGACTCCAAGAAGCCGACTCCCACAAAGCGGTCGAGACCGTACCCTCAAAGTTTGCATCCACCTAACGGCGGTGTGACGGGGCGTGGCTACAGTAAAGCCTGCCACCCCCGAATCCCGGAGCACGCCTGGCACCGTGCGTCGTACGGAGTGGGCATGACCCGTCCGGTGCGGCACTGTTGCCATGTTGACCCTGATGTCACCCCCGACGGACCGCCAGCGCGGCCCACGGGCGGTGGGCCACTTCGGGCAGAGAGACACCCGAAGGCGGCCATGCCTCCCCCAGTCGGCCCAAGACGGAGCCGGTTCCCCGCAGCCGGCGTGCTGCCTCCCTCGAAGGAGACGCCCCATTAAGGAGACAAGACGCGGTGAGGCTACAGCGATCGCCTGCCAGGCGGCGGCACTGTAGCCACGCCTACCACGACGAAGCCCACGTCACCAAGATGGAGCAACGGTAACCAGCCGCCGACCAGGTCCTGGACAGTGGGGCCTGTCTGTCGACCAAGGGGCCGGCAGCCGGCAGAACCCACCAGTCGGCGGGCCCTAGCAGCCGGCGCCGAAGCCGGCGAGCACAATCACAGACGGCTGGGCCCCGCGCCCAGTCGGATTACCTTTGTACCCCCGGGGGGTACGCCTATATAAACCCCCCGGGGCACCCATGCAAAGGGTTCGACCCCCAGCTAGTTTTAGACACCTCACAAGGAGAAGAAGCAAGCTAGCCATGCCCCTCTTCCTCCTCCCACCGAACAGCTCAAGGAGCATTGTGTAGCTACTTGTCCATCTAGTGATCATGCAGAGACCCCGCAGAGCAGTAGTAGGGGTGTTATCTCCACGGAGAGCCCCGAAGCTGGGTAAGATTCGCCGGCGTGCATGTCTTCGCCTCATCCCGTTTCCAGGCACCGGCGACGTCTTACTGGCTCCCACAATGATAAGCCACCCGTTGGCATATGTCGCACCTACCACCCGACATTTGGCGCCCACCGTGGGGCCAGGTGCACCGTCGTCCGGAGACCTGTTCTGACGGAAACCCTCTTCCTCCCCAGCGAGCGTAGCCAGCCCGGCACGCCCGATGGCGCTTGCCACGACCTGCTGCAAGGCGTCACCAGTATCTGTGCGGCGAGCAGCCTCGCCAACCTCCTCGGCCAGCTCCATGTCTCCAGCGAGCCCTCTGTGGATCTGGAGTCGGTTGGCTCCACCGACCCGATGCCTGTCGACTCCGACAAGGCCTCCTTAAACAACTCAGCGGATGCTTTGAAGGATGCGAGTTCCTCCACATACCACGAGCCGACAACGAGCCAGCCGATGCCCTGGCCCGAATAGGCTCCACTCGGCAAGCAATACCAACCGGCGTCGCTCTACAACGCCTCCTCAAGCCGTCTCCAGAGTCCTATTCCATCTTCGTACCGCCTGACCCCGACGCGGCCGGGTCTGGCTCGAAGAACCAAGCAGGCGACCCCGGGACTCCAGTAGTCGGCTTGGGGACTTGAGCAACCGGCTCAGGGACTGCAACACCCGGCTCGGGGACTGCAGTAGCCGGCCCGGGGACTGCACCAACACAACAGCTGGCGGCCGACTCCAGCATTTCACCACCCAGCCCGCCCACCCTGGTGGCAGTAGCCACATTGGCAGTAGGAGAGGTCGTGGCTCTGTCATGGGCTCAGTCCATCCTCAACTTCCTAGTAAACCAAGATCTGCCAGCTGACGAAACAGAGGCAAGACAAGTCCAACGTCGAGCCGGAGCATACACAATCGTCAACAGAGAACTCGTCAAGCGCAGTGTCACTGGAGTCCTCCAACGGTGCGTCGAGCAAGAGAAGGGCATTGCAATCCTCAGAGACATTCACCAAGGAGAATGCGGCCACCATGCGGCTTCAAGATCCCTCGTCGCCAAAGCTTTCCGCCATGGTTTCTTTTGGCCGACTGCTTTGGATGACGCCAAAGAATTAGTCAAATATTGCAAAGGGTGCCAACTCTTCAGCTCCAAGCAACACATGCCGGCTTCTGCACTCAAGACCATTCCCCTCTCTTGGCCCTTCGCCGTTTGGGGACTGGACATGGTGGGCCCATTCAAGACGGCGCGCGACGGCATGACGCATTTGCTTGTCGCCATGGATAAATTCACCAAGTGGATTGAGGCAAAGCCGATCAAGAAGCTGAATGGGCCAACTGCTGTGACATTCATCATAGACATAACAACTCGGTACGGCGTGCCACACAGCATCATCACTGACAATGGCACGAATTTTGCCAAAGGAGCTTTGGCACGTTTCTGCGCAGCCCAAGGTATCCGGCTGGACTTAGCGTCCGTCGCCCACCCGCAGTCAAACGGCCAGGTCAAGCGAGCCAACGGCCTCATCCTCTCCGGCATCAAGCCCCGACTGGTCGTACCTATGGAGCGTTCAGCCGGCTGTTGGCTCGATGAGCTGCCGGCTGTCCTCTGGAGTCTGCGCACTACACCAAACAAGTCAACCGGCTTCACCCATTTATTCCTTGTGTATGGTGCCGAGGCGGTCATCCTAGCTGACATCGAGTTCGACTCGCCTCGGGTAACCATGTACACGGAGGCGGAGGCCAAGGAAGCACGAGAAGACGGCGTCGACCTGCTGGAAGAAGGCCGGCTGTTAGCCCTTAGCCGGTCTGCCATCTACCAGCAGGGTTTGCGCCGCTAATATAGTTGGAAGGTCAGGCCAAGATCTTTCCAAGAGGGCGATCTTGTGCTCCAGCTAATCCAGCGAACAGCCGGCCAGCACAAGCTCTCAGCCCCTTGGGAGGGTCCCTTCGTCATCAGCAGAGCTTTAGGCAACGACTCCTACTACCTGATCGACGCGCAGAAGCCGAAGGCACGAAAGAGAGACGACTCCGGCAAGGAGTCGAAACGACCATGGAACGCCAAACTCCTCCGAAGATTTTACAGTTGAAATGCAGTATGTATCACGCTAACTTTTGTACTAAGTACGAGACAATAGGCCCCCCGAGGAGGGCTTGGGGACTGCCACCTTTTATCTATGAATGAAAAGTATCATGCTTATGACCTTGTCATTTCATTTACTTGTTCCATCCGGCACCGGGTTCGACTAGTCGGCCCGGGGACTGGCCGACTGGAGTTATATTAGAAGTCCTACCCATGGTCAGACAAGTAGTGTGCAGACACCCAGGCTTAGCTCTTGCCAAAGTCACAGTTCGAAGAACCGGCTGTCCGGCTGGCAAGAGTCAAAAGCAGGAAAGGATGCCCACACAAAAAATGGCCAAGGACCAACGGACTAATATAACGAAAGCCGGTTCGCCGTCTACCACCGACCGATTACCAGAGTAGCCGGCCGGCCGGTCTCCATTCACTTCACTTCAATCCAAGAAAGCTCAAGTACTTGCCTCCCCAAAGAGGGAAGGCGGCAAAGGAAAAATCCTAAGGATAAAAAGCATACGTGAATGGAAACCAAACATGCACATAATAATATTTACATAAAAGACCTCCAAGAGGCCAGCATTCAACATAGTTTGGATACACCCCCAATGGGTGGAACTGCGAAAGCTTAATAACGATTGTTCAAAAGGCAACAAGCAGGAAAAATAAGGACGGCAGGTCAAGCAAGCGGAGCGACCGACGATCAGGGCTGGTCGGCGGAGACAGTTGTGCCGGCTGAAGGAGCGGCCAGCTGGCGAACCTCGGCTTGATCACCGCCTCCCGCAGAGGGCGCGCTTCCACGCTCCTCGTTGTTGGAGGAACGGTCAGCTTGAGGCCGGCCGGTTGTTCCACTAGCCGGCTCGACGTCTTCGCCGTCCTCTTCTTCGTCATCCTCGCCCTCGTCGCTGGAGGCGATCTCCTCTGCCGAGTCCTCGCCCACCGCCGGGTTCAGCCCGAACCACTCCTCCGGCAGGGCAACGCCTTCATCATTGATTTCAGGTGAAAAAACGCTGATGTCGGTGCACTCGGCGATCGTCGAAACACGCTAGGCGATAGCCGGCCGCACCTCCTCCAGCTCCACGTTGGCCTCCAGCCGCCAAGTGCGCAGCTGGTCCAGGTTCAGCCCTGGGTACCAAGCCCGAACGAACTCCAATGCCCGCCCGGCTCCAAGACGGGCCGCTGACGCCTTCCAAGCTTCAAAGCGACCGACTACGACCTCCAGCCAGTCGGCAGTCCGGCTTGGGGTGCGGGGGATCGTCTTGCCGGGCCAGAGGGCGGCCAACACCTGCGCCCTGGCACGTTGGAGCTGGCGAAGCATCCGATGAGCCGGCTGCAACCGCGCCTGGACAGCTAAGAGCTTCTCCTCAAGCGTCCGGCGCGATGTTGGCCCCCGCCTGACGGCGCGCCTCGCGATGGGCCTCGATGCTTTGGGCGGCGAAGGCGGAGTAGCCGGGAAAGTAGTCTGCGCAAGAAAATAGGCAGCAGCACAAGTTAGGCCAAAGACCAGGCGGCAAGGGGCAGGAGAGGAGAGAGGAAGGCGGCTTACCATCGATCAAGTCCTCGATGCGGCCGAAGCCTTCATCCAGCGCTCGCCAGGTCTCAGCGCAGCTCGCCGCCTCGGTCTCAAACTCTGCCTTCAGGGCGGCCTCGCTATCCTGCGCTTTCTGCAGGGCTGCCTTGTGGCTCCCCTCTTGGTTAGCCAGCTTCTTGGCCAGGCGGTCACTCTCCTGGACCAAGGCAGCGTACTCGGCATCCTTGGTATGAAGGGCGGCCTGCGCTTCGCCGAGCTCCTTCCTCAAGTCGGCGTTGGCCCCCGAAGACAAAGAAAAAGAAAAACCAATAAGGAAAAAGTTGTCAAGGAAGATCTGACCCGACTGCTCAGCAGTCGGCCCGAATCTTGGGGACTACACCCAGTGGGTGCGCTGACGCGCCCCCACAGGAGACAGACAAGATCAAGCACTTACTTCGGCTGTCGGCCAGGTCGTCGGTCCTCCGACCCAACTCCCGAGCCTGGGAGTTGAAGGCGGCAGCACGGGAGTTATGATATTCCTGGAAGTTGAGACAGGAAGCAAAAATAAGGTAGTCGTCAAGAAAGATCCGACCCGACTGCGCAGCAGTCGGCCTGAATCTCGGGGACTACACCCAGTGGGTGCGCTGACGCGCCCCCACGGAAGAAATCAAGAGACCAAAGCGGCCAAGGATGAAAGACTCACCCGGATGGCGGCCCGCGTTGACAGGAACTCCTGGGTGTACTACTGCAGCAGGGCGGCCTGAGCTTGAAGCCGGCTATGGACCTCTTGAGCCGCCACATTCAGCTCGCCAGTCCCCCCGCTGGGAGTCCACTCGGATGTGGCGGTGCAGGCCGTCTCCAGAGCCTCCGCCGACTGACCGGCGCCCGCAACTCGGCGCGACTCCGGCGGAGCGGCGTCTCCCCCTGCGCGCCGACGCGTCACCGGCCGCACCTCGAGGCTGGCTCTATCCTCCGGCTCACCCCCGGCCGGCTCCTCTGGCGCCGCTGACGATTGGCCACCTTGGCCCGCTCCGGTAGGCGCTGCCGGCGGCGCTCTCCTCGTGAAGGCCACGAGGTCCTCCCTCCTCTCCATCAGCGGCGGGTCTTGGACGATTTCCTCCGCCAAGGGCAATGGGGTGTCAGGGGCCACGGCTCGGAGGGGAATGGCGAGCAGCGGAGGCTGGTTGCGCGAACCCTCCGCCTCCGTTTCCGTGGTCGCAGCCTCTGCCTGGGCATTGGCTGCCGCGTCGGCCTGCTCCCTCGCCGCCTGGGCGGCCGCCTTCTCTGCCGCCTCATGCTCCTCCCGCGCCTCACGGGCGTTCCGCTCCGTGGCCTCCCTGAGGTCGGCGCGGGGGTCCACGCAGTGGGAGCTCGAAGACCCTCCAGTCGGCCCAACTACGGAGCCGCCCGGACCCCGCTCAAGGGAAAGCGGCGCCCTGTCCAGCGAGCGGGAAAAGGTTAGGAAGAATGTTCAAACAAGAGAGAACGATGAAAAGCATGCGACAAGGCAGTCGACGACTTACGCTGAGACCGCCTGAGGCTGCTTCACCGCCTTGTGGAAGCGGGCCGCTTTCGCGGCCGCCTCGTCTCATTTAGTCGCTGCGGTGGAGGCTTTGGACTTCTTCGGCCGACTGCCAAAGAGGATTGACGCGGCCCGACACTTCTGTGCATCGCTGCTGGCAGCCGGCACGGTGGACGAGCCCGCGCCTTGATGGTCGGCCGCCGGCTGACGACGCGGGGCGACTTCGGCTTCGGCGTCATCCGGCCAGTCCTCGAGCTGGCGGTGAGCCTTGTGCCTCCGGGCTCGGCGTCGTCCCCCACGACGGCGTCTTCCATGGCGGCCGCCCCCAAATTCGGGTCGTCGACGTCGTCCGTCGTGCGGTCGGGGGCGTACTCGCGCTCTATCCCTACTGCCCCGTTTGTCGGCGGAAGAAGGGGGTTCTGCTAAGACGAACCGACCAATCAGAAGCCGGCCATCATAAAGTCGGCTACCAACAGAGAGAAGAAAGAGAGGAAAGCTTACCACGGGCAGAGGGTTGGCGCGAGAAGACGGCGCCCCGTATCGCCAGTCCTCGGCGAGCTTGCAATTGGAGATATAATTTACCATATACGACACCTCCGCATGAGGCATCTCCCTGGTGCTCAGCCGGCTTGGATCGAAGCGGCCGCTCATCTGACACATCATGTGGGGCCGGCTTTGGAGAGGAGATTTCCGGCGCTCCACCAAGGCGGCCACCAAGTCGGCCCCACTCAGGCCTTCCAACTGGATCATCACCCGAAGCCGGGAGACGGCAGCATTCCCGGCCTGAGACAGTGACCGGGACCGGAAACTCCATGAGGGCTGCCTCCCAGCCGGCGGGCCGGCTACGTAAGCCGGCAGGTTGACGTGGTCTCCTTCCTGGGCGACGTTCTTCACATAGAAGTACGACTTCTACCAGATCTTCACCGACTGGATCCGGGGGATGGGCGGGAACGGGTTGTTCTCGCCCGCCCTCCTCATGGCGATGAAGGCCCCACAGGGGGCGGGCACGCCTGCGATGACGGTGCCGAGTTTGCTCTGGAAGAATTCCCCCCAAAGCTCTAGCGTGGGGAGCAGCCCCAAGAAACCTTCGCAGAGAGAGACGAAGGCCGACAGCAGCATCACCGCGTTGGGCGTGAGGTGATGCGGCTGAAGATTGTAGAACTCGAGGAAGGAGCGCAGGAATCCGCTCGCCGGAAGGCCGAAGCCGCGCAGGAAGTGCGAGCGGAAGACGACCCGCTCGCCCTCCTCCGGCGCCGGCGAGATCTCCGTCTCTGGCGCCAGGCGGACCCGCACGAGGTTGGCGTCGGGCAGGCGCCGAGTCTGGCGGAGGAACTCAACATAGTCCTCATGGACGTTGGAGCCGTCCCACGAGCTCGACAGCGCCATGGGAGCAAGACGATGTGGCGGCGCGGCGGCACTGAGACGGGAAGCTATGGCAGCAACGAGAGGAAGAAAGGAGGACAAGAAGGGGCGGAGCGAGAGAGAGCGTGCGAACCTCTGTCTCTCCCCCTTCTCCCCTACTTATAGGCTCGCGTGGCGGAGCCGAGGAGGCACGGCGTGGGGAAACATGGGGATCGATCGTGCCCACTCCCCCACGTCCCGCGTTTATTGCGCCCTAACGGCGAAATAAAATCGTCGCGGGAAGGAGAGCGGTCCACCTGGGCCGCACAAGATCAGCGTTCCAGCTGAGGCCTAGTAGTGGCGGGCCCGGGCCTGCGGCGGCGTCCCGTCGTGCGCGTGCGCCAGCAGGGTCTCACTGCCACGTGGCCCGCGGGAGGGCCGCGGTTAGCACGCGGGTCGACCACTTTCCCGCCTGCCAGATGCAGGGCTCCCCGAAATCGGCATACACCAGCCAAGCTGGCTCTTCGGGATAGGAAGCTGACCAAGCTTCTCGTCCCTTTGTCCGCCTCAAAGCTCGATCAGCTTCGGGGACTACTGTCAGAGTAAATAGCCATGGGTAGCCTAGCCGGCTTCCCCTGGCCCTTCTGAAAAAAAATTACGAGCCCGTCCGGCTCTCAAGAATCCAAGACATGGGGCCGCCTTCCCCTTGCTCACTGTCACCCAGGCCGGCTTTTGGAAGGCGGCCCGACTTTAGCCCTCATGAAGAAAGCCATGGGAGGGCCGACTTCGAGAAGCCGGCCGCAAGGAAGCCGACTCCAAGAAGCCGGCTCCCACAAAGTGGTCGAGACCGTACCCTCAAAGTTTGCATCCACCTAACAGCGGTGTGACGGGGCGTGGCTACAGTAAAGCCTGCCACCCCCGAATCCCGGAGCATGACCCGTCCGGCGCGGCACTGTTGCCATGTTGACCCTGATGTCACCCCCGACAGGCCGCCAGGGCGGCCCACGGGCGGTGGGCCCCTTCGGGCAGAGAGACACTCGAAGGCGGCCATGTCTCCCCCAGTCGGCCCAAGACGGAGCCGGCTCCCCACAGCCGGCTTGCCGCCTCCCTCGAAGGAGACGCCCCATTAAGGAGACAAGACGCGGTGAGGCTACAGCGATCGCCCGCCAGGCGGTGGCACTGTAGCCACGCTTACCATGAAGAAGCCCATGTCACCAAGATGGAGCAACAGTAACCAGCCGCCGACCATGTCCTGGACAGTGGGGCCTTCCTGTCGACCAAGGGGCCGGCAGCCGGCGGGACCCACCAGTCGGCGGGCCCCAGCAGCAGGCGCCGAAGCCGGCGAGTGCAGTCACAGACGGCTGGGCCTCGCGCCCTGTCAGATTACCATTGTTCCCCCGGGGGGTAGGCCTATATAAACCCCCCGGGGCACCAATGCAAAGGGTTCGACCCCCAGCTAGTTTTAGACACCTCACAAGGAGAAGAAGCAAGCTAGCCGTGCCCCTCTTCCTCCTCCCACCGAACAGCTCAATGAGCATTGTGTATCTACTTGTCCATCTAGTGATCATGCGGAGACCCCGCAGAGCAGCAGTAGAGGTGTTATAACCACGGAGAGCCCCGAAGCTGGGTAAGATTCGCCGGCGTGCATGTCTTGGCCTCATCCTGTTTCCAGGCACCGGCGACGTCTTACTGGCTCCCACAATGATATGCCACCCGTTGGCATATGTTGCACCTAATACCCGACAGACGGTGAACATGATATACGCAACCCACATCCCCAAAAGGGAGCGGAACCGTGCGCTCAGGGACGTATATGCGTTGGAGCCAGTCGCCCCAAAGTTCAACCCATGGTCCTCCTATCCGATCACTTTCGATCGCAGGGACCATCCCACTAGTATCCGTCATGGCGGATTCGCCGCACTAGTTGTGGACCCAAACATTGACGGATTTCACCTCATTCAAGTCCTTATGGATGGCAGCAGCAGCCTGAACCTGCTTTATCAGGACACAATGCGCAAAATGGGTATAGACCCCTCATGGATCAAACCCACAAAAACGACCTTCAAGGGCGTCATTCCAGGCGTAGAGGCCCATTGCACAGGCTCAATTACGCTGGAAGTGGTCTTCGGATCCCTGGATAACTTCCGAAGTGAAGAGTTAATCTTCGATATAGTCCCATTCTGCAGTGGTTATCATGCACTGCTCGGGCAAACCGCATTTGTGAAATTCAATGCGGTACCGCATTATGCATACCTCAAGCTCAAGATGTTAGGACCTCGTGGGGTTATTACAGTCAATGGAAACACAGAGCGCTCTGTCTGAACAGAGGAGCACACTTCGGCCCTCACAGCAGAAGCGCAAAATAGCCTCTCAAGGCAATCCACCAGTTCGGCATTTCAAAACCCGGACACCTTCAAGCATGCTCGGAGTAATAGGCAAATAGATCGCCTGGCATGATCTGAGCTCGCGTATCAATGCAGCCCCCACCCCAGTCCTAGCCAAACGGCGAAGCTCGTGCCACGCGTACATAATTACGCATTAAAAATACCATGGGCACGGGTGGGGACGGGGGGCACACCGCGGCACGCCCCAACACGCGGCTTAAACCACACTAGGGACTTCCCGTTTGGTTATTTTTCTCTTTTTCAGGAGCTTAATCTCTGGAAACCCTGTCCGGCAGCACTATTGCCGAACACATGATGCAGGAACCAAGGAGGCAGAAAGCTACGTCACACCACGGAATTCCCAGGTGGATTACAATAACGAGCGAAATATTTGATTTAATACTATTCCTCGGCTTGCCCTTGGAAGGGACATAGTCCCACTCTTTGCTTATCGCACTATCTGTATCATTCCGCTTTAACGCACCTTTCTAAATAAACAATGCATAACATCACGACTATTATTGCATTCCTGTTATATATGTGTGTGTTCATTAACGACGCCTTGCAACCATAAACTTTGGTACGGCCAATACACCAGGGGCTTACGTACCCCACAATATGGTGTGAAAATTCCGAACACTTTCACAAGTGCGGCACCCCGAACTTATAGCATTATATGCATCAGCTCCGAATCATGTCTTTGGTCAAATGTTGGGTTTTCCCGGCTCCTATGTTTTGGTACCTTACGTTCCGCTCTATCAGCTAAGGTAGCGCTAGGAGAACTACTGCGATTGTGCCCCGGTTCTGCCGGTCTTAGCACCTCAGTAGAGAAAGCTAAAACTGACTGTCATGATAAGGCAAGAGACTGGTCGCTGTTCGACGAGGTTTTTTGAGTTCCTAAAGAATTATGCTGCTTAGGGCGAGCGGCCGGCCCTGTCCGGTTTACAGGCGTGTATTGTGCCCCGAATTCGGCCTTCCAAATACCAGGGGCTTTGCCGAAATTTAAAATTATAGAATTCAATGGCTAAGTGAGAGTGATAAAGCATTATTAGTCTGGTTGCCTTGTTCGTTGTGCTGAGCACCTCCCTCGAAGGACCCAAATATGGGAACAAGAGTGCTCGGTTTATCCCGAACACCCCAACACTTGTGGCATGGGGGCAGAAGCCGAGGACTAGCCATCTCTCAGATTGGATAAACGGCCAAACAGAAGGTAATATTTTAAACTCACACAAGCGTTGTATAGCGCATATGAAACAAGTTTTCATCATACAGGATCACACGAGCAAGTTTACTCAAATATTACATCCTTGGAACATTCGTCCTCTACAAGATGGGCACCCTTCAGGACACCCTCATAATAAATTTCGGGGGTGCGATGCTCCTTGCCCTGTGGCGGCCCTTCCTTGATCAGCTTCACGGCGTCTAGCTTGGCCCACTACACCTTCACATGGGCGAAAGCCCGGCGTGCACCTTCGATGCAGACGGACCGCTTGACGACCTGTAGCCGTGGGCAGGCATCCACAAGCCGCCTCACCAGGCCGAAGTAGTTGTTCGGAAGGGCGTCGACAGGCCACAGCCGGACTATAAGGCCCTTCATGGCCTTTTCGGCCGCCTTGTGCAGCTCGGCCAGCTACTTTAGGTTGTCTCTCAGAGGCATCGGGTGTTCGGTCCCAGTATACTAAGACCAGAATAGCTTCTCCGTTGAGCTTCCCTCCTCGGCCTGGTAAAATTGTGCGGCATCCGACACGGTGCGGGGCAAATCTGCGAGTGCTCCTAGAGAGCTCCGAATCCGGGTAAGTAATCGGTAATTTACTTTTACATGCTTGCTCTGCATATAGAATGCCTTACCCGCCGCTATCTTCTTCATTGTGTGGATCTCCTGGAGGGCCTTTTGGGCTTCGTTCTTGGCACTTTTCGCGCTCTCGAGGGCCGTGGCAAGCTCAGACTCTCGCTTCTTCGAGTCAAGCTCCAACGCCTCGTGCTTCGTCATGAGAGCCTGGACCTCTTGCTGCACCTCGCCCACCCGAGCCTCTTGCTTTTCTCGCTCGGTGCGCTCCTTGGCCGCTTTATCGCCGGCCTTGGTTAGCGCTTGCTTCAGGGTCGCCACCTCGATCGTGGCCCCTGGCAGATATACCATGATCCTGTCATTTTGCAATCGCATTATATATTATATATATATATATATACATATCTATGGACAGGGTATTACTTACCCTTGTTCTCCTCGAGCTGCCTCTTGGCAAGGCCGAGCTCTTTCTTGGACCCCTCGAGGTCCTGCTTCAGTACGGCGACCTCCGCAGTCAGCGCGGCGGACGCCAGCAACGAGGCCGGCATATGCATATTGACATACTTATATTAGACTCCTGCGATATTATTTGATCCTCTGTTCGGCTTTTCTTTGTGAACACCGAACAAAGCATCAGGGGCTACTGTCTATGCGGTAACATTTTTACTACATTCTAATACACTTACCTCAAAGCCTGTTAGAAGGCTGGCACAGGCTTCAGTCAATCCGCTCTTGGCGGACTGAACCTTCCGGACCACCGCACTCATAATAGTATGGTGCTCCTCATCGATGGAAGCGCTGTGAAGCGCTTCCAGCAGATTGTCCGGCGCCTCTGGATGGACAGAGGTCACCGGCACAGGTGTCTTGCCCCTCTTAGAAGGAGGTCGCCTGCCCGTGCCCGGAACCACTGGAGGTTCCGGCGTGGCGTTCGGCTGAGGGCCGAACTCGGAGCTCTCAGGGGTCTTGTCCCCTCGGCTCCCGGAGTCCGGGAGGCCGCCTTGAGGCGCCTCCGGGACTGTCTCCCCTCGACCCGGTGCCTCATGAGACAGCACCTCGGCGTCGTCCGCTGGGCCTTCGGGCAAAGGAGCCGGACAGTCGATCTGTCCGGCCGTCTCCTGCCAGTCCTGTCAAAGGTACGGAGTTTAGATCCCGCATGGAGTCAATCTGTAAAATATAAGTATCCTGTGAAAGGTAAAGCAGCTTACCGCACTGGCTTGGTGCTTCATGTTGAATCTGCGATCCTCAGTAATGGGAGGAGGGACCTGGGCGCTTTTGAACAGCACCCTCCAGGCATCTTCGTGAGTTGTGTGGAAGAGCCTGTTCAGAGTTAGGTGCTGCGCCGGGTCAAACTCCCACAAGTTGAAGTCCCGTTGTTTGCATGGGAGGATCCGGCGGTGGAGCATGACCTGGACTATGTTGACAAGTTTGAGCTTCTTGTTCACCATGTTTTGAATACATGTTTGGAGTCCGGTTAGCTCTCCCGAACTACCCCAGGACAGGCCCTTCTCTTTCCAGGAGGTGAGCCACATGGGGATGCCAGATCAGAACTCGGGGGCCGCTGCCCATGCAGGGTCACGTGGCTCGGTGATGTAGAACCACCCTGATTGCCACCCCTTTCTGGTTTCCACAAAGGAGCCCTCGAGCCATGTAACATTGGGCATCTTGCCCACCATGGCGCCTCCGCACTTCGCCTGGCGGCTGCCCACAACCTTCGGATTGACATTGAAGGTCTTCAACCATAAGCCGAAGTGGGGCTTGATGCGGAGGAAGGCCTCGCACATGACGATAAACGCCAAGATATTGAGGATGAAATTCGGGGCCAGATCGTGGAAATCCAGGTCGTAGTAGAACATGAGCCCCCGGACAAATGGGTGGAGAGGGAATCCCAGTCCGCGAAGGAAATGGGTAAGGAACACTACCCTCTCATGGGGCCCGGGGGTGGGGATGAGCTGCCCCTCATCTGGGAGCCGGTGCGCGATGTCGTAGGGCAGGTATCCGGCTCTCCTCAGCTTCTTGCTGTCTCCCTCCGTGACGGAGGAGACCATCCACCTACCTCCCGCTCTGGACATGGTGGCGGATGGTTGAGGTGGGAAGTGCGGACTTGGTCGCTAGAGCTCGAGTGTGCGAAAATGGATGAGCAAAGGAGGAAGAAGGCGTGGATGAAAAGGTGAATCCTTATCCCATTATATGGGCGGACGAAACTATGCGCCCCCCACTAGCCTGGTAAAACTCACTTATCCCCCAAGCATCATAATCGATGGCGCGGTTGGATTACCCACGCCCCTATTGATGAGAATCCCGTAATAAGGGGACACGATCTCTGCTTTGACAAGATGTGTCAAAAAACTGTCTCGCGTTATGTGCGGTGCTAGTTAAAGGAAACGGTTCGAATAATCACCAGGCCATGACACAACGTCATGCTGCCAAAACAAGTCAGCAAATTAGATTTGTGAAAATATTATTCTCTCTGCGGTGGTATGTGGAACTTATTTTGCAGGGTCGGACACTATCCTTGTATTAAAATTCTTCCGTGATGTATTCGGAGGAGGAACCCGCCTTGCAATGCTGAAGACAATACTGCGCGCCGGACTCATCGTCATTGAAGCCTGGTTCAGGGGCTACTGAGGGAGTCCTGGATTAGGGGGTCTCCGGACAGCCGGACTATATCTTTGGCCAGACTATTAGACTATGAAGATACAAGATTGAAGACTTCGTCTCATGTCCGGATGGGACTCTACTTGGCGTGGAAGGCAAGCTAATCAGTAAGGATATGGATATCTCCTCCTTTGTAACTGACCTTGTGTAACCCTAACCCTCTCCGGTGTCTATATAAACCAGAGGGTTTTAGTCCATAGGACGACATACAATCATACCATAGGCTAGCTTCTAGGGTTTAGCCTCTCTGATCTCGTGGTAGATCTACTCTTGTACTACCCATATCATCAATATTAATCAAGAAGGATCTACGGTTTTACCTCCATCAAGAGGGCCCGAACCTGGGTAAAACATTGTGTCCCCAGCCTCCTGATACCATCCGGCCTAGACGCACAGTTCGGGACCCCCTACCGGAGATCCGCCGGTTTTGACACCGACACTTACCTAAAGGGTTTTCTACTTTATATCCTATCATGAATATCTTACTGTGCTTGTCCTTGGGAAGGATATACCCCTAAAATATGTGTTTAAACACATTTTCCTTTCCATTGTTCTCTTTAAATTGATAATCATATTATCATTTCCATTTCTTTGGTTTAACCTCTCTTGAGGTCTATATGATCTAAGCAGTTATATTCTCCTGCTTGTGTAAACACCTCGGTGTACAATTCTGTGAGCAAGACCCTCTTACTATAGTTGATGACATTCCGTTAGCCACCAATGGACGAGAACTTTGCCTAATGGTCCGCCTCGTTCAACGAGCAGGAAAATGGTTCTCTTCGTCCCTCGCCCTTGGTATCGACATTGTTGCCGACATAACTGATGGGGTACCCTTTGACATGTCTTGCTATCATGACCGTGCAAGGTGTCAACGCCTTTCCTACTTTTAACCACATGGTGGGCCCATAACCCACAGTTCCACAGGATCAAAACATGTCTCTCCTATGCCCCCTGTTTCCAAGGTTGTTCCTCACACATGGCCTCGTATGTAATTCCTGGGCCACCTTCCGAGAGATCATCAATTCTGGCATTAGACACAATACTTATTCCCGTTTCTTTGAACCCCTTTCACGCCCTGTTTTAGGAATCGAACGTTTGCCCGCCTGCTCGAAACTTCCCATGATACCTCCTTACTTTGCTCTCGATATTTCCTTAAGTTTCAATTCGAGAGTTACTTTCCTCCATCTTCCCTGGTGTTTCGGCCTTGTAGAGGTTCGCTTTCCCAGAAAACCTACCCTTTATTCTTTTGTATGTACGATGGAGTTCCCGAAGAAAGGATGCCGACTTCATCATGATGAACTGAAGCAGAGAAATGAAGACATCAACGTAATGGATCGACCTCTTCGAGAAGAGAAACCAAGGCTGACAAACTCATTAGAATTTCGTAACCAGAACTTCCCCCCTACACAACCTCTTAAATCTCAAGACGCGATTTCTTGTAGTGGAGGAGAATTGTGACTCCCGGATAATTAATCTACAGTAAATCTCTACTAATGATGCCATGTCACCTCGGTTACTAGTGATAAACTCCCGTTGATTCGAAACTGATTCAAAATTCAATTCAAAATCAAATTAAAATAAAGTCAAATTAGTATTTCTTCAAGCGGCAAATAAAAATGTTTAGAGTGTTGCATATAATCCCATAGCAATTATAAAAACAATGCCAACATTATTTGAAATTCCAAATTGACCCTAACAACTAGAATAATGGTCCAGCATCAATTATTTTTCCTTTCCAATTTCCCAAAATAGTAAGACACTCTCAAATGCTTTGAGGCCTTTTTGTACCAACTCAAAATATTGCAAAGTATTTAATGTGTCAAGTGGCACACTTAGCAAAAATCATTTGGTGGCTCTACTTAATGCAAAACAGTGTAGAAAACTAAACAAAATAAAAGAAAATAAAAATGTCTAAGGACTACTGTTGCAATGGGCTTGGAGTTGCCACAGTGTGGCCCAGCCTAACTCCACCGGCCTTTCGTCCTCCTCCTGCTACAGACGAAGGCCGAGGCTCCATGGCCACGAGCGCTCGGTGATACCTCTTGAGCACTGCATTGGTTTTCCCTGAAGAGGAAGGGATGATGCAGCAAAGTAGCGTAAGTATTTCCCTTAGTTTTTGAGAACCAAGGTATCAATCCAGTAGGAGGCTACGCGCGAGTCCCTCGCACCTGCACAAAACAAATAAATCCTCGTAACCAACGCAAATAGGGGTTGTCAAACCCTATAGGGTCACTTACGAGAGTGAGATCTGATAGATATGATAAGATAATATTTTTGGTATTTTTATGATAAAAGATGCAAAGTAAAATAAAGGCAAAGGAAATAGCAAAGGAAATAACTAAGTAGTAGGAGATCAATATGATAAAGATAGACCCGGGGGCCATAGGTTTCACTAGTGGCTTCTCTCAAGAGCATAAGTATTCTACGGTGGGTGAACAAATTACTGTTGAGCAATTGACAGAATTGAGCATAGTTATGAGAATATCTAGGTATGATCATGTATATAGGCATCACGTCCGAGACAAGTAGACCGGCTCCTGGCTGCATCTACTACTATTACTCCACTCATCGCCCGCTATCCAGCATGCATCTAGAGTATTAAGTTAAAAATAGCGCCTTAAGCAAGATGACATGATGTAGAGGGATAGACTCATGCAATACGAAGAAAACCCCATCTTGATATCCTCGATGGCAACAATACAATACGTGCCTTGATGCCCTTACTGTCACCGGGAAAGGACACCGCAAGATTGAACCCAAAGTTAAGCGTTTCTCCCATTGCAAGAAAGATCAATCTAGTAGGCCAAACCCAACTGATAATTCGAAGAGACTTGCAAAGATAACCAATCATACATAAAAGAATTCAGAGAAGATTCAAATATTATTCATAGATAGACTTGATCATAAACCCACAATTCATCGGTCTCAACAAACACACCGCAAAAAGAAGATTACATCGAATAGATCTCCACAAGAGAGGGGGAGAACATTGTATTGAGATCCAAAAAAAGAGAATAAGCCATCTAGCTACAAACTATGGACTCGTAGGTCTAAGGTGAACTACTCACACTTCATCGGAGGGGCTATGGTGTTGATGTAGAAGCCCTCCGTGATCGATGCCCCCTCCGGCGGAGCTCCGAAACAGGCCCCAAGACGGGATCTCGTGGATACAGAAAATTACGGCGGTGGAATTAGGGTTTTGGCTCCTCTTCTGACTGTTTGGGGGTACGTGGATATATATAGGAGGAAGGAGTACGTCGGTGGAGCAACAGGGGTCCCACGAGGGTGGAGGGTGCGCCTGGTGGGGGTGAGCGCGCCCCCCTACCTCGTGGCGTCCTCTTTTCTTTCTTGACGTAGGGTCCAAGTCTCTTGGGTCTTGTTCGTTGAAAAAATCACGTTCCCGAAGGTTTCATTCCGTTTGGACTCCGTTTGGTATTCCTTTTCTTCGAAACCCTAAAACAAGCAAAAAACAGCAATTTTGGGTTGGGCGCGCCCCCCTACCTCGTGGCCTCCTCTTTTCTTTCTTGGCGTAGGGTCCAAGTCTCCCGGGTCTTGTCCGTTGAGAAAATCACGTTCCCGAAGGTTTCATTCCGTTTGGACTCCGTTTGATATTCCTTTTCTTCGAAACCCTAAAACAAGCAAAAAACAACAATTTTGGGTTGGGCCTCCGGTTAATAGGTTAGTCCCAAAAATAATATAAAAGTGGATAATAAAGCCCAATAATGTCCAAAACAGTAGATAATATAGCATGGAGCAATCAAAAATTATAGATACATTGGAGATGATCATGAAATTAATCCATGAGACATGCTCCATGCTATATGTTATATTATCTCCAACGTATCTATAATTTTTGATTGCTCCATGCTATGTTATCTACTGTTTTGGGAAATATTGGGCTTTATTATCCACTTTTATATTATTTTTGGGACTAACCTATTAACCAGAGGCCCAGCCCAAAATTGTTGTTTTTTGCCTATTTCAGTGTTTCGAAGTAAATGAATATCAAATGGAGTCGACACGGAACGAAATCAACTGGAGAAGTTAATTTTGGAAGGAAAGCTACCGGATGGACTTGAACCCCACGTCAGGAGCCAAGGGAGGTGCTCACGAGGGTGGGGGCGTCCCCCCCCTATGGCGCACCCCCTGCCTCGTGGGGCCCCCGAAGCTCCACCAACGTACTGCCTGCACCCATATATACCTACGTATCGTAAAACCTCCAGAATACACAATAGATCGGGAGTTCCGCCGCCAGAGGCCTCCGTAGCCACCGAAAGCCAATCTAGACCCGTTCAGGCACCCTGCCGGAGGGGGAAATCCTTCTCTTGTGGCCATCTTCATCATCCCGGTGCTCTCCATGATGAGGAGCGAGTAGTTCTCCCTCAGGGCTGAGGGTATGTACTAGTAGCTATGTGTTTGATCTCTCTCTCTCATGTTCTTGAGGTGATACGATCTTGAAGTATCGCGAGCTTTGCTATTATATTTGGATCCTATGATGTTTCTTCCCCCCTCTACTCTCTTGTAATGGATTGAGTTTCCCCTTTGAAGTAATCTTATCGGATTGAGTCTTTAAAGATTTGAGAACACTTGATGTATGTCTTGTTGTGCGTATCTGTGGTGACAATGGGATGCCACGTGATTCACGTGATGTATGTTTTGGTGATCAACTTGCGGGTTCCGCCCATGAACTTATGCATAGGGTTTGGCACACGTTTTCATCGTGATTCTCCGATAGAAACTTTGGGGCACTCTTTGAGGTTCTATGCGTCGGTTGAATAGATGAATCTGAGATTGTGTGATGCATATCGTCTAATCATACCCACGGATACTTGAGGTGACATTGGAGTATCTAGGTGACATTAGGGTTTTGGTTGGTTTGAATATCCATGATACTAATGATGATTGCACTAGTTATGATGAAAATGTCTCCTATAAACATGTTAATTTTTGTGGAGTGCATTGGGTTTGTAAGTACACACCAAATAGGGAAGATAGATATTGCAAGAGGCATAAGTACTTAGAAACTAAATTGTTGCAAGAAGAGCTAGATGAATGTGCTGAAAATTTAATTTTTCTTAGCCCTACTTGTGAACTTTGCAATGAACGTGATCATTTTAGTACCCAATGCAAATTGTTTCATGATCGTATCGTGTCCAAAAATTGTGATGACTTGATTTCCCTTGCACATCATAATGAACTTAGTTTGCTCTTGGGATATGAAGAAATTAAACGTATAACTAAGGATATTCCAATTTGCCCTTGATAAAGTTCTTCATTTTGATCTAGAGAAAATTTATATGTATTGTGCGGTGAATTGCATTGGAAATCCTTATATTGCCAACTACATAAAGAAAAGAAAAGAAATAGAAGATGAAGAGAATACTAATGAAAGGGAAGAGACTTACCAATATCTTCCTATTATTTCTTATGATGAATCAGGTAACGAGGAGGATCCTCCTATTCAACCAATCTCATTAATAAGGAGCTCCAAAAATAGGATTGAACCCACACATGATGTGGTGAAGAAGAAGAAAAGAAAAAGGAAGAGAGGTAAAAAGATGTCTCTCCGAAATAATGCTGCCCCTATTACTATTGTGCATCATGAAAATATAATTATGGAAGGTAATCATACTTCTTATGATCTTAAAAATCTTTTTGGCACTTGCTTGGAAGAATATGATAATTGTTATACCATTGGTGCTATCCATACTATTAATGATGAGAGTGATTATGCTTATGATATGAAAAGGCCCAAGCTTGGGGATGCTATGTTTGATGAAGATGATGTTTTTGAGAATATATTTGCTGCAATTAATGTTTGTCCCAAGCTTGGGGAAGCTATGATTAATAAATATGATATTTTTAGTCTCCTAAGTTTTGACATGCAAGTTTATAATGATGATAGCATGCCTCCTACTTATGATGATTATTGTGATGATACTTATGCTATAAAAAGTAGTGATTATATTTATAAACCTTGTCATGATTATGATTACCCCTTCTCTGAACATTACTCTTTTAATGTGGAAACAATTAATAGTATTCGAGTCTCTTATGATGCTCCCACTATTCCGAATGAAAAGAAATTTGCTTATGTGGAGAGTATTAAAATTCTATGCTTGTAGATCATGAAAAGAATGCTTTAGGTGCTGGTTATATTGTAGAATTCATTCATGATGCTACTGAAAATTATTATGAGGGAGGAATATATGCTTGTAGGAATTGCAATAATATCAAGTTTCCTCTCTATGTGCTTAAAATTTTGAAGTTATGCTTGTTTTACCTTCCTATGCAAGTTGATTCTTGTTTCCACAAGTTGTTTGCTCACAAAATCCCTATGCATAGGAAGTGTGTTAGATTTAAATGTTCTAGTCATATTCTTCATGATGCTATCTTTATGTTACAATTCTTATCCTTTATGTGAGCATCATTGAAACCATCATGCCTAGCTAGGGGCATTAAACGATAACGCTTGTTGGGAGGCAACCCAACTTTATTTTTATTCCTTGATTTTTGTTCCTGTTTAGTAATAAATAATTCATCTAGCCTCTGTTTATATGTGGTTTTATGCTTTTAATTAGTGTTTGTGCCAAGTAGAACCTTTGGGAAGACTTGGGGAAAGTCTTGTTGATCATGCTGTAAACAAACAGAAACTTTAGCGCTCACGAGAATTGCTGCCATTTTTAGTTGGAAAGTGCTATTTAGTTAATTCTTTTTGCATACGATTAATAGATAAATTCTTCAGGTACTGCAATTTATTTGAGAATTTTATGAGTTCCAGAAGTATACGTTTGATCCAGATTACTACAGACTGTTCTGTTTTTCACCATATATAAGTTGGAATAAAGTAGGTTTAGCACCAATATAAATAAATAATGAGTTCATTACAGTAACTAAGTGGTGATTTATTTTCTTATACTAACAGAGGTTACGAGTTTTCTGTTAAGTTTTGTGTTGTGAAGTTTTCAAGTTTTTGGTAAAGATTCGATGGACTATGGAATAAGGAGTGGCAAGAGCCTAAGATTGGGGATGCCCAAGGCACCCCAAGGTAATACCCAAGTAAAACCAAAAGCCTAAGCTTGGGGATGCCCCGGAAGGCATCCCCTCTTTCGTCTTCGTCATCAGTAACTTTACTTGGAGCTATATTTTTATTTACCACATGATATGTGTTTTTCTTGGAGCATCAATTTATTTTTTTAGGATTTGATTACTGTTATTTAGAAAAATGTTTTGCATCTTTTATTTCAATAAAAGTGGCATTGATAGCCTTTACTATGCCTATTTTACAAGTCTTCATGTTGCTGTTTGCAAACAGAAAGTTTACCGCTGTTGCAATAATTCCCTAGAAAAGTCAGAATGTAATAAAATGTTGAAACCTTTTAATATTTAGATCTGGTAAATTTACTACAGTGGGAATTTTCTTTAATAATTTTTGCAGCTAGGGAAGTATGGATGTTGCTACATTCTTTACAGACTGTCCTGTTTAGGCAGATTGCTGTTATGTTTGCATTGTTTGCATGTGTTTGCTTCTTTAATGGTTCTATTTGAGGACAGGACTATTAAATATGCAGAGGCATTTATTATGCAATGTTGAATAACAATTTTAGGGATTTTCTACAGTAGAGTATGATAAGGTTTTGGCAATAGTTTATACTAACTTATCTCACGAGTCCTTGTTGACTTTTGTGTGGATGAAGCTTTTGAGATTTAGGGAGATCGTGATATGAGAGGAATTAAGGAGACACAAAAGCTCAAGCCTGGGATTCCCAAGGCATCCCAAGATAATATTTCAAGAAGTCTCAAGCATCTAAGCTTGGGGATGCCCCGGTTGGCATCCCACCTTTCTTCTTCAACAACTATCGGTTAGTTTCGGTTGATCCTAAATTTTTGCTTCTTGACATGATGTTTGCCATTCTTAGAATGTCATTTTATTTTGTTTTGCTTGATGTTTGAATAGAATACCAAGATCTTAAATTATTAAATGTTAGAGAGTCTTCACATAGTTGCATAATTATTCGACTACTCATTGATCTTCACTTATATCTTTCGGAGTAGTTTGTCGTTTGCTCTAGTGCTTCACTTATATATTTTATAGCATGATGGTAGTTTTATTTTGAAGAAATAGATGAACTCTCATGCTTCACTTAGATTATTTTGAGAGTCTTAAATAGCATGGTAATTTGCTTAAAATCCTAATATGTTAGGTATTCAAGATTAGTAAAATTTTCTTATGAGGGTTTTGAATACTAAGAGAAGTTTGATGCTTGATGATTATTTTGAGATATGGAGGTAATAATATCAAAGTCATGCTAGTTGAGTAGTTGTGAAATTTATAAACACTTGTGTTGAGGTTTGCATTTCCCGTAGCATGCACGTATGGTAAACGTTATGCAACAAATTTGAAACATGAGGTGTTATTTGATTGTCTTCCTTATGAGTGGCGGTCGGGGACGAGCGATGGTCTTTTCCTACCAATCTATCCCCCTAGGAGCATGCGCATAGTACCGAGGTTTTTGATGACTTGTAGATTTTTGCAATAATTATGTGAGTTCTTTATGACTAATGTTGAGTCCATGGATTATACGCACTCTCACCCTTCCATCCTTGCTAGCCTCTTCGGTACCGTGCATTGCCCTTTATCACATTGAGAGTTGGTGCAAACTTCACCGGTGCATCCAAACCCCGTGATATGATACACTCTGTCACACATAATCCTCCTTATATCTTCCACAAAACAGCCACCATACCTACCTATTATGGCATTTCCATAGCCATTCCAAGATATATTGCCATGCAACTTTCCATCATTTCGTTCATCATGACACATTCATCATTGTCATATTGCTTATCATGATCATGTAGTTGACATAGTATTTGTGGCAAAGCCACCGTTCATAATTCTTTCATACATGTCACTCTTGGTTCATTGCATATCCCGATACACCGCCGGAGGCATTCATATAGAGTCATCTTTGTTCTAGTATCGAGTTGTAAATAAATATAAGTGTGATGATCATCATTATTAGAGCATTGTCCCAAGTGAGGAATAAAAAAAATACAAAGGCCATGAAAAAAGAGATGGCCCAAAAAAATAGAAAGGCCATAAAAAAGAAGGCCCAAAAAATGAGAAAAAGAGAGAAGGGACAATGTTACTATCCTTTTACCACACTTGTGCTTCAAAGTAGCACCATGACATTCATACTAGAGAGTCTCTCATGTTATCACTTTCATATACTAGTGGGAATTTTTCATTATAGAACTTGGCTTGTATATTCCAACAATGGGCCTCCTCAAGTGCCCTAGGTCTTCATGAGAAAGCAAGGTGGATACACACCCACTAGTTTCTTTTGTTGAGTTTTCATACATTTGTAGCTCTAGTGCATCCATTGCATGGCAATCCCTACTCCTTGCATTAACATCAATCGGTGTGCATCTCCATAGCCCATTGATTAGCCTCATTGATGTGAGACTTTCTCCTTTTTATCTTCTCCACATAACCCCCTCATTATATTCTATTCCACCCATAGTGCTATATCCATGGCTCGCGCTCATGTATTGCATGAAAGTTTATGAGTTTGAGATTACTAAAGTATGAAACAATTCCTTGGCTTGTCACCAGGGTTGTGCATGATGAGAGCATTCTTGTGTGACGAAAATGAAACATGACTAAACTATATGATTTTGTAGGGATGAACTTTCTTTGGCCATGTTATTTTGAGAAGACATAATTACTTAGTTAGTATGCTTGAAGTATTATCATTTTTATGTCAATATGAACTTTTGTCTTGAATCTTTTGGATCTGAATATTCATACCACAATTAAGAAGAATTACATTGAAATTATGCCAAGTAGCACTCCGTATCAAAAATTCTGTTTTTATCATTTACCTACTCGAGGACGAGGAGGAATTAAGCTTGGGGATGCTTGATACGTCTCCAACGTATCTATAATTTTTGATTGCTCCATGCTATGTTATCTACTGTTTTGGGAAATATTGAGCTTTATTATCCACTTTTATATTATTTTTGGACTAACCTGTTAACCGGAGGCCCAGCCCAGAATTGTTGTTTTTGCCTATTTCAGTGTTTTGAAGAAATGGAATATCAAACGGAGTCGAAACAGAACGAAATCAACTAGAGAAGTTATTTTTGGAAGGAAAGCTACCAGATGGACTTGGACCCCACGTCAGGAGCCAAGGGAGGTGCTCACGAGGGTGCCCCCCCCCTAGGGCGCGCCCCCTACCTCGTGGGGCCCCTGAAGCTCCACCGACGTACTTCCTGCACCCATATATACCTACGTATCCTAAAACCTCCAGAACACACAATAGATCGGGAGTTCCGCCGCCAGAAGCCTCCGTAGCCACCGAAAGCCAATCTAGACCTGTTCAGGCACCCTACCGGAGGGGGCAATCCTTCTCTGGTGGCCATCTTCATCATCCCGGTGCTCTCCATGATGAGGAGCGAGTAGTTCTCCCTCGGGGCTGAGGGTATGTACTAGTAGCTATGTGTTTGATCTCTCTCTCTCTCTCATGTTCTTGAGGTGATACGATCTTGATGTATCGCGAGCTTTGCTATTATATTTGGATCCTATGATGTTTCTTCCCCCCTCTGCTCTCTTGTAATGGATTGAGTTTCCCCTTTGAAGTAATCTTATCGGATTGAGTCTTTAAAGATTTGAGAACACTTGATGCATGTCTTGCCGTGCGTATCTGTGTTGACAATGGGATACCATGTGATTCACTTGATGTATGTTTTGGTGATCAACTTGCGGGTTCCGCCCATGAACCTATGCATAGGGGTTGGCACACGTTTTCGTCGTGATTCTCTGGTAGAAACTTTGGGGCACTCTTTGAGGTTCTATGCGTCGGTTGAATAGATGAATCTGAGATGGTGTGATGCATATTGTATAATCATACCCACGGATACTTGAGGTGACATTGGAGTATCTAGGTGACATTAGGGTTTTGGTTGATTTGTGTCTTCAGATGTTAATCTACTACAAACTCTAGGGCTATTTGTGACTGTCGGTGTCAAAACCGGCGGATCTTGGGTTGGGGGTCCCAAACTGTGCGTCTAGGCGGATGGTAATAGGAGACGGGGGACACGATGTTTTTACCCAGGTTCGGGCCCTCTCGATGGAGGTAAAACTCTCCTCCTGCTTGATTGATCTTGATGATATGAGTATTACAAGAGTTGATCTACCACGAGATCGAAGAGGCTAAACCCTAGAAGATAGCCTATGGTATGATTGTTGTTCTTGGTCCTACGGAATAAACCCTCCGATTTCTATAGACACCGGAGGGGGCTAGGGTTACACAGAGTCAGTTACAAGGAAGTAGATCTACATATCCGTATTGCCAAGCTTGCCTTCCACGCCAAGGAGAGTCCCATCCGGACACGGGACGAAGTCTTCAATCTTGTATCTTCATAGTCCAACAGTCCGGCCAAATGATATAGTCCGGCTGTCCGGATACCCCCTAATCCAAGACTCCCTCAGTGACACTTATAGGAATAGGCCAACAGATTGATTGGAAAGAATAACTTTGAGGTGGTTTCGTACCCTACCATAATCTCTTTGTTCGTTCTCCGCTATTAGTGACTTTGGAGTGACTCTTTGTTGCATGTTGAGGGATAGTTATATGATCCAATTATGTTGTTATTGTTGAGGGAACTTACACTAGCGAAGGTATGAAACCTACGCCTTATTTACATACATTGCAATACCGTTTACGCTCACTTTTATCATTAGTTAACTTGCTGTTTTTATATTTTCAGATTACAAATACCTTTATCTACTATCCATATACCACTTGTATCACCATCTCTTCGCCGAACTAGTGCACCTATACAATTTACCATTGTATTGGGTGTGTTGGGGACACAAGAGACTCTTTGTTATTTGGTTGCAGGGTTGCTTTAGAGAGACCATCTTCATCCTACGCCTCCTACGGATTGATAAACCTTAGGTCATCCACTTGAGGGAAATTTGCTACTGTCCTACAAACCTCTGCACTTGGAGGCCCAACAATGTCTACAAGAAGAAGGTTGTGTAGTAGACATCAGCAAGAAATTGAGAATAAATGGATCTTCAAGAAGAAGAATGACGCTGACGGTAATGTTACTATCTATAAAGCTCGACTTGTTGCAAAAGGTTTTCGACAAGTTCAAGGGATTGACTACGATGAGACCTTCTCACCCGTAGCAATGCTTAAGTCTGTCCAAATCATGTTAGCAATTGCCGCATTTTATGATTATGAAATTTGGCAAATGGATGTAAAAACTGCATTCCTGAATGGATTTCTGGAAGAAGAGCTGGATATGATCCAACCAGAATGTTTTGTTGATCCAAAGGGAGCTAACAAAGTGTGCAAGCACCAGCGATCCATTTATGGACTGGTGCAAGCCTCTCGGAGTTGGAATAAGCTCTTTGATAGTGTGATCAAAGCATTTGGTTTTATACAGACTTTTGGAGAAGCCTTTATTTACAAGAAAGTGAGTGGGAGCTCTGTAGCATTTCTGATATTATATGTGGATGACATATTGCTGATTGGAAATGATATAGAATTTCTGGATAGCTTAAAGTGATACTTGAATAGAAGTTTTTCTATGAAAGACCTCAGTGAAGTTGCTTACATATTGGGCATCAAGATCTATATAGAGATAGATCAAGACGCTTAATTGCACTTTCAGAAAGCACATACCTTGACAAAGTTTTGAAAAAGTCCAAACTGGATCAAGCAAAGAAAGGGTTCTTTCTTGTGTTACAAGGTGTAAAGTTGAGTAAGACTCAATATCCGACCACTGTAGAAGATAGAGAGAAGATGAAAGATGTTCCCTATGCTTCAGCCATAGGCTCTATCATGTATGCAATGATGTGTACCAAACCTGATGTGTGCCTTGCTATAAGTCTAGCAGGGAGGTACCAAAGTTATCCAGGAGTGGATCACTGGACAGCGGTCAAGAACATCCTGAAATACCTGAAAAGGACTAAGGATATGTTTCTCGTTTATGGAGGTGACAAAGAGCTCATCGTAAATGGTCACATTGATGCAAGCTTTGACACTAATCTGGACGATTCTAAATCGCAAACCGGATACGTGTTTATATTAAATGGTGGAGCTGTCAGTTGGTGCAGTTCTACACAAAGCGTCGTGGCGGGATCTACGTGTGAAGCGGAGTACATAGCTGCTTCAGAAGCAGCAAATGAAGGAGTCTGGATGAAGGAGTTCATATTCGATCTAGGTGTCATACCTAGTGCATCGGGTCCAATGAAAATCTTTTGTGACAACATTGGTGCAATTCCCTTGGCAAAGGAATCCAGATTTCACAAGAGAACCAAGCACATCAAGAGACGCTTCAATTCCATCTGGGATTTAGTCCAGGTGGGAGACATAGAAATTTGCATAATACATACGAATCTGAATGTTGCAGAGCCGTTGACTAAGCCTCTTCCACGAGCAAAACATGATCAGCACCAAGGCTCCATGGGTGTTAGAATCATTACTGTGTAATCTAGATTATTGACTCTAGTGCATGTGAGAGACTGAAGGAAATATGCCCTAGAGGCAATAATAAAGTTATTATTTATTTCCTTATTTCATGATAAATGTTTATTATTCGTGCTAGAATTGTATTAACCGGAAACATAATACATGTGCGAATACATAGACAAACACAGTGTCACTAGTATGCCTCTACTTGACTAGCTCGTTGATCAAAGATGGTTAAGTTTCCTAACCATAGACATGAGTTGTCATTTTATTAACGGGATCACATCATTAGAAGAATGATGTGATTGACTTGACCCATTCCGTTAGCTTAGCACTTGATCGTTTAGTTTGTTGCTATTGCTTTCTTCATGACTTATACATGTTCCTATGACTATGAGATTATGCAACTCCCGTTTACCGGAGGAACACTTTGTGTGCCACCAAATGTCACAACGTAACTGGGTGATTATAAAGGTGATCTACAGGTGTCTCCAAAGGTACTTGTTGGGTTGGCGTATTTCGAGATTAGGATTTGTCACTCCGATTGTCGGAGAGGTATCTCTGGGCCCACTCGGTAATGCACATCACTATAAGCCTTGCAAGCATTGCAACTAATGAGTTAGTTGCGGGATGATGTATTACGGAACGAGTAAAGAGACTTGCCGGTAACGAGATTGAACTAGGTATTGAGATACCGATGATCGAATCTCGGGCAAGTAACATACCGATGACAAAGGGGACAATGTATGTTGTTATGCGGTCTGACCGATAAAGATCTTCATAGAATATGTAGGAGCCAATATGGGCATCCAGGTCCCGCTATTGGTTATTGACCAGAGAGGTGTCTCGGTCATGTCTACATAGTTCTTAAACCCGTAGGGTCCGCACGCTTAACGTTCATTGACGATATAGTACTATATGAGTTATGTACATTGGTGACCGAATGTTGTTCGAAGTACGGGATGAGATCACGGACATGACGAGGAACTCCGGAATGGTCCGGAGATAAAGTTTGATATATGGGATAATAGTGTTTGGTCACCGAAAGGGTTCCGGAATTCATCGGAAGGGGTTCCGGATGTTTCCCGAATGTTTGGGTAAGAGAACACTTTATTTGGGCCAAAGGGGAAAGCCCACGAGGTTTTTGGAAAGCGAAAATGGAAGTTTTGCGGAGTCCAGGGGTCAGACGCCAGGGTCCCTGGCGTCTGGCCCTGGAGTCCGAGAAGGACACTTGCCTTTCGGGTGAAACCGACTTTGTGGAGGCTTTTACTCCAAGGTTCGACCCCAAGGCTCAGCATATAAATAGAGGGGTAGGGCTAGCACCCAAGAAATCAAGAAACACCAAGCCGTGTGCCGGCAACCCCACCCCCTTTAGTTTATCCTCCGTCCTAGTTTTTCATAGTGCTTAGGCGAAGCCCTGCGGAGATCGTTCTTCACCAACACCGTCATCACGCTGTCGTATTGCCAGAACTCATCTACTACTTCGCCCCTCTTGCTAGATCGAGAAGGTGAGGACGTCACCGAGACGAACATGTGCAGAACTCAGAGGTGCCATGTTTTTGGTACTTGGATCGGTCGGATCATGAAGACATACGACTACATCAACCGCGTTGATATAACGCTTCTGCGAACGGTCTACGAGGGTACGTAGACAACACTCTCCCCTCTCATTGCTATGCATCACCATGATCTTGCATGTGCGTAGGAAATTTTTGAAATTACTACATTCCCCAACAACTTACACGACCGAACGATGTGAATAATAGTAAGTGTGCATGCGCATTGGACTAAGCTGGAATCTGCAAGCATTCAATAAATAGGAGAAGACAAGGCAATATGGGCTCTTTTGTCAGATCAACAATTATGCATATAAGAGCCACTTCAACAATTTAATCGTGGTCTTCTCCTATCGACCCCCAAAGAAAAGAAAAGAAATAAAACTATTTACATGGGAAAGCTCCCAACAAGTAAAAGAAGAACATGAAATATTTTTGGGTTTTCTATTTAATTACTTCTACAAGCATGGAAAGTAAACTAATTAAAAGCTACAACTAATTTTTTTGGTTTTTCTTAAGGTTTATTAAACACACAAAAAGAAAGCATAAAAAGGAAAGTAAACTAGCATGGATGATACAATGAGAAAGTATGAGCACCGACATCTAGCAATGAGTGTGTGATCATAAATGTAATGTCGGTGGGAAATACGTACTCCCCCAAGCTTAGAATTTTGGCCTAAGTTGGTCTACGGCCACGGTTGGCCTGGCGGATATCCATAATAGTAGTTGGGGTCGTACTGAGATGCAGCGGCTATCGCCTCCTGCGCTGCAGCGTGGCGACGAGAGGCCTCCGCTCTCCTCTCGTACTCATCTGCCTCCTCTCTGGTAATAACATATTTTCCTTTTGCCTGATGATCAAAGAAGGCAAGAGCAGGGAGAGTAATATGGACAACATGGCGTCTATCAAAGATTAGTTAATACTGGAGAGGTGATTCATTCCTCTTGACAAATTGGTGGTGAACCATAGCATTAGAGTCTAGGTAAGCATGGGGTGATTAAATATCAACTTCGCCTATGGCTATACCAAGAGAATTAGCTATGCGGGTTGCATAAATTCCTCCGAAGAAATCTCCATTAAATCTATTAAGATGCAACCTACGTGCAACAATGGCTCCCAAATTATAAGATTTATCTGCTAACACAGCACTCCTAAGAATACTGAGGTCAGGGACACACATGTGACATGCCTCATCTTTACCATTAATGCATCTACCTATGAAGAGAGCAAAATAATGTATAGTAGAAAAGTTAATGCTCCCTATGGTAGCTTGTGTTATATCTCTAGATTCTCCCACAGTTATGCTAGAAAGAAAATCTCTAAATTCAGATCTGCGAGGATCCCTTATAGTACCCCATTGTGGAAGTTTGCAACAACAACTACAACAAAGCCTTTAGTCCCAAACAAGTTGGGGTAGGCTAGAGGTGAAACCCATAAGATCTCGCAACCAACTCATGGCTCTGGCACATGGATAGCAAGCTTCCACGCACCCCTGTCCATAGCTAGCTCTTTGTCGATACTCCAATCCTTCAGGTCTCTCTTAACGGACTCCTCCCATGTCAAAATCGGTCGACCCCGCCCTCTCTTGATATTCTCCGCACGCTTTAGCCGACCGCTATGCACTGGAGCTTCTGGAGGCCTGCGCTGAATATGCCCAAACCATCTCAAACGATGTTGGACAAGCTTCTCCTCAATTGGTTCTACCCCAACTCTATGTCGTATATCATCATTCCGGACTCGATCCTTCCTCGTGTGGCCACACATCCATCTCAACATACGCATCTCCGCCACACCTAACTGTTGAACATGTCACCTTTTAGTCGGCCAACACTCCGCGCCATACAACATTGCGGGTCGAACCGCCATCCTGTAGAACTTGCCTTTTAGCTTTTGTGGCACTCTCTCGTCATTGTGGAAGTTTGCAAGCAGTGGTAAAATCCTCTAAGTCCATAGTGTAAGAATTTTCATAAAGATCAAATAGGACAGTTGGAGAATTACGTGAAGATGAAAATCCAAACCTCCTCACAAAGGAACTAGTAGGATTGTGATACTGGCTGCACTTCTCTTCCTCGAAGCTCACAAGATCAGCGTTACGCAAATATGCGTTTAATTCTTCCTTAATTCCCGCTCAATCCATAAAGTTCTCAGAAGGCCATTCACAAGGACGCACTAGAGCGTCTCTTGGTGGCTCATCATCAGCATCACGCACTGCAAGCCTGGGTCCTTGCTTCCTTGAAGTACCACCCTGGAACATTTTCCTAAGCATATTTCTTCCTATGAAAAATTCTGAAATTTTTTAGTAACTTCAAAATAAAAGTGAACCAAACTCAATAATATTGATAGAAACTACTCATACAAGTGCCTAGAGCCTATATCATGCATCAAAACTACTTTTGACCATATAAATTTTACATGCAAGCTCAAGAACAGGGTCACCTAAGCAGCAAAAATTTGCAATGAATAAAGCACTAGAACACAAACTAATTGGACCAATGGAGGAGTCACATACCAAGGAACAATCTCCCCAAGTAGTTTTGTCAGAGGTGCTTTGAGCAAGGAGATCGAAAATGGTAGCAAAACGAGCTTGGACTCGGGTTTGAGCTGGTTGTTTGTGTTTGTGGGACGAAGAAGGAGTGTGTGGGTGAAATGATAAGTGGAGGAGGGCCACCGTGGGCCCATGAGGCAGGGGGCGCACCCTCCACCCTCGTGGGCAGGTGGGTGACCCCCCCCCCCCCCCGCTATGTTCTCAGTGCCAAATATTCTAAAATATTCTAGAAAAAAATCATATTTAAATTTCAGGGCATTTGGAGAACTTTTATTTTTGGGGTATTTTTATATTGCACGGATAATCAGATAACAGACAGAAAAATATTATTTTTATTTTATTTAATATAAATAATAGAAAGTAAAAGGAAGGTATAGAAGGTTGTTCCTTCTAGTTTCATCCATCTCATGATCATCAAAAGGAATCCACTAGCAAGGTTGATCAAGTCTTGTTAACGAACTCATTCAGAATAACATGGAACCAGAGAAATTTTGAATAACACTATGTTACCTTAACGGGGATATGCACATCCCCAATAATAAGAATATCATATTTCTTGTTGAAAGTAGGAAGGGGAAATTCAAAACCTCCAAATATAATCGATGGAATTTTTCCAATAGAGTTGATAGTATGAACTTGAGGTTGTTTCCTCGGAAAGTGTATCATGTGCTCATTACCATTAACATGAAATGTGACATTGCCTTTAGTGCAATCAATAACAGCCCCTGCAGTATTCAAAAAGGGTCCTCCAAGAATAATAGACATACTATCGTCCTTGGGAATATCAAGAATAACAAAGTCCGTTAAAATCGTAATGTTTGCAACTATAACAAGCACATCCTCACAAATACCGACAGGTATAGCAGTTGATTTATCAGCCATTTGCAAAGATATTTCAATAGGTGTCAACTTATTCAAATCAAGTCTACGATATAAAGAGAGAGGCATAACACTAACATCTCCCAATCAACAGGACCCCGTTCCGAACGTAGGAGGTCCGTTTCCTCCGTTTTGCAGTACGCCAGGCCTCGTTTCCATCGCCTGTCCCGTCCAAGCCCTCCCGATGAACACGACCATGCATTCTGTTCCAACCCAGCCGGTTGGCTCCCACGTGTTCCGTTGCCTGCCGATGAACACGACACATTCCGTTGCCTCCCCATGAACACGACGCATTCCGTTGCCTCCCCATGAACACGACGATGACGCTGTTTCTCCGTTCTGACCCTGCCATGTACACGAGCCCTGGCCGTACGTATGCGCGAGTAGGTGTTCGAGACCCCGCCCATATGTACACATACGTGGCTGTATTTTCTTTCTTGCACCCTGGCCGCTGTACGTACGTGTACATGCTACGTGCGCGCCTCTACTATGACACCTACGTGCCTCTACTACGACACGTGCGTGCCTCTACATCCACCAGTATATATGTACATACACGTTCGCGACCAGAATTACAACGCTACGTACGCTTTGACCAGGTGGGTCCCGACTGTCATGCACTTCCTTGCCTGCGAAGATGTAGCTGGTGGGTCCCAGCAGTCAGGGGGCGAATCGATTTTTTGCCCGAATGCACTTCCTTGCGTGTCAAGATGTAGCTGGTGGCCTGTCCGGTGGGTCCCCGCTGTCAGGTGGAGGAATAATTATTTTGCACGTAATAAGGAGGCACATTCTTACTGCGGCCATGGACCCAGCTGTCAGCCTCTCCACGTACAGTCCACGTCCGATGCAAGCCGTTCCTTGACCATGTGGACGACAGCGAGGCCTAGGAAGGGGACGACGCGGAGCCGGGGAAGACGCGACAGTGGATGCCCATGCGTAGAGGAGTATGAGGGTTCACTGGTTCGCTTCGGTGTGAGGTTGCCGTTGCCGCAGAATAACAGGGGGTGTGGGTGAGTAGGGGCGGTGAGGCCTCCGCCGCATCGCAGCCGGCCATGGGAGGCCGGAGCACGAGGCACGACCGGTGCTGGTTTCGGCGGCTGGAGCAAAAAGACCAGAGGTTGAAGAAGCACTACGGCCATTGGATGGACATCGTACGGTCACTGGAGCTAGAATCGTGCATATTTACTAAGTTGACAAAGCCCTCCGTCCCCATCAACTTAGTAGGCCCACAAGTCAGCCTGCCACTATACTGGGTCCCAGCTACAGGGGGAGTATTCATTTTTTGTGCGTAACAAGGAGGCACTTCCTTGTGTGCGAAGATATAGCTGGTGGGTCCGAGCTGTCAGCGGCGGTAATGTTTTTTTGCGAAATACAGAGGCCCTTTCGGTGGGTCCCTGATGTCAGGTGGAGGAATCATTATTTTGCACGTAATAAGGAGGCATTTCCTTGTGTGCGGTCGTGGACCCAGTTGTCGGCCTCTCCACGTACAGTCCACTTTAGATGCATGTCGGTCATTGACCACGTTGACCAGGCCAAGCTGAGAGCACCAGGGCGGTGGACAACGGCGTGGCCTAGGAAGGGAACGACACGGAGGCGGGGAAGACTCGGCAGTTGTTTCCCACGTGGAGGGGAGTACGACTGTACGAGGGTTTACTGGTTCGTCTGCCATCGCCGGAAAATAACAGCAGGTGTGGGTGAGCAGAGGGATGGCTAGGCCAGCGATGGGAGTATGGTGGGGCGGTGAGGCCTGCGCGGCAGCAGAGCCGACCGCGGGGAGGAGGGAGCAGGCAGTCCCACCGGCGCTTGTTTGAGCGGCTGGAGCTGGAAGAGCAGAGATTGAAGAAGCACGACGGCCGTTGGATGGCCATCCAACAGTCACTGCTTGTGCGTTAACCTTTTTTTTAGGAAAGCCTCAAATCTGTGGAAAACAGCATACAACCCATCTGCCATTATTTCTAACTAGTCGTCAACCCGTGCATGCGCACGGTCTAGTGATTTTGAAAACATGAATTTTGAAATAATTGAAGATCTTTCTCTGTTAATATAGCAGGAGTTCAAAATATATTAGAACTTGGAATGCAACTTTTGAATATCTCCCAACTAATAATTATGCACTATGGAAATATGATTAACACTATGAGACAATTAAATTGGAGAGTGGAAATAAGCTATGGAGTTTTTAAGAAACATTTAGAATGAAATAACGTGAATGAAATGTCTCTAAGCGTAGCCCCATGAAAATCCTTTTGCAATCAAAATGTGGTTCCTTAAGTTTTGATTTTAAGTTAGCATGCATGATTGATCAATCTCACACACTGCATGCTCTGGACATCACAAATAGCTTGCTACACCTGCAATAAATATTCTTGAAATATTAATGCACTTAAAAGCCTTATTAGCTCATAAGTAGAAAAATACAGAAATACTAATGCGAGAATCATATGCTGCCATAACCTGATTTCTTTTCTTGCATGCGAAGTTCTGATATGAGGAGATTGTATCAATGTGGTAGATTTGGCATTATTGCAATACTTATACAAGCTTTAAAAAAAGTACCTTATGAGATACTGATGTGCAACAACAATGAAGATCGTGCTCTCGAGCAATCTATCTATCTTGAACATCAGATGCTTGTAATTATCAGTGTCTTCAAATCCTGGGTAGCGATTTATAATTAAGCTTCCGTAATATTATTTTTCAGGTAAGTTATGATCAACAATTATCTTGCAAATTGTTAACTAAGCACTCTATAATACCAGGGGATAATATAGAAGCATATAAAGAAGGAAGTATAGCTGGACACCCATATTCAGAATGCTGTGAATCATCCATCATGCATAACAAAGGTCAAATTTTAGGAGTGCACTGTTTGGTTGAAACATTTATATAAAGCAATTTTTGTAGTCTGAACCAAAACAACACAACAGAAAGTAAAATAAACATTACATACCTTCTACTTTGTCTACTCTTTGATTGATGAGGTGACCTATTTTTCAATCTGTAAGCTTGTGCTAATGAAGTTCAAGTTATCCATGACACATTTAGAGGAACCAATAGAATAGAATAAATGGAGTACGTGAACCTATAGGCAAAATGTATAGCCAAAACACAAAATACAATGATTCTTATATTAGATGGAAAAAAGATTACTCGTAGCTCATAAAAGGAGCTTATAGTGAATACACTAATATTTTGTATAAAAGTTCTGTCTATTTAAGTGTATATAGAAACTTCTCAAAAGAAAAATCCAGGCTCTTGAAAAGAAACGTTTTTTTGGGCATTCATTGGGACAACACTTTCCAAAACAAAAGAACAGGTGTAAATATTTAATACTCCCTCTGTAAAGAAATATAAGAGCATTTAGATCACTATTTTAGTAATCTAAACACACTTATATTTGTTTACCGAGGGAGTTGTGAGCAATAGTAGGTCAAACGTGTTACCTTCTCTGATACTTTAACCAATATGATGTGGCCTAGAACAGACAATAGCAACTTCTGAAGGTGTATGAGATCATATAACCACCTATATATGCTTAGACATATGATTACCTCAAAATAACCCTAACCCCAAGATCATACAGATGGTTTCTCACACACCTTCGGACCTAGAAGTATTTAGCCCGGCGTAGAAACTGTAAACAATCTACAACATAAGAAGGCTAAAACTTGATCTGAACACCATCAAGGTAAGCATTGTGAATCAGGAACTAAACTTCAAAACCTTTCACTAAAATGGTTTTTTTACTTGAGAAACGATGCACCAACCGCTGATTTGGTCTGTAGGGACGAAATCAACAGTAACAGTTAGCACTTGCTGCATAATATGGGGAGAAATAGGACGACATGAAGATGAAAAAACTTGACATTTTCTGTTTTCCATACAGAGCTACTTTTTAACACTGTCGAGGAGGTGAACAGATTGTCATTCAGCTTTACCATGAGGTTAACTTGAGCATCTTTTTCGATCTCCCGTATTACTTAAAATAGATGCTGCTAAGGTGCCATGTTTTTGACCTTGTGTATGCATATACATTCCATGTCTGCAAATAACAATATATAAAACAAAAGTGCAGACAACACTATAAAGAAAAAAATCACCAGAACAGAGTATGGTTTGTGCTTTTATGATGCACATGTCCTATTGGATAATTGGGTAAGCATAAAACTGAAAGTACAGATCCAACTACAAACTTGTAGTTTTTCCTATAAGATTTAAGAAGCAGAGAGATGTAGACTAAAGAAACGCTACAAAACGACTAATTCAGTTTCCAACAAAATAAGTAGAGGTTCTTGAGTTCACTCTGCAGAAGCCAGAAGTACGGCCACATCTTTCTTGAACTGAATCCCCTAACTGTATTGTATGGCACCCACAAAACATAACCATCGTATTAATACGTATCTAGATAGGTATGAAACAAAACACTTATCATCCAAATCCTCAAAACGAAACTCTATGGTTTTACTTGTTCTTTGAGACCATGTCTCAGAACATCATAATAATCACTAAAAATACAAACCTATTGCATCCTTCCTAGCTCCTTAATTACCTCTACGGCAATCAGTCTACCATAGTCGTTTGGCTCTGCAGCTTTCCCAACAATGGCATCTATTCGATCTGATTTAGGTAGCATGGGTGGATGCATGAGATAATTGCTGCTACTCATCTGGCTTAGGCCGGTGGATTGCTGACTGCCACTACTATCTTGCTGCTACTCAACACCAGGTGATGTCGTTGTCAGCCAGACTTAGCATGACATGTCTAGTGAACTACTTGCGTGATCAACCCCCCTCTTCTGCTACTCCTCAAATTCTTCTGTAAAAGTTACATAGGCACTTACTTTCCTCCAAGAGAGGAACCTCATGTAGATTTAATTGGTACAATCTCCCAGGAGGATCTGTTGTTGTTCATGATATTAGTAGGAGGAGGAAATCAAGAGAACGCCTAGAGGAATCCATTGTTGTTCTTCCTTTAAGGGCCATAGTGCCATAAGACTGCCATACTTCCTCCAATCTGCGGCCTACGGCCTCAGTAGCTATGGTGGTTGTTCAATCCAACTCAAACTCTTATTGATGCACCCCCTTCTCCACGGCATCGTCCATCGTGGGTTGCAATTTGACCTGGCATGGAAGCTGAGGAGATTGAAAGGATCTCCATCTCCGCTAGACCAATGAAGATAGATTGCAGCCAATCCTTCTCGGGGCAGAGTTTAGAACCAATGGAATTGGGGAGAGGTTTGGCTGGCTGGATCGTTTATCTAGATTCATTGTTGCGTGAAGGCTGGCTTTCATCTCTACAACCGTGGAAGCCTTGTGGGACCTATGATTAAAGGCTGGTTTTCATCTCTACAATAGTGGCAGGATTGTGGGACCTGCGATTAATCTTGTTAGTCAAGGATTAAATGAGTTAATCCACACCGTAAAAATTTGGTCCCAACGGTTGAATGGTTAGGTTTTTGGGAGTCTATAATTAGTATAGGTATAGATAATTTACAACCCATTTGCTAATTATTAAGGTTTTTTTGGAGCCCACATCCTTTTTGTTAGCATAACAACCCATATTGTTGCCACGGTTAAAAAATTATACGAAATTTTGCATATTTCGGTGCAGTCTGAACTGTTTTTAATCCCGAAATTTCGACTCACATTCAAACTGATTTTAAAAATAAATGTATATCAATATAAAATCCAACAAATTCTCCAAGCATAAAAAATAATGTAATTTAAAATCTCTAAATGAAAAAAGATATTTGAAACTAATTGCTGGTTTGATGTGTGAAAGTGCATTATATCGACTAGAGGGGGGTGAATAGGCGATTTTTATGAAAGTCTTCAAAATGTGGGAGTTATGAAGACAAACAGCTAAGATTATGCCTATCACTATGCAGCGGAAGTTGGATTACACTAGGCCAGCCATGGTCAAGTATTCAATAGAGTGAAAGCACAATGACATGCAGCTGCAGTGTAATAAGGATCAGGTAGGAAGAAGTTATGAAGCCAAACAGATCATACATTCACGTTGTGAAGACAAAAGATTGAGCAAGCATGCAATGGCTTCACAATGAGTAACAGTACGAAAAAGGAAGTGAAGATGAAACCAGTGACTCGTTGAAGACAATGATGTATTGGACCAGTTCCAGTTGCTGTGACAACTGTACGTCTGGTTGGAGCGGCTAGGTATTTAAACCTTAGGACACACAGTCCCGGACACCCAGTCCTGAACATGCAGATCAGGACACCAAGTCCTCACCGTATTCTCCTTGAGCTAAGGTCACATAGTCCTCGCCCAATCACTCTGGAAAGTCTTCAAGGTAGACTCCCAAACCTTCACAGACTTTGTTCACTGGCAATCCACAATGTCTCTTGGATGCTCTGAACGCGACGCCTAACCATCTGGAGGATTCACAGTCCTCAAGTGTAATAAGTCTTTAGATCACACAGATAAGAAGACTTAAGTGATGCCCAATTTACTCTGGCTCTGGGTGGTTAGGGTTTTTCTCCTCGCTAGGAATTTTCTCTCAAAGGCTTCGAGGTGGGTTGCTCTCAAACGACAAAAGCCGTGCACTAAAATCTGAGCAGCAAACCGTTTACGGTTGTAGGGGGTGGGCTATTTATAGCCACTTGGCAACCCGACCTGATTTGTCCGAAATGACCCTGGGTCACTAAGGAACTGACACGTGTCGCAACGGTCAGATTTCAAACTCTCATGGCAACTTTACTTGGGCTACAAGCAAAGCTGACTTGTCCGGCTCTGGACAAGATTCACTCTCATTGTCTTCACTCGAAGACATAGGTTTTGGTTTAGGCATCACTTCAGTCATTCTGACTGGTTCTCCTGGACCCCACTTAACAATACGGTGGTTCCTATGACTCAACACAAAAGAAAAAGAACTATGAAAGATCTAAGTCTTCGAGCTCCATAGGCTTCATAACGTGTCTTCTTTTGTCATAGTCTTCAAAGTGAATATCTTCATAAACCACCTTTGACTTCAATGTCTTCATACATTTTTGGGGGTCATCTCTGGTAGTAAAAACGAATCAATGAGGGACTTCTACCTGTGTTATCCTGCAATTCTCACGAACACATTAGTCCCTCAAGTAGGTTTGTCGTCAATACTCCAAAACCAACTAGGGGTGGCACTAGATGCACTTACAATCTCCCCCTTTTTGGTGATTGATGACAAACTAGTTGAAGTTTTCAACGGGGAATATATTCTGTGAAATTGTAAAGGGTGAGGAATTGTCTTCATAAGTTGCAAGGGCTCCCCCTGAAGACGTGCATATAGGTTAATTTGCTTTTGGAATGCAAATGCACATGGCAGGTTGTACTTTAGGAGATCCACTTCAGCTTCTGATGACAATCCACTATGCATGTGAAAGTATATGAAGATAATGACATGCATAATGGAAAATGGACGTCTGCAGAATGAGATAACTGCAGAATTTATCGTCGCACATGCGGAATTTATCTTCGCAAAACAGGGTGGCAAACAAGTAGCAGACGACCATCTGGTTTAAGTGTTACAACTCATAAGAACCAAATGAAGCAAAAAACGAGAGTTGTAAGCACGAAGCAAAAAATATAGCAAAACTTAAAGCATCCGCCCATATGGACCCGCTTGAAGACTATCAACCCATATGCTTCTCCCCCTTTTGTCAGCAAGGATCAAAAAGGTTTGAAAACATAGAGTGTCTACTCGTTCCCAGGAGCAACAGGGTCGTTGGAGGTGTTTGGCGGTGCAGAAGAGCTTGGAGGTGCTGAAACAGGTGGCGGTGATGTAGCATAGTCGTCTTCATCAATGATTCTGGCAGTGACTGTGGCAGCAGATGAAGAAAACTCAAAGTCTTCAAGTGATGGTGTGTTGCGCATCACAGCCCTTCTAGGAGGTGTGGTGTCAAACTTGAATCGTTCTGTGAAGCCATCCTCTTCAAGTTCAGCTTCAGTACAGATCATTGAGAGCCCTTTCCAGGTACAACAACAGGTTTCATGAGTGACCAAGGCATTCTTGGTGGCAGGCTCTGGATATATAACTTCAGCAGAGGTATCCACATCTGGCAAGAAGATCCGATGATTTCGGGCTGAGGGCTGATATGAGATCGCAGAGTGCAGTTTGATCAGCCTCATCACCCAAGGAGCATAGAACTTCAAACCAAATAAGTCTGAGCCTGACACTGCAAGTTGGCGTATGAAGAAATCCTGTGCGTTGAAGCATTTGCCATGAAGGATGCAGAATATCATAGTCTTCATTGCATCCTCAATCTTTGCATTTGGAGAGTGCCCCTTAATGGGCCAGAGAGTCCGCCGGATGATGTGATATATGGTCCTGGGCAGGTACTCAAGGTCTTCAACGAAGAACTCAGTAGGATAGGGTGCATCATGGGGCAATGGCTTCATCATTGAGAGCATCTGACTCATATTGGGTTCAGTCCGCTGGAATATGCTCTCAATAGCTTCAGCATGTAGTTGACAGCCTTCCTCGAAGAATTCGCCAGGAGTGGGCAGGCCGGTGAGCTCAATGATATCAAATGCATTGGCTTCATGATGGACATTGCCGGTCATCCACTCCAGGGCCCATGTCTTCGAATCTCTGTTGTATCATTTAATATGGAGGGTGGCATAGAACTAAAGCAGAAGCTCTTCATTCCAGTGCTCTTCATCAGTCATAAACGGCAGTAGACCCACTTGCTTGAAGCAATCTAGCACTTCCTCTAAGCAGGGCAGACCAGCAATGGCTTCAACATCAAGGCGCTTGTGAGGGAAGATGCGACCTTGGTTGTATAGGATGCATGAATAGTAGCTGCGCTGAGGATAGCTCCAGAACCTATCTGATGAAATCCTTTCCCTTGAATAGGGGTTCTTGGAGTTGTTGAAAAATGTATTGTCTGCCTTGAAGCTATTGATGTCAAATGAGCCAGGTGCTGATGCAGGACCTGGGAACCTTGGCAGCCTGTACATGAGGCCTGTGCTTCTGTACATGAGGCTTGTGCTCAACATGGTAATCAAATTGAGGACCTGCAGCAGACTCGGGAATAGAAGTGTCTGGTTCAGTAGCTTCGCTATCTGCTGAAGCTTTTGGTGGGGAGGGCTCCACATTTGCTTCAGTATTTGTTGTGGCAGCCTCAACATTTTCCTCCTCCGCTTGACTAGCTGGAGGGTCAGTCACAAGCACGTTCTCCTGGAGAACTGCTTCTTGATGGAGCATTGGAGTGGGCTCTTGTGGTGTTTCTTCTTCGGATGATGCAGCCGGAATATCTTCAGCTTGGACTTGAGGCCTTGGACCTTTGCGAAGCCTGCGGAACACAGACGACACTTGTGGGGTTGGAGTGGGCTGAGCCTCAAAGTCCTCTTCCTCTTGAGGGCGATCCGCCCATGACGCGTCTTGTGCAATTGGCGTCAGTGGACGACCAATGCTGATGAGCTCGCTTTGTTCATACTGAGGAAGGGCTGCATCATCTTGCACATTGTCCTGATGACCAATGGCTTTAGCAGCAATTGGGTCGGCTGCTGGTATGTCTTCAGCTTCAGGAGCCTCTGTGGAAGCAGGCTCATGAACTGTCAATTGGCGTTTTGCATTGGGGTGAACCATTGAGATAGGTTCAACTATCAAGGGCTCTGTGGGAGCAGCCCGAGATTTCTTGATCTTGCGCTTCTTCTTGCTGGGGGCAGTAGGAGAGGCTTCAGAGCTCTTCCTTTTCCTTGCTTCAGCCTCAGCAGTTCTTGTCTTCTTTAGCTCTGAAGCTGTTGACTGGCTCTTTGGCTTCGACCCAGTCGTTGCAGTTGAGATGACAATTGGAACCGCTTCTTGCCTAGATGCCTCTGGTTCAGCCATAGCAGGCTTCTTCTTCTTTGCGACCATCTTGGGGTCAATGCCTGGACGCCCAAGTGCCTTGCGCTTTTCAGCCTCATTGTAGGCTTGTACACATCTTTCCGCCAGAGACTTCATTCGCTCACGTGAGCTCTGAGCTTCGGCATGCTTCTTCAGAAAATTTTCTTTGAGCTCATGCAACATGGCCTTGAAGCTCTTCACTTCTTGCACGCTGAGCTTGGCCATATGCTTCTTGAACTGAGCCTTTTCATGATCAATTTTCTGCTTCAGTTCAACTATCCGTTGGGCAATAGCAAGTTCTGAAGCAATAGTGCCTTGGAATGCGACGCTGAGGCCAACGGGCAGCTGTAGATCTTCGAAGCTTATGTCAGGTGAGGCAAACCATTCATCGATGAAATTGTGGATGATGGCGACATCAAATAGAGGCAAATTGTTGAAGATTTCAGCTTCTTCTTTGCTTTTGATGAGCTGCTCTAGAGCATCATCTCCAAGATCTTCATCACTTGATAGATCAATGGCTTTGCTGCGCAGAATGGCAGCAGCTGTGAGCTCTTTGCCGGTATGTGGCTGAGGCACTTTGGCCTTCTGGGGCTTGGAGACGCGGGATACGTCTTCAAACTGCACACTGACTTCAGGAGGTGCAGTTGCCAATGGCTTCGCCCTTGAGACTTTTGATGAAGGGGCTGGCTTTGAAGCTTTTGGCTTCTTTGACTGCTCTGGCTTCGGTACAGCAGGAGCTTCATCGGACTCAGAGTCAGCTGGAGGGTCATTCACGGCAGTCCCTTGGACTAGGATGTGGGTGATGAGGCCTTCAAGGTTGGCAAACGGACCGATGATATTGGGTTCGGCATCGCGTGTGCCATCTGCCCTTGGTGCGGAGGGACCAGGGTTGAAGTCTAACCCAAATTTCTTCTTGTTCAACTTCGCTGATTGTTGAGCAAACTGGAAGTTGCGCTTGAACAGATTGTCGTCACGACACCAGAGTAGTGACGATGGATGTGCATCATCAGGCTATGGTCCTCGGACCATGCATGGGTAGAAGCCTTGAGCAATGGCTTCATCTCTGGTCCTGGGTATGACATTCTTGAAACGGATGTACCCCCATGGTCTCCTGATGGCACTTTTCTCAGCATACTCCTGGGTGACGAAGCGGTATTTGAACCATTGTTCTGCCCAATAGCATCGAATCCATTAGATTCGAGTCTTGCGCTGCCCATAGTTCTCTTCAGGATCTGTTTTATACATTTCTGCCAGGTCTTCAGGCAGATCTTTGGAAGTTCCTTCATGTCTCTGTCTTCCCCCCTTCCTTGCTGCTGCTTCTGAAGCCATAAACTTTAACTTGAAAGGCTTCAAAACTTTCAAAGGTTTTCTTTTGCTGGACCAACAGGAACTGGCTTCAGGAAAGTTTATGTGATGCTGTAGGAATTCTGCAAATGAATGCAGACTATGAGAACCAAAGGATTCTCCCACGGACATGTACCTGTGACAGCATTAAGGTGCGAGGGAAGGGGAAGAGGTCATATGCATTCTCGGAAGGTTTGGAAGATTAATCAGTTTAGAAGACATTGACCTCATCGTGCGAAGACATTCACTCATAGACAAGAAGTTGGTTCCAGATTTGTACGAACCCACAGATCAGTACAAGTGAGGAATCTAACTACTTCATGAAGCACAAGTGAATATACTAGGCATGTTATGAGATGCAGATTGAGAGATCTAACTTGTGTGAAGATAAACTTCTTATGGTAGAAAGTGATAGAACCATGAGATCAAAAGGGGCTGTAAAAAGAAGTTTTATTTACCACACTTGGAACTGCTAGACGGAAGTGGGAGTTGATGCCGAGCAGTTCAATCCTCCATGCCCTAACTTGGCGATGGAAGACACCTACGGCGACGGCGGAGAGGACGATGTCTACAGTCGGCGTGAGTACGGCGTCGGAGAAGTTGCGGCAGCGAAGCGCTTCATCGCCGGCGTCGTCGAGTGCTAGCGGTGGTGCTAGGGTTCGTGCGAGGGTGGAAGAAGGAGATAATGACCGCGGTAAGTGTGAATTTATAGGCTCAGGGGCGGCACTGTGCTATTACACAGGTGCCCCTGCGATTCGCATCTGAGGAACGCGTGGCCAGTTTGTGGAAGTTTTGGGTTTGTTCCACATCCCACGCACGCCTGGATTGTCGGGCAGTCGTTCCTGCTTCTCCGGATTTTATGTGGAGGAATGAGCATTGAAAGCGGACTTTATGGTTGTCTCTTTATCTTCAGCTGACAAGGACGCAGTGAAGACATTCGACAGTTTCAATAGAATGCATATGACTTGGAGAGATAGAATTTGAGATAGAAAGCATAGAGAGATTAGGGTCCGATCACATTCACTTAGTTCAAAAGATTCAACCAAGAATACATAGATATAAGTGAATGCTGTAGAGGACAGAACACTAGTATGTATACATCTATATAATCAACGTAGAGAAGATAATCATGAAGACATGTTGAGTTCGAAGCCAAACCAAATGTGAAGATATTGCAAGGTAACGCCATGAGTGAAACACTTCAAAATAGAACGTTTGGTGGTGGCGTTACCCACCGTATAGGAAGTATTAGACCCAGACACGGCGCACAATTATCGTGGCGCTCCGAAGTCAAATTCCACATTAATGTATTCACACTTAGAATGTATGTCTTCATTGATTGAAGATATACTTTACTTTGTGTGTTGAACATCTAAGTCATCAATATGCATAAGTGTTAGGATGTGTGCCTGATCACAGGACATTTGAGGATTCCAGGATATTTAGCTCACACCGTAACTTGCAAAATCTCTTCTCATCCAAGGGCTTGGTGAAGATATCTGCCAATTGCTCTTCAGTGTTGACGTGTATGATATCAATGTCTTCCTTCACAACATGATCTCTGAGAAAGTGATGACGAATTTCAATGTGCTTTGTCTTCGAGTGCTGAACTGGGTTGTTGGCAATCTTGATGGCGCTTTCGTTGTCGCAGTAAAGTGGCACTTGCTTCAGATGAATGCCATAGTCCTTGAGTGTTTGCTTCATCCACAGAAGCTGAGCGCAGCAAGATCCAGCAGCAATGTATTCAGATTCAGCAGTGGAGAGAGATACACAGTTCTGCTTCTTTGAAGACCAACATACAAGTGATCGTCCCAGAAAGTGACATGTGCCTGATGTAGACTTGCGATCAACTTTGTCACCAGCATAATCAGCATCCGAAAATCCAACCAAATCAAACTCTGAGCCCTTTGGATACCATAATCCTAGAGTTGGGGTGTGAGCCAAATATCGAAGAATTCGCTTCACAGCTAAGTGATGCGACTCCTTTGGTGCCGCTTGAAATCGAGCACACATGCAAACACTAAGCATAATATCTGGCCTAGATGCACATAAATAAAGCAAAGAACCAATCATGGAGCGGTATACCTTTTGATCGAACTCTTTACCATTGTCGTCAGGACCTAGATGATGTTTGGCTGGCATTGGTGTTGTGAAGCCTTTGCAGTCTTGCATACCGAACTTCTTCAGGCAATCTTTGAGATACTTCTCTTGAGATATGAAGATGCCATTGCGTTGTTGTCGTATTTGAAGACCAAGGAAGAACTTCAGCTCCCCCATCATGGACATCTGATATTGCTCTTGCATCATATATCCAAACTCTTCACTGTACTTCTGATTGGTGCAGCCGAAGATAATGTCATCCACATATATTTGGCACACAAACAGTTCACCATCATATGTCTTCGTGAAAAGAGTGGGATCCAGGGAACCAGGTATGAAGCCTTTGCTCTTCAGGAAGTATTTGAGTGTGTCATACCAGGCCCTAGGGGCTTGTTTGAGGCCATACAGTGCCTTGTTGAGCTTGTATACCATGTCAGGATGTTTTGGATTTTCAAAGCCAGGCGGTTGTGCAACATACACTTCTTCTTCAATCTTGCCATTGAGAAAGGCACTTTTCACATCCATTTGATATAGAAGTATGTTATGATGATTTGCATAGGCCAGCAGTATGCGTATGGCTTCAAGCCTAGCCACAGGAGCAAATGTTTCATCGAAGTCAATGCCCTCCACTTGAGTATATCCTTGAGCAACGAGACGAGCTTTGTTTCTGACAACTTGACCATGCTCATCTTGTTTGTTGCGGTATATCCATTTGGTGCCTATTATGTTGTGCTTCCGTGGATCAGGACGCTTAACCAGTTCCCATACATTATTCAGCTCAAACTGTTGAAGCTCTTCTTGCATAGCTTGAATCCATTCAGGTTCCATGAAGGCTTCTTCAACTTTCTTGGGTTCTGATATTGAGACGAATGCGAAGTGCCCACAGAAATTTGCTAGCTGAGTTGCCCTTGAACGAGTGAGTGGACCAGGTGCATTGATGCTGTCAATTATTCTGTCAATCTGCACTTCATTGGCAACACGAGGATGTACAGGGCGAAGACTTTGCTCTTGCTGATCTGTGTTGTTGTTGGGAGGAATGTCTTCAGGCTGAGCATTGTCTTCATGTTGATCAGGTGCTGAGATGATAAGTTCTTCTTCAGGATGAGCTTCAGAAGGTATAATCTCTCCAGTTCCCATTAGCTTGATTGATTCACTAGCTGGAACTTCATCTAGCACATTTGGCAGTTGCTCTCTTTGTGAACCATTTGTCTCATCGAACCGCACATCCACTGTTTCAACCACTTTGTAATGAAAGAGATTGAAGACTCTGTAGGAGTGCGAATCCTTTCCATATCCAAGCATAAAGCCCTCATGTGCTTTTGGTGCAAACTTTGAGGTGTGGTGTGGGTCCTTGATCCAGCACCTTGCGCCAAATACTCTGAAGTAACTGACATTTGGCTTCTTGCCAGTTAGGAGTTCATAAGATGTCTTGTTCAGAAGCTTGTGAAGATAAACACGATTGATTGTATGGCATGCAGTGTCAATGGCTTCAGTCCAGAATTTTCTTGGAGTCTTGTATTCATCTAGCATTGTTCTGGCCATCTCAATGAGTGTTCTGTTCTTGCGTTCGACGACGCCATTCTGCTGTGGCGTGTACGGAGCTGAGAATTCATGTGTGATGCCCAAGGTATCAAGATATGTATCAAGGCCAGTGTTCTTGAATTCAGTGCCATTGTCACTTCTGATGTGCTTTATCTTGGCGCCAAAATTGTTCATAGCTCGATTGGCGAAGCGTCTGAAGACATCCTGCACTTCAGTCTTGTAAAGGATTATGTGCACCCAAGTATATCTAGAGTAATCATCAACAATGACGAAGCCATAGAGGCAAGCAGTAGTAGTAAAAGTTGAGTAGTGAGTGGGACCGAAAAGATCCATGTGGAGCAGTTCGAAGGGTTGAGTAGTAGTCATGATTGTCTTCGAAGGATGTTTTGCCCTTGTCATCTTCCCTGCTTCACAGGCACCGCATAAGTGATCTTTCTTGAACTTGACGCCCTCGATGCCTATGACATGCTTCTTCTTCGCAAGGGTGTGGAGGTTCCTCATGCCAGCATGCCCAAGCCTCCGATGCCAAAGCCAGCATTCTGAAGCTTTTGCAAGAAGACATACTGCAAGTTGTGGCCCTGCTGAGAAATCTACCACATACAAATCATCTTTCCGATACCCTTCAAACACTAGAGACTTGTCAGATTCCATTAGTACTAGGCAACGATATTTTCCAAACATTACGATCATGTTCAAATCGCAAAGCATTGAGACAGACATTAAGTTGAAGCCAAGGGATTCAACAAGCATGACTTTATCCATGTGTTGATCCTTTGAGATTGCAACTCTACCTAGACCCAATACCTTACTTTTACCAGTGTCAGCAAATGTGATGTGGCTCTTGTCGGATGGACGTAAGGTTGAGTCCATAAGAAGGCTTCTTTTGCCAGTCATGTGATTTGTACACCCACTGTCAATAATCCATTCTGAAGACTTTGAAGACGCTGGTGTCGTACCCTACAGTGCAGTTAGGGGGATAGGCTTCACGAAGAGAATTGTGAAGCAAAAACATTTGACGAACCAGTGGGTTATGAAAACTTAGATCCAGATTAGGACTAATAGGGAGAGTAGCATGCGATTCAGGAACGAAGTACATAATGATGCCATTCGGGCATTTTATCTTGCGCCCTACAAGATTTTAAGGTCCCCAGCAATAGCGTCAGAAGATTTTGTTTTTCTGCTGGAGACCTTTCCCTGCAAAAGAGAGTTAAGCTTTCTTAACCACCCACATCTTCAAGGGTGGCTTAGAAGCAATAAGTCTAAGTGCAGCATCTGAGAATTTTGGCTTTGAAGCCTTAGCAAACAGTCTTGCAGGTGGACAATAATACTCATAGGAATAAGCAGAATAATTTTTGGTCATATGAACATGACGGTTCGATGAACCGCTCTCATATTCATATGCCTGAGTATGGTTTCCCTGCAAAACATTTGCGTTAGTGTGACTCAGGTGAGTCCTCTGTTTGTATGAAGCCTTTGGACCGTATGAAGCCTTTGGTCTGAGGTTTGTCTTCTTCAAGTGAGGTGTCATGAAGACATTCACAGGAAGATTTTCCAGACACTTTTTCGGAACCCAGATCTTCTTCATAGGCGGTCCATTCCTGCAGTTAGTACCAATGTACCTGGCAAACACTTCACCATTCTGATTCTTAAACAGTTTATAGTTTGCATCAAAGGATTCATCAATGATAATGGGGTTAGCACAAGTGAAGCCAGATAAATTGGATGGATCTGCTGAAGGTTCCTTTGCAGCAACCCATGTGGTTTTGGGGTACTGCTCAGGTTTCCAGTAAGAGCCATCTGCATTTATTTTCCTTACGAACCCAACACCCTCTTTCCTAGGGTTTCGGTTCAGAATCTGCTTCTTGAGGACATCACATAATGTCTGATGTCCTTTAAGACTTTTGTACATCCCTGTTTCAAGCAATGTCTTCAACCTAGCATTCTCATCAGCAATAGCAGTGGTATCCTCAGCAGAGGGGTTAGTTACCACATCAACAGTTGAAGATATTGCAACAGCAGTAGCAGTGGAACATTCAGCAACAGAAGTAGCATTATCACGCTCAATGCATTTAAGACATGGTGGTTCAAATCCTTCCTGAGCGGAACTGATCTGTTCGGCGCGAAGTGACTCGTTTTCCTTTTGAAGATCTTCATGAGCCGCTCTCAATTTCTCAAGTTCTTGCTTCCTTTGAAGATAATCATAGGAAAGCTTTTCATGAGTTGTTGAGAGAGTATCAAGACGATCTTCAAGTTCCTGATACTTAACGTGAAGATTTTTTATGTCTTCAATTAAGGATTCAGATCGAGTCATTTCAGCACCCAACAGATCATCGCTTCTGTCTAACAGTTTTTGAATATGTTCCATAGCTTTCTGTTGTTCAGTTGCAATTTTAGCAAGTGTTTTGTAGCTGGGTTTTGAATCACAGTCAGAGTCATCGTCACTAGATGTTTGATAGCGAGTAGTGCGTGTGTTTACCTTGGCACCGCGTGCCATGAAGCAGTAGGTAGGAGTGGAGTCGTTCTTGTCATTTGCATCAGTGTCGGTGATGAAGTCATTGTCTTCAGTGTTGAAGATGGACTTGGCGACGTATGCTGTAGCCAGACTCGCAATGCCAGAATCAGACTCCTCCTCAGACTCCACCTCTGCCTCCTCAGAAGCGGACTCCTCCTCTGAATCCATTTCCTTGCCAACAAACGCACGTGCCTTGCCAGATGAGCTCTTCTTGTGTGATGAAGACTTTGAGGAAGACTTGGAAGAAGACTTTGAGTATTTCTTCTTCTTCTTGTCGTCAGAATCATATTCCTTGCTCTTCTTCTTCCTTCTGTTCTCATTGTCCCACTGTGGACACTCAGAGATGAAGTGTCCAGTTTTCTTGCACTTGTGACATGTTTTCTTCTTGTAGTCATGAGCAGAAGCTTCATCATTCCTTGAGCTTGATCGTGAAGATTTTCTGAAGCCTTTCTTCTTGGTGAATTTTTGGAACTTCTTCACTAGCATTGCAAGTTCCCTTCCAATGTCTTCAGGATCATCAGAACTGCTGTCAGATTCTTCTTCAGATGAGGAAACAGCTTTTGCCTTCAAGGCACGAGTTCGCCCATAGTTTGGACCGTAGATATCTCTTTTCTCAGAAAGCTGAAACTCATGTGTGTTGAGCCTCTCAAGTATGTCAGACGGATCGAGTGTCTTGAAATCAGGACGTTCTTGAATCATCAGGGCTAGGATGTCAAACGAACTATCAAGTGATCTCAGCAGCGTCTTGACGATTTCATGTTTGGTGATCTCAGTGGCGCCGAGGGCTTGAAGCTCATTTGTGATGTCAGTGAGCCGGTCAAATGTGTGCTGGACATTCTCATTGTCATTTCGCTTGAAGCGGTTGAAGAGGTTGCGAAGAACACTGATTCTTTGATCTCTCTGGGTTGAGATGCCTTCATTGACCTTGGAGAGCCAGTCCCAGACCAGCTTGGATGTCTTCAAGGCACTCACACGGCCATACTGTCCTTTTGTCAGATGACCACAGATGATATTTTTGGCAGTAGAGTCCAGTTGAGTGAACTTCTTGACATCAGCAGCAGTGACACCTTCTCCAGCCTTGGGAACGCCGTTCTCGACGACATATCATAGGTCGACGTCAATGGCTTCAAGATGCATGCGCATCTTATTCTTCCAGTAGGGATATTCAGTTCCATCGAAGACGGGGCACGCAGCGGAGACTTTGATTATCCCTGCAGTAGACATAGCTAAAACTCCAGGTGGTTAAACCGAATCACACAGAACAAGGGAGCACCTTGCTCTGATACCAATTGAAAGTGCGTTATATCGACTAGAGGGGGGGTGAATAGGCGATTTTTATGAAAGTCTTCAAAACGTGGGAGTTATGAAGACAAACAGCTAAGATTATGCCTATCACTATGCAGCGGAAGTTATAAAACACTAGGCCAGCCATGGTCAAGTATTCAATAGAGTGAAAGCACAATGACAAGCAGCTGCAGTGTAATAAGGATCAGGTAGGAAGAAGTTATGAAGCCAAACAGATCATACATTCACGTTGTGAAGACAAAAGATTGAGCAAGCATGCAATGGCTTCACAATGAGTAACAGTAAGAAAAAGGAAGTGAAGATGAAACCGGTGACTCGTTGAAGACAATGATGTGTTGGACCAGTTCTAGTTGCTGTGACAACTGTACGTCTGGTTGGAGCGGCTAGGTATTTAAACCTTAGGACACACAGTCCCGGACACCCAGTCCTGAACACGCAGCTCAGGACACCAAGTCCTCACCGTATTCTCCTTGAGCTAAGGTCACATAGTCCTCGCCCAATCACTCTGGAAAGTCTTCAAGGTAGACTCCCAAACCTTCACAGACTTCGTTCACTGGCACTCCACAATGTCTCTTGGATGCTCTGAACGCGACGCCTAACTGTCTGGAGGATTCACAGTCCTCAAGTGTAATAAGTCTTCAGATCACACAGATAAGAAGACTTAAGTGATGCCCAATTTACTCTGGCTCTGGGTGGTTAGGGTTTTTCTCCTCGCTAGGAATTTTCTCTCAAAGGCTTCGAGGTGGTTTGCTCTCAAACGATAAAAGCCGTGCACTGAAATCTGAGCAGCAAATCGTTTATGGTTGTAGGGGCTGGGCTATTTATAGCCACTTGGCAACCCGACCTGATTTGTCCGAAATGACCCTGGGTCACTAACGAACTGACACGTGTCGCAACGGTTAGATTTCAAACTCTCATGGCAACTTTACTTGGGCTACAAGCAAAGCTGACTTGTCCGGCTCTGGACAAGATTCACTCTCATTGTCTTCACTCGAAGACATAGGTTTTGGTTTAGGCATCACTTCAGTCATTCTGACTGGTTCTCCTGGACCCCACTTAACAGTACGGTGCTTCCTATGACTCAACACAAAAGAAAAAGAACTACGAAAGATCTAAGTCTTCGAGCTCCATAGGCTTCATAACGTGTCTTCTTTTGTCATAGTCTTCAAAGTGAATATCTTCATAAACCACCTTTGACTTCAATGTCTTCATACATTTTTGGGGGTCATCTCTGGTAGTAAAACCGAATCAATGAGGGACTTCTACCTGTGTTATCCTGCAATTCTTAAGAACACATTAGTCCCTCAACTAGGTTTGTCGTCAATACTCCAAAACCAACTAGGGGTGGCACTAGATGCACTTACAATGTGTTTTAAAAATGTACAGCCCATTTCTCATTACTGATAGGCCATTTTCTCGGCCACCCGAATGAAGCTCTCCTTGTCTTGAAAGATTTGCAGCCCAACAGGCCTAACAAAGTGACTTACTTGGCAAATCACAAAAAAACTAGGTTGTGGCCATGGACCGAGTTGTCAGTCCATTTGTTTTTTTAGTCCATTTGGTGGGCTGGGTGAAACAATGATGTAGCATCTATGCAGCCCATTTAAATCCCATTTGCATTTTTCTCGAAATCCGCGGACCTGCTGGGCTGGGTGAAAATATCATGTTGGGCTAGACGGAGAAATGTTATAAAAACATAAACACATGATTGCACGCTAGTAAAATCTTTGCAAGCTTATGTACGCAATCACTAGGAGTTAACTTGCCAAGTTATATATAAAAAATTGTTATTATTATTTTGTAAGAACTTTCAGCTTACGAAATAAAATATCATTTTAATTTGATGAGTTAATAGTACCTGGGGTATTATTATTTTTTAGGCTAGACGTGGGATATTTGAGTTGGTTCTAGGGGAAAGTACTGGGAGAAAACTCAATTTACATCGAGAAAGAAAGTGGGAGAAAATTTAGAGACCTGCTGGGTCCACCTGAGGAGGGGAATATGTTGGGAGAAGGAGATTCAATGCACGGCTGCCGAGTAAACTAGTTTTTTGACGAACAAGTGAACTAGTTTACATACATAAGCAAATAGCCACTGAAAAAAGCAATCAGGTTAATGGGTTCTTAATAGAAATATTTCGGACAAAACAGATAATTACGACACATAGGATAATGCATGAAACACTCAGATGATAAAGGTTCTTATAAACAGATAAAGTACAACATCTAGACCTTCCTGGCACGCTTGATCATGACGTTGCGGCTATCCGTGTACTCGTCGGTTACGGGAAGCAGACATGCCCTCATGTCTAAGATCTGCATGTACATGTCGTACCATGTGTATGCGTCCTTGGCCGCATAGGTTATGTAGGCTAGATTCAGAGGTACCTCCCACATGTTCAGGTCGTCTTCTTTCGTGTTGGCGTATCAGAGGTTGATGATGGTCTCAGCGAGGTCAACCACGGAGTCCTTCTCATGCCCGTTGCTGATGATCTTGTATTGCTTCTGGATGTCGACAAGCTTGTTGCACCAGATGGCCGAATCATCGTGTTCTTCCTTCTCTCCACTGTAGCAAAGGTGCAGTCGGCGCTGCCGATGAAACGGGCGAATGCTCCAGAACCTAGTGCAGCCATAGGACTGAGGCAAGGCAGAGCTTCACCGAGTCTGTATCGTTGGTGTACATCACATTCAACTTGGTGCAGCCATAGGACTAAACGGCGAACTCGAAGGGGAACTCCTTGCTGAAGTCCATATCCAGCAGGCTCACCCCTTGGATTGCCATTGGAGTCTCTTCGAGTGAATGAGTGTGTAGGTGGCGGCAGCAGTTCGTTTTTCAGCTCTTGGGGAACTAGATTCAACAGTAAGCTGAGTGTGTACAGGCGACAACAGTTACAACCCCTCCCTCGTCCGCTGGACGCCCGGTAGAAGATGCACCCTCAGCCACACGTCAGTTCACGAGCGGGTCTGTATTGGTACTATAATAACAGGAGTTAATGGTCACTTTACTTAAATTTAATTAGCTTTAATAGAAATTTGTACTTAAACAAGCAATGCATTCGCTCATTCTATCAGTGCCTTAGGATCAACATGCACAACAATTAGAATTATTATTCTCACGACGCACACGATCAGCACATTTGTCGCACTTTCACAAAGATAATACAACCAAGTTTGAACTGTTTGTTATGGTTGTTGTCCTCTGCATCATCATGTCGTGTTTCCCAGCTTGCAAGATTCAAAACCAACAAATAAGATCCAAATAATAAGTACAACAAAGATGCCTACACATCTCATTGATTCCCAGCTTGCAAGATTCAGAACCAACAAATAAGATCCAAATAATAAGTACAACAAAGATGCCTACACATCTCATTAATTCCCATCTTGCAAGATTCAGAACCAACAAATAAGATTCAAATAATAAGTACAACAAAGATGCCTACACATCTCACTGATTCCTAGCTTGCAAGATTCAGAACCAACCCATTAGAGCCTTTTGATAAAGTGAATATCGGGATTAAATCCATCTTGGCTAGCCATGTCATACAATCGAAGAACTTGGCGAATGCTCTTGACCGTCACAACATCTGTAGTTGAGTATTCCTATTTGCACAGCATGTTTGTGCAGCACAAACAAGGAGACAGGAGAGCATGATTTCACTTTAATAGCGGCCTCCTTGAACTCAACCTCCAGCTCTACTTGGATGAGGTCTGCCTGGAGTTCCATGATTCAATTCATGCACCTTTTTCTGCAGTTCACCTGAAATGAAGCAAAGATTGCATCATTCAGCTAGCAAGAAGTACTTGCTCTTGTGAGCTGGCAGGTTCTTCTTTAGTAGTTGCACTAAAATTGAGGAACATTAAGGTTGGCTATCCAGCTCATGTAAGGTGCAACTATAATTTTCTTTTCCTTTTGTGCAGTTCCACTAAAGTAAAGTGCCATTGTGGTGACAGTGACGGCTCCATCTTGCAAAGGCTAATAAAATGTTGCACGAGATTACTAACAGAACTTGGCGTAGATTTTGGAAACTCCAATCACCATTTTGTGCAGTTCCACCAAAATTGAGAGATGTTGCCCACGTGACATTTTAGTTGAACCGCACAAGACACTCATTCCAAGAAAAGTGTTTTGTGCAGTTCACCAAATGGTCACAATAGCAACAAGGTGAAATGGATATCCCTATCTGCACAAAAAGATAGAAAGTAAACAGTTGTTGGTCAATAAGAATATATGAAACACATACAAAATGAAAAGAAGCATCTTAATTATGTTCATGTCAATCACGCTAGGACAGTAGAAATTTTAAAACGTCAGCAATGCTTCATGTTACCAGAAGCATTACGATCTACAATGAGATTCCTCGAATATGGGATTACTTTAATGGTGGCATTGCTTGTTTACCAGACACAGTAAATCAACAGCAGCTAAAGAGTTGGTTTAAGGGCATGGGACCGTGGGGACACCAGGACACTCAGCAGCGTAAAGGATCAACTTACTTATCATACTGGGGAAAACAGCAGGAGTGCCATTGTACTATGTGAGGACAACAAATCTAATCCTGGAGACATTGTACTATGTGAGGGCAGCAAATCTAATTCTGGAGACCTTTTACTATGTGAGGCAGCAAATCTAATCCTGGAGACCTTTTACTATGTGAGGGCAGAAAATCTAATCCTGAGACCTTTTACTATGTGAGGGCAGCAAATCTAATCCTGGAGACCTTTTACTATGTGATGGCAGCAAATCTAATCCTGGACATACCCTGTTGACTTGTCCACCAGCCGCCACTTTCTATCCTTTTTTCAACCAATAATAGATATGTTCCTTATCCAATTTGTATTACGTTTTCCCATTATTTCCCTTTTCAACCAAGGGACCGGTTGGGTATCCGGTCTCTACTACTTTCACCATATTATTTCCTCTTTGAATCAAGTCCTAGATTCATGCTACAACTTTCCCCCCTTTCTTTGTTGTTTGAACAAAGCCCTAGATTTGAATGCATGAAGTAGCTTTACCTCTAATAATACTAAAAATTTAGGTGGCTTTGGAAGAGCTGATGGGAGTAGAAAAAGATGCACATGAAGACACGTGGGGAGCTGGGGCAGTAGAGCAAAGCCGCTTTCGAAGAACTTATACCTGAGGGTCGCCGGGATGTCGGCGGCGGGAGGTCGGATCTGCGGACAATACGGCAGGGAGGAAGAAGGGTCGGAGGACCTCCCGAGCTAGCCATGTGTCAGAGAGAACGGCATGGTCAGAGGATCGAGCCCCTCCGGCAGCTGTGGGGTTCCTCCCTCGGCGGCGATGACCGCGTGAACGATGCACCTTTTAGTCCTCTACACACACCGACCGAAGGGATCCGGCCGGATCTGTGACCAGCGATGAGCAGAGAGAAAATGTTGCTACCGCTATCTTGTTTATATTTGGAGAGGATGAGAGAATGAAGAGAGCAACTCTAGTAAAGCAAGCGCTCAGGCCCCTGCGTCCATATATAGTGGAGTGATTATCTTTTTTCTCTCCACAACAAGTGTTTCAATTTGTGTACGTGGCATTAAAGAAAAGAAACTCTCTATTTGAGGTGACTACTATACGACTCCTACTTACTACTAGTAGTACTATAGTATTGTTCACTTGTGCTGCCCGCCCCTCCATTCATTAAACAACCCCACGGGTGAATAAACATACATTAAGCACTGTATTTATATGGAATGAACAAGCTCGAACTATTTTCTCGTAGTTAAAAGTTGAGGGCGGGGCTTTTCCTGGGAAGTAGGCGCGGCAGTTTTCGGGTAGGGCCAGAAGACTATTTTTTTTTAAACTTCGAGACGGCCACATAGCATGGAGCCGACCCCAACGATTTTAAGCTTACAGGCACGGTACACGCTGTCCTAGACTACTATACACATGAAACTGCCACACGAGCGTCCGGGCTGTGCTTTGCTCTTCGCCTCTTCGGGAAGTCGAACAACGATGGGATACTACTGCACTAGAGGAGTACTACAGTACACTTCTGGCCACCTGACACCGATTAAATTGCTGCATGTCCACTGCGTGCGGGAGGGAGAGCGTGTAGCAAATGCTTCTCCTAGTCTTACCAGCCACCACGCTCATGGGTGAGGGAAGGACGCTCCTGCCTTTGCGTGTATGATAGGTGGGCCCTACAGGTGTGTGGCCAACCTGTCATACAGCCAAAGGCAGGTGCAGTTAAGTCCGCGAGGGAGAGGATAATCAAACTTCTTGTTGATGTACGAGTTGACGCGACACATCAAAGCACTGCACTCGATATATTTCAATAATTTGCGTGTGTGACTCCCGGATGCAGAGGCCGGGGGTCATCATCCTCCTTTTCGAGAAAAAACAGACGCGTGTGTGAGAGGATTAGTGCATGCGTGCACCTCTTCTCTTCCTGTATAACGTACTACTAAACTCAGAGTACAAGTTTTTGTGGGTGGCATGATGGTGCGTGCGAGAAGTCCCGAGAGATAGGTTTAATGCATTAATTGCAATGCATGCATGCATAAAGTACATGCATTGGTTAATTTTCTCTTAATACTTGCATGCAATGATTTAATGCACCTTGGAATCTGAACAAGTGTTGGGGAACAACCAAATTGAGCCTTATAAAATGGAAAAACTAAAATTTTGGGATAAGCCCTATAAAACCGGAAAGGAGGGAGTAGAAAAAGAAGTACTCCATCCGGGAATAGTGCCGCACTTCGAAACTAGAACCGTCAATAAATTTTGAGCTTGTGTCTCGTCACATTCCAAATTACTCCACGCTATATTGTATTGCAAACCTGTTCACACCGATCACAACCTAAACGGTTTCCCACTTAGGAGCGTATTAGTACTCGGTTATAAATACTAGTATGCCAAGATGACTGCACATTCCTCCTCAACTCCTCATCCACAAAAACAGACAAGTCATTCAGCATCCTTCCCTTGCGTCTGCCATGGCTAGCGTGAGTTCTGGGTCAAGAGATTGCCACCAGGGAGAGGCGAGCATGGAAGCGGAAGCACGAGAGATGTCTCGCCTCGCTGCGAGAGCAGCCGACATGTCCCACCACGCGGAAGTAGCAGCATAGAGGTCCCGCCGCGCTGTCGATGCAGCAGACTGGTCCGGCCGCGCCGCGGAAGCAGCAAAGATGTCCCTCTGTGCTAGGAATGTAGTAGAGATGTCCCGCCATGCCGCGGCGGCCTGGGAAAATTTCTCGCGGATAGGCGACGACTGTTACAGGAGCATGCATGCGATCGTCCATAGCCAGATGGATCAGATCTCCGGCTCGGCGAGGTTGTAGGACGACATGATAGCCTCGTTTGAACAGGCTACCGGTGTCATCCGGCAACTAAGGGAGGGCAATGAGAGGCTCCGGGCCGAGCGCGACCTGCTGAGGGAGAAGATCGTCCGAAGTGCAGACCAGCAGGAGGAGACCAGTGCCTTGTTGAAGAAACTTATGGACGAGAATGACATGCTCCGCAACGAGCGCCAAACACTAGTGGAGCAATCCGTGGATGTTCTCAAGCAGCCTCTTGAGGACACGAAAGAGCTCATCGCCGCTCGCCGCGGAGACTAGTTTCCTAGTTTCTTTTGATGTAATAATCGGTTTATGATGTGGATGGTGTCGTCGGTTGTGAAATGTTGGGTTCTAGCGCGGATGTTTGGCCTTTGTTGGCCTCTTTGGATGTTGCGATTTCAATCTGGTAGCTTTTAGTCCTTCGTGTTAGGCTGGAGTTGTGCTGAACTTCTTGTGAATTGTGGTGGTTTTCAGTAATGAAAATCGGAAGGGGCAAGCCCTTCTTTGATCAAAAAAAAATTAATCGTCCTTATATATTCATCAGTCTTGCTATAAGTCGTAGTAGATGCTACATAGGTCCGTGCATCAAGATCCGTGCTTTCAGATCCTTGCTTTCAGATTTTCTTTTTTCTCTCTTAAATCTCAGTCGAGTGAGACATAGCCACGCCATTAAACAGAGGCTCGGGCGCCATTAATGGAGACCTTGGCAGAGAGGTGGACGGCAGATGGAGGTCAAAGGGCCCTCCTCCCGATAAGCACACGCGGGGGTCTGATCGCACGCCTCTCGTACTCAAATAGCTACCCTGCACGGCGCCTCCTAGCTAATAAAAAATGGGGACGCGTGGCGGCACGTAAATGGTACTACTAAGTAGAACGCCCACGGTTTCAATAATACTTGTGTTTCTGATTGTAACGTGACAGCACTTGTTCCAAAATGACTTTGTTGATTGTTTGTGTGCGCCTTCGCAAATCGGACTGCAAATTTACCACAGCATGTTGGTGCCATGTCATGGCACCAAGCCAAGTTTCATTATTTTCATGCGTGTATTGGATTTACAAGAATTAAAAAACTAAGTTTCTCAATGTTTCCAACCCAGCCACGACACCCAGAATTTTGAATTTCATTCCCACTTCCTGCATGGAACCTAGAAATTTACCCGAGGACACACATGTGATTTTTCAACCAACTTTGGTGCGCTGGAACATGTGCTTGTATTTCAAATTTGAATTATGCACACAAAGGTGACACGTTCCCTCCCAGAACCACGAGCCTTCTTGAGAGAAGCTCCGATTTGGAAGAAGCTTATACCAAAATTTGTTCCTATTGGGCCAAATTTTTTTACCACGGCATGGTACTACCATGACATGACACCATGCCAAGTTTCATGATTTTAAAACCAAGTTTCTCAATGTTCTCGACCGAGCCATGATGCCTAGATGTTTGAATTTTATTCTCATTTTTTGCATGGGACTTACTCCCTCCTTCCATCTATATAGGGCCTAATGTGTTTTTCAAGACAGCCTTTGACTATTGACAAGATTAATAGCACATGAGATGTATACTATGAAAATTATATTATTGGAAGCTCCTTTGACATACAAAATTGATGGTATGCTTTGTGTAAGTTGCATGTCATATATTATTGCTCTAACGTTTGGTCAAAGTTAGCCTCGAAAAACGCATTAGGGCCTATATAGATGGAAGGAGGGAGTAGAAATTGACTCGAGGACACAAATGTGATTTTTGAACCAACTTTGGTGCACAGGAGCATGTGCTTGTAGTTCAAATTTGAATTATGCCCATTAAATGACCAAAAACTCAATTAATGTGTAAATAAGGCCAAACGAAGCCGGAATAATTCCAAAATTTAAAGGGAACTCATGTAGTTCTATGTTTCCTTTGTAAATAAACTCAAGGGGGAGAACGTATATAGTTTCGCACTCAAAGGTGGCACGTTCCCTCTCAGAACCACGAGCCTTCTTGACAAAAGCTTCGGTTTGCAAAAGCCTATACCAATATATGTTCCTATTCGGCCAATTGTTTTACCACAACATGGTAGTACCATGACGTGACATACATGCCAAGTTTCATGATTTTCAGACGTGTTTTGGATTTACAAGAATTTTAAAACCAAGTTTCTCAATGTTCTCAGCCAAGCCATGATGCCCAGATGTTTTAATTTTATTCTCACTTCTTGCATGGGACCTAGAAATTCACCCGAGGTCACAAGTGTGTTTTTTTCAACCAACTTTGGTGCACGAGAGCATGTGCTTGTAGTTCAAATTTGACTTATGCACATTAAATGACCAGAAACTCAATTAATGTATAAAAAACGACAAACGAACCCAGAATAATTCCAAAATTTAACAAGGCACTAATGTAGTTATACGTTGCCTTTGTTAAGAAACTCAAGGGGGGCAGCGTATATCGTTTCACACTCAAAGGTGGCACGTTCCCTCTTAGAACCACGAGCTTCCAAATCGGCCCAATTTTTTACCACAACATGTTAGTGCCATGACATGACACCGTGCCAAGTTTCATGATTTCCAGGCGTTTTGGATTTACATGAATTTAAATTCAAAGTTTCTCGATGTTCTCAGACGAGTCATGACTCCCAGATGTTTGAATTTCTTTCTCATTTCTTCCATGGGACCTAGAAATTCAACCAAGGACACACATGTGATTTTTAAACCCACTTGGGTGCACTGGAGCATGTGCATGCAATTCATATTTAGATTATGCACATTAAAAGTCCAGAAACTCAATTAATGTATAAAAAGGCCAAATGAACCTGAAATAATTCCAAAATTTAACAGGGCACTCATATAGTTCTATGTTGCCTCTGTAAATAAAATAAGGGGGAGGCAGCGTATATCGTTTCGCACACAAAGGTGACACGTTCCCTCTTAGAACCATGCGGCTTGTTGAGAGAATCTCCGGTTTTGCAAGAGGCTTGTACCAAAACTTGTCCCAATTCAGCCAAAAATTATACGTATGAAAACATGGTTTAGATTATCCCAAACATCTCGCTACCTAGACCAATAATGTACTATGATTTGAATTCAACATAAAATGGATACAAATATTTGAATTGGAGAGCGTATGGTACATGTAGTTCATAGTGAAATATGATTACTGTTATATGTATGTTTTTTGTTATCAAGATAATATTTAAATTATTGTATTACTTGACAACAATCGTATTCAAATAAGGAAAATTGATTCAAATTTAGTCCACATGGTACACGACAATATATATGTTCATATGGTGGAGTGAAATGTTCATATATGATGGAAGATCAAAATGTACGACTACATCAATTATAAACCGCAAGGTCACCTATCGATATATTCGAATTCAACATAACATGGATTCAAAAATTGAAATTCGAGATTATGGCATCTGTAATCATATAAAAAGGGACATTACTCTTTATTTGGTGGGAATTGATTTGTTTTTTGTTGTTGTTGAGGGAAGTGCGAATCGATTTGGTACTATGCAGGGTAATCTTGTTCTCCCGATTTTTTTTACATTTTTCTTGTAGTTTTTTCAATGGCATCTATAGCAATATAGTGAAAGGGGACATGACTCTCTTGTGTCTTGTATGAATTGTTTTTTACACATTAAGTTTGTTCTGCCAAACAAGGAATCCGCACCTTGTTATCCCGAAATTTTCAAGCTCGAGTATCTTTTGTCTCACCTGCTTTGAAACTCCCGCTTCTTCAACCCGCGCCGCGCCTTGTTATCCAGAAATTTGGACGCGCGCGAGAACTCCCTCCTCATTCGAAATCGCTCCCACAGCCTAGACACGCGAAATCCCCCTTCTACCCATCAGCAGGAAATGAAGCTCCACCTTGCGGTGTCAAAACCGGTGGGGGTACGCTGGTAACTTACCCTACATTTCGGACAGGCGCGTCCCTAAGCTTGGCTCCCCCCTCCCCCTTCGCCCCCCCCCCATTCATACACTGAGGCCGCCAAAACCCGCGAAACCCCACGCTCCTCCTCGGCCTCCCGACCGCCGCCCAGCCGGAGACTCTTCCCTGACTACGTAGTCCACCGCAACAGCTCGTCGTCCCTCATCCACCGCACCGGATGAGGATCCGTTGTCGATCTCGTCGTCCCGCCGGATCAGCCGCCCCATCCTCCACCTCCAAGGAGCTGCCCTGATGTTCGCCTCGTCTATCGCGCCACCTCAATCCCCACAGTGCCGTCTTGACCTGCCCCGCCGGAACCGCATCACCCTCACAAATTCCTCCGATGAAGCCGAGGCCAACTTGGCGCCACCAAGGAGGTTCTGCACTCACCGCTGCATTTTATCTTTTATTCGATCTCACGGGGCTCCCGGTGCTTGATACCAAGCAGACATGGCGTGTCTCCATCCACGGCGCCGTCGCTGGCCACATCATCCACGGCGTCTCTCCCCCATGTCGTTGCTTCCTCGGCGGCGACTTCCACAACAGCACTAGCTGAAGCTGTCGCGGCTCTGTTCTTGCTGTCGATCGCGCTGCTGCATTGCTCCTGCTTTCGTTCGTGCTGCGGTGCTTCACGACCTCCGGCAGCTACAGGAGTTGCTGCTTTAGCACTCGCTCGCGGTGCTACTACACGACTTGCTCTCTACTAGTGCATTCGCTACTCGAGTGTCTGCTGATTTAAATCACTGCTTCTCTGCTACTAGTGCTCGAACGCCCTAAACATCTATTGCAATGCTCTGTTACTAGTTCAATCAATTTCGATAGTAAAATTCAGTTTCGACTGTGAAGTTCATTTTCTTCAGTTAAGTTTAGAGTGAATAGTACTTACAGCATCTGTCGGAGTGGCCGTGGAGCGGCTGATGTGTTTTACATCTAGTACTTTTTGGTGATGTATTTTACATCATCTATTGCAGATGATATTAGGGTCCCACTTCAGATTAACATTGTCTGTCTTGTCATGCTTCAGCCTCGTCGCCATACACCTTAGCGGAGCTGCTCCAACGACGGAACCATCCATCACAGCGGAGCAGTACCCTCGGCGCCGTTTCTAGAGGCCTCGGATCTTCTTCCCCACCTCCGACAGTCACACCAGCATCATCACCATCCTCCACGTCCAACCCAATGATGATGTGGTCCACAAGGCTATGCCAAAGAGGTTGTACACTCGTCGCATCACTTTGTTTCTCCATTCCTCTGTTCTTCCAATTCATGTGAGCCCAACACCCAGGTTGACTAAAATCCTATGTTTCCAAATGCTCTGTTTTGCATGTGCATTCCTATCATATTCCCGTGTTTTTCCTGTCCCTGCATTTATAGAATCCTCCAATTCTAAGGAGCCCTTACAGATTTACTTCATTTTCAGATAGGCGTCAAAGAAAACTATGTGTGTTATGTCATGCTCCTGCCATGTCGTCATCCACCCCACCTGAGGTGCACCATCGACAGAAGCGTTCACTGCAGCAGATATCCCCCCTACAGACTTCTTTTCGCCGCCTCAGATCATCTTCCCCGTTGCCGGCAGCCACGCCAACTGCATTACCATCATCGACTGAGCAGATGAACCTGAGGACTACACAGTTCTGGAAGAGAGGTTGCAGTCTTTCGTGTTTGCTTACGCTATACATCGGTTATTATTACCTGGTACTTTATCGTTCAATCTTGAGTTTTGAATTGCCCATAGGTCTCATATCGAGCCAGCAACGAATAGTATCTGTCTACTATCTGGTTCATCTGGGGTCTTCTATGTGGTTCATGTTGGGTGGGCAACAAACAATAGATGATCCATTGTCTATCTTTTTAAACAGAAGCTATAATCTACCTGATATCATTAGTTTTGGATCGATCAACTCGTTTGCTACCATCAGTCTTGATTTTTGCATGCACCCCTTAGGCCTTACAAAATCTAACTATTTTTTAGTATGCATGTCATATATTGTACACAACCGTACTGAACATGTAGAGAAAAAGAGAAGACCGTTGCGTGCGAATATATTGTCATGCAGATGCCGCTCCATGGTGGGCAAAGTGCCCCCCACCCCTCCTCCATTTCCAGATTGTATTCTAGAGGAAGATAACTGTTCAGATGGAGATTCAGAAGGAGCCAACCAAGCCTGTTTACCACCTGAGGTGTTTGCTTTAACATGGCATGCTGATGTTGGTCATATCATGCATATGGCGCCTTGCATTGCTTACATTATACATCTTATATGTCATCAGCTTAGTTTAGATTTGCTTTGTGTGAATGCCACCTGTTTGGTTTCTATATCATACTCCCACCATTCCTAAATATTTGTCTTCTTAGAGATTTCAACAAGTGACTACATACGGAACAAAATGAGTGGATCTACACTCTAAAATATGTCTATATACATCCGTATGTGGTAGTCCATTTGAAATCTCTAAAAAGACAAATATTTAGGAACGGAGGGAGTATATGGGAATTATGCAATGCCATCTTCTTTAGCCAGGCATCATATACGTGAATCATGTAATGCCATCCTGTTTAGCTAGTCATCGTATATGTGAATTGTATCGTGCCATATTTTTTTCCATAATGTATTCCATTTGTCAACAAAGTTTATACATTCATCTACTCTTCCTGTGCATCAACCATTTGAGTCGGTCATGGGAAAATCTGGAGTGAAAACAAGGTCTTCTGAGTAGTTAGTGCTACCTGTCGATGCAGATTTCTTGCTGGTTACAGATAGCTCCTCAGAGGAGGATTCTGAGAGAGATGACCAGTCGTATCCCCCCCCCCCCCGAGGTGCATGCTCTAACTTGGCTGGGTTATATTGCTCATATCATGCATATGGTGTGTCTTGCATTGCCATGCCATCCGCTTAGATTAGACATGCTTTCTTTGACTGCCTCCTGTTTTCTTTCTATATGAGACATGTGAATTATGCAATGCCATGTTTTTCAGCCAGTTATCATATATGTGAATTATGCACCGCCATGGAGCCAGGCATCATATATGTGAATTATCTCATGCCATATTTTTTTCATTACGTATTCCATTTGTCGACAATCTGTGTATATTGAACTACTCTTCATGTGTATCTGCCATTTGAGCCGGTTATGGAAAAATCTGGAGTGAAAACAAGGTCTTCAGAGCAGGCAATGGTACCTGTTGAAGCATATGTCTCAATGGTTACAGGGAGCTCCTGAGAGGAGGATTCAGAGACAGATGACCAGTCCTATATCTCACCTGAGGTGTATGCTCTAAGTTGCAATGTTTATATTTCTCATATGATGCATATGGTGTCTTGCATTGCTTAGTTTAGACATCATATGCACAATATTGAATTCTATCTGCTTAGTTTAGAGATCATACATGAGAGTGCCAGCTGCTTAGTATATGAATCAATTATGTCAATTATATCATGCCATCCTGTATACTTAGACAACATGTATGTGAATTATTTCATCCCAACCTATATTAGAAAGACATCATATAGTTTTGTCATGTCATCCTGTTTAGGTACTCATCATATGTTGAATTATGCCATTATATCATGTTAAGTTATCCATCATATATCTGAAACTGTGTCATGCTATCATGTTTAGTTAGGCATCATATATGTGAAATTGTGTCAAGCTGTCCTGTTTGGTTAGACAACATATATGTGAATTACCACATCTGTCTATCATACAATGTTTGTATGTTCAATTTCATTTCTTGTTTATCAGCCATTTGAATTGGAGGGGGTGATGGCAGTATCTAAGGGAGCAAAAACCTGTTCTTCACAAAAGACAGTGCTACCCGTCGATGCAGATAGAACCATGGTTGTACTGGCCCACAAACTAGCCCCACCACACATAATCGAGACTGCTCCAGATTGCACACTTACACCGTAGGATAGAGAACTAGCTACAACCCATCTAACCACAACCCCAGCGGATAGTAACCCACTTATAGTTGACAAAGCACCATGTCCACCATAGAGTACCCCCACACGAGCAGTTTGTAAAGCTACTGCAGTGCCCAAAGCATGAAGACCACCACACCTAACCCAAACTCCACGTTTAAAGCAGAAGAGCAACTGTTCTCAGGTCAGATTCCGTAGCTATGGCCCATACTCCTTTGCTGTTGCATCACTGTATTTACTCATACCAACTACTTTCGAATTTGAAGGATCCAATTGGAACTCCAATGGCACAACAGGTATGTTTTAAACGTATTTCTTTAACTGGATTGCTGTTCTAACTTCTTGCTCTATGTTGATTTCAGTTTAAGTTGTATAAAGAGTTATGTTCTCATGAGATCCACATTACAAGTGCTGCCAATGTTGTGTAGTTTCTCACACTTATATTCTATCTATGCTGCTATGTCTTAAAAATATATGAGTTGAACTATGTCTCTATCTTGATTAGGGAACATAAACTAGAATGATATGGACAATACAGTGACCATAGTACATAGATATATGTTTCTTTCATGTTGTTATCCTCACTAGTAGAAAACAGGGCTATGGTCCAGGCCAGCTCAGCCCATTAGTCCCGGTTCAGTCTAGAACCGGGACTAATGTGAGCATTGGTCCCGGTTCGTGCGGCTAAGGCATTAGTCCCGGTTCATCTAGACCTTTTGGTCCCGGTTGGTGGGATGAACCGGGACCAATGGGCCTCGCTCCTGGCCCACAACCATTGGTCCCGGTTCGTGCCACAAACCGGGACTAAAGATTAGACCTTTAGTCCCGGTTTGAGGCACGAACCGGGACTAATGGGGATGAGACCTTTAGTCCCGGTTCGTGCCACGAACCGGTACTAAAGGTCCCATTTTCAAACTATACCCCCCCCTGTGGATCGCCTTTTCAGTTTTAAAAAAAATAAAAGAAAATGATGGAAATGTCAAAAAAAATAAAAGTAAATAAGTTTCACATGTGATATGTGGTCTAGTTGTTGGGAAAATTTACAAATATGAATTTTGACTTTATTTACAAAATCTCTCTGGAATTTGTAAAATGGGCATAACTTTTGCATACGAACTCGGATGAAAAAGTTTTTTATATGAAAAATCATCTACTCGAAAATTTCTATAATCCTCAAATTCCAAAAGGAAAAAAAGTTATGCTCAAATTTCAGTTTTTTTAAATTTTTAGTAAATCTGGTCAAACTATGGTAAAACTACTTATTCAAGAAGTATTAGTGTTACTAAATAATTATTCAAGAATATTAGTGTTATTAAATAATTAATTCACCTTTTTTGAATTTTGGTCAAATCTGGTCAAACTATGGTCAAACTGTGGTCAAACAATGGTCAAACTACTTATTCAAAAATATTAGTGTTACTAAAAAATTATTGTTTTTTAGAACAATAGTTTTAAACTCAAACAGTGAAATATGTGACTTCATGCTCAAGCTAAATTCCTGAGGGTTAATAGGATTGACATCTTACTAATGTCAGGAAAACAACAAGTGCAGACTTGGAAACAAGGGAGAATAGAACCCGGAAGTTAAGCGTGCTTAGGCTGGAGTAGTGAGAGGATGGGTGACCGTTCTGGAAGTGAGATGATTTGGAATGATGAGGGGTGATTAGAGATTAAATTGAGCAGTGATGAGGGGTGATTAGAGATTAGAGGTTAAAATAATTCAGAAATTTGAAAATAAAAAATTCAAACAAAAATTCAAACAAAAATTTCAAAAAAAATTCAAAAAAAATTTCAAAAAAATCAGGAAATTTCCTTTAGTACCGGTTGGTGTTACCAACCGGGACTAAAGGTGGACCGGCCACGTGGAGGGCCTTTAGTCCCGGTTCTGGATTGAACCGGGACTAAAGGGTCAGAGCATTAGTACCGACACTTTAGTCCCGGTTCCAGAACCGGGACTAAAGGCCCTTACGAACCGGGACTAAAGGCCCTTTTTCTACCAGTGCCTGTCCACCTTACTACTGAACCAGTTTACCAAAATGAGTTTCGTATACTACAAGCTAAATATGTGATGTGTCTGCTTGTTTCTCTTGTAGTATGCAAACAGAATATTGGAGAAGAGCACCCCACTATGCAATGGTAGAGAAAGTAATGCAGATAAGGTTCAAGATAGTGAGACAACCCTGTTGGTCTCCAAGAAAGGCGATAAAAACGATCTTGTACACAGTGAGAAAACCCCACAGTCCTGCGTTGATGTAGTGTTCGAGTTACTGGCCAGTACCGCTGGCACAAGCTCTTCGAACTCGCTGCCTGAATCACTTCGGCTTCTTCAGTCTCAGCTACAAGCTGGAAGGCATCAGTTAGTTGTGCTGCGGCAAGAAGCCAAAGGACTGAGGAAGTCCCTGCAGAATTCGGATGCGTACTTTCTTGTGCAACAGCAAGCGCTAGAGGATTTAAGCGCCAAACAAGAGAAAGTTAATAAACTTGCTAAGCATCTTGCCAGCATTATGGGTACCCAGGATATTGTTTCTTGAACTCTTCTGAAGTGGTTTCAGTTATGGACTTGTTTTGCTACGGTGTTTATATGCTGCATTGTTCCCTATATTTGCACTAGTGGCGAACTTTGATGCCCAGTGGATGTAATATGTGTAATAGCCATGATAGCCTAGCATAAGTTGCTTGCTTATTTATTTCCTTGTTGTCTTGTTTATTTGTTTGCTTGTAGTCAATGTAGTTCCTTTTCCGCGGTTTGCTAGTGGCTGAAATAACCTATTTTTAAAAAATTAGGCCACAATAACCATGGGCTAATATTTACTGTAGTGACACTGGGCCACCTACGGGCCGTAGAAACAGTGGGCCTTCTACGGGCCATAGAAACAGTAGGCCTTCTACGAGCCGTAGAAACAATGGGCCTTCTACGGGCCATAGAAACAATGGCCCTTCTATGGGCCGTAACATCAATGGGCCTTATACGGGCCGTATCATCGATTGGCCAAACATGGGCCAATAACAGGCCACATTATGGTCGTAAACGGGCTAGAGTTGGAATCGTCCGTTCATGGGCCGACCATAATGGGCCATCGTTAATAGGCTGTATTTGATGACGCTATGAAAACGGCCCAATGTATTAACGGGCCACAAACAGGCCGACTGTAACCACGGGTTGAATTTGGCCCCCAAGCAAAAAATGACAGTAATGGGCCGTAAGTAAATGAATGCTTGAAATGAGCCCAAGAATAAATGGGCTCTGAGAAGGCCGAAAGATAACATGGGCTGGAAACGGCCCAACGGAATAACGGGTCATTAATGGGTATAAAGTGATACACTGTTCATTATGGGCCAGTTTCACCACGGGCCGTTAATGGGTGTAAAGTGATACACTGTTCATTACGGGCCAGTTTCACCACGGGTCGTCAATAGGCCAAGAGTTACATAGGGCCTCATATGGGCCGAAAGACATCATGGGCCATACATGGGCCAGAAGTGAAAACGGACTGGAATCATATTGGATGGCCCATATGACGCTACTGGCCCTAATCCGGATAGGGCGTAACGGGCCTTGGGTTAGCGGGCTGTAAATGGGCTATATGCGAATAGGCCGTTAACAGGCTTTCCATGGGCCAGCCTGCCACCTTTTGACCAAGTCAAACGGGCCGGCCTTTTCACAGGAATGGGCCTCTGTTGGGCCGTGCCACATGTCGGCGCCTTCTGTCCAATGAGTGGATGACATCTGTCCCAACGATGAGCCGACACGTGTTTCCTCCAGCCAGTGATGATTTTACACGTGGAAAATCCCCATTGGTCGGGGTTGTTAACGGGTTATCGGATCCAAAACCCGACCCGGTAGCTTAATGGCATTCCGTTACGGTGGATGCCATGTGTCGGTCACCCTTGATGAAAGCACTTCTGTGACGCGCGGTTTATCATCATGGAAGTGCACACTTCCGTGATGATAATTTTGTTAATGTCATGGAACACTTCTACGACAGCACAGGTATGACTATCTTGATTCTGCCATAAAATCGTCATGGATGTACATGCATGACAAAAAACGCGACCTACTATGACAAACACATATAATCACGGAAGTGTATTTTTTGCAGTGTAGGTTTAGCATCTTTCTTTTCAATAAGATATTTAATAGCAGCATGATCAGTGTGAATATTTACTTTAGAATCAACAATATAAGGTCTGAACTTATCACAAGCAAATACAACTCCTAAGAATTCGTTTTCAGTAGTAGCATAATTTCTTTGAGCATTGTCTAGGGTTTTACTAGCATATTGAATAACGTTTCATTTCTTATCAACTCTTTGCCCTAGAACAGCACCTACAGTATAATCACTAGCATCACACATAATTTCAAAGGGTAAATTCCAATCAGGTGGCTGAACAATAGGTGCAGAGATCAATGCTTTCTTAAGTATTTCAAATGCTTCTACACAATCATCATCAAAGACAAATGGTATATCTTTTTATAATAAACTAGTCAGAGGCCGACAAATTTTTGAGAAGTCCTTAATGAACCTCCTATAAAATCCAGTGTGACCAAGGAAACTTCTTATACCTTTGATGTCCTTGGGGCATGGCATCTTTTCAATAGCATCAACCTTGGCTTTATCAACTTCAATACCTCTTTCAGAAACTTTATGCCCTAAGACAATACCTTCATTAACCATAAAGTGGCACTTTTCCCAATTGAAGACAAGATTAGTTTCTTCACATCTCTACAAAACTCTATCAAGGTTGCTCAAGCAATCATCAAAATAAGATCCATAGACGGAGAAATCGTCCATGAAAACCTTACAAATCTTTTCACAAAAGTCAGAGAATATAGCCATCATGCATCTTTGAAAGGTAGCAGGTGCATTACATAAACCAAAAGGCATACATCTATAATCAAAAGTACCAAAAGGGCAAGTAAAAGTAGTCTTTGATTGATCCTTGGCTGACACAGGTATTTGAGAGAAACCTGAATAACCATCTAGAAAGCAAAAATGTGTATGTCTGGATAATCTTTCTAGCATTTGATCAATAAAGGGTAAGGGGTAATGATCCTTTTTAGTGGCCTTATTTAATTTGCGGAAATCAATTACCATCCTATAACTTGTAATAATTCTTTGAGGAATCAATTCATCTTTATCATTAGGAATGACTGTAATACCTCCCTTCTTAGGGACACAATGGACAGGACTTACCCACTGACTATCAGCAACGGGATAGATTCTACCTGCCTCAAGGAGATTTAGTATTTCCTTTCTTACCACTTCTTTCATTTTAGGATTCAGCCGTGGTTGATGATCATGAACTGGTTTAGCATATTCTTCGAAATTTATTTTATGTTGACATAGAGTGGGACTAATGCCCTTAAGATCATCAAGAGTATACCCAATAGCAGCACGGTGCTTCTTCAGAGTTTTCAATATTCTCTCTTCCTCATGCTCTGAAAGGTTAGCACTAATAATAATAGGATATATCTTTCCTCATCAAGATAAGCATATTTAAGAGTATCAGGCAACGGTTTAAGCTCAAACACGGGATCACCCTTGGGTGGAGGAGGATCCCCTAGGATTTCAATAGGCAAATTGTGTTTCAGAATAGGTTCCTGTTTAAAGAATACTTCATCTATTTCCCTTCTTTCATTCATAAACATATCATTTTCATGGTCTAGCAAATATTATTCTAAAGGATCACTAGGAGGTATGGCAATAGAAGCAAGACCAATAATTTCATCCTTACTAGGTAATTCTTCTTCACGGTGTTATCTACTAAATTTAGAGAAATTAAATTCATGAGACATATCATCTAAACAGATAGTAACAACATCCTTTTTGCAATCTATCCTAGCATTAATAGTGTTTAAGAATGGTCTACCAAATATAATGGGACAAAAGCTATCTTATGGGGAACCAAGAATAAGAAAATCAGCAGGATATTTAGTTTTCCCACACAAGACTTCAACATCTCTAACAATTCCCATTGGTGAAATAGTATCTCTATTAGCAAGTTTAATTGTGACATCAATATCTTCTATCTCAGCAGGTGCAATATCATGCATAATTTCTTTGTATAAGTCGTAAGGTATTGCGCTAGTACTAGCACCCATATCACATAAGCCATGATAACAATGTACTCCTATTTTAACAGAAATAACAGGCATGCCAACCACAGGTCTGTTTTTATCTTTTGCACAAGGTTTAGCAATTCTAGCAGTCTCATCAAGGAAATGAATAACATGCCCAGCAATATCATCAGACAAGAGATCTTTAACAATAGCAATATCAGGTTCAACTTTAATTTGCTCAGGAGGTGTATAAGTTCTAATATTGCTTTTACGAACCACAGTTGTAGCTTTAGCATGATCCTTAATCCTAACAGGAAAAGGTGGTTTCTCAACATAAGTAGTGGGAACAATAGGATCATTATAAGTGACAGTATTTTCTTCAACTTTAATTTGTGTAACTACTTTTACTTCTAAGGGAGGATGGTATTTAAACCACTTCTCCCTAGGGAGATCAACATGAGTAGCAAAAGATTCACAGAAAGAAGCTACTATTTCAGAGTCAAGTCCATATTTATTGCTAAATTTACGGAAAACATCGGTATCCATAAAAGATTTAACACAATCAAACTTAGGTGTCATACCTGACTCCTTACCTTCGTCGAGGTCCCAATCTTCAGAGTTGTGTTTAATTCTTTCCAATAAATCCCATTTGAATTCAATAGTCTTCATCATAAAAGAGCCAACGCAAGCAGTATCGAGCATGGTGCGATTGCTATCAGAAAGCCGAGCATATAAATTTTGAATAATCATCTCTCTTGAGAGCTCATGATTGGGGCATGAATATAACATTGATTTAAGCCTCCCCAAGCTTGAGCGATGCTTTCTCCTTCGCGAGGCCAAAAATTATATATATAATCGCGATCACGATGAACAAGATGCATAGGATAAAACTTCTGATGAAATTCCAATTTAAATCGTTTGTAGTTCCATGACCCCATATCATCACATAGCCTATACCATGTCAATGCATCTTCCTTCAAAGATAAAGGGAAGACCTCCTTCTTAATAACATCTCCGAGTACACCTGCAAGCTTAAATAATCCACAAACTTCATCCACATATATTAGGTGCTCATCATGATGCTTTGTTCCATCTCCCGCAAAAGGATTAGCTAGCAGTTTTTCTATCATACCCGAAGGAATTTCAAAGCAGACATTTTCATTTTCAGTAGGTTCTGTAGGTTGAGGAGCAACTAGTTGCTCTACTGGTCGGGGTGAAGATACCCCTAACAAGCCCCTCAGAGGATTACTTTCCATAGTAACAAGTGACAGTAAATTTCAGCACACTATATAAATTTTTCCTTACCAAATTCCACCAACCAATGGCGCTTCACTCCACGGCAACGGTGCCAGAAAAGAGTCTTGATGACCCACAAGTATAGGGGATCTATTGTAGTCCTTTCGATATGTAAGAGTGTCGAACCCAACAAGGAGAAGAAGGAAATGATAAGCGGTTTCCAGCAAGGTATTCTCTGCAAGTACTGAAATAAGTGGTCACAGATAGTTTTGTGATAGGATAATTTGTAACGAGCAACAAGTAACAAAAGTAAATAAAGTACAGCAAGGTGGCCCAATCCTTTTTGTAGCAAAGGACAAGCCTGGACAAACTCTTATATAGAGAAAAGCGCTCCCGAGGACACATGGGAATATCGTCAAGCTAGTTTTCATCACGTTCATATGATTCGCGTTCGGTACTTTGATAATTTGGTATGTGGGTGGACCAGTGCTTGGGTACTGTCCTTACTTGGACAAGCATCCCACTTATGATTAACCTCTATTGCAAGCATCCGCAACTACAACAAAAGTATTAAGGTAAACCTAACCATAGTGTCGTGGAATTGTCACGGCAGATGTCCTAGTGGAAGGACTTAGTCATAGGGCCATCGCAACTAGGAAGCTTAAAGGGGTTAATCAGGACAAAGGACACGAGAGGTTTTATACTAGTTTGGCCCCTTACCATGAAGGTAAAAGCCTACGTCTAGTTGTGTTGGTATTGCTGGGGTTTATATTACCAAGAGGCTAGTTCGCCGGCTTGGTTATGGATCTCTTGTTTCTTGCCCTAAGCCGCCACCGGGTCGTCCCCTTATATACACGGGTTGACGCCTGGTGGCCTACAGAGTCCCGGCCGGCTCATAAATCATGTCCTGCTCGGTGACTTCTTTTACATGCCTTTCTTGACAAGTCTTTCCTTACATACGGCGGATTACAATATTGGTCCTTAAGCAGCCTCTAGGCTTTTTAGGCCTTCTATAAGATTTGATAAACTATCGTCCTGAATGTTTACTGGGCTTCCTTTGTAACCAGCCATCGGGGCTGACCCGGCCCCTCCTGGGCGGGTCATAACTGATAGCTATATCCCCAACATTAGGCCCCAGGTTGACTTTGAACTTTGTTCTTTATCAATCTTCAACACTTAGACAAAATCCATCTTCTTATCTTCGCAGAAGTTTTTGTAACCCGCCATGATGTCATCTCTTGAAAACACAAGAAACTTTTATGATGTCATCCATCAACGGATCTTCATCTTTAATGCCTCCCAGAATCGAGGCGTCTGTTTAGTTGGATAATCATTATTTGGGTCTTCCTCGATTTTCGCGCCTGTCTGTTCACCTTTTCCCTTATGAATAGGCATGCCCCGGCCTTTTCTCATTCTTCTCTCTTCTTCATCTCCTTCCTCTTGCAACCCTCCTTTCACTCGAGCTCCACCGCGCCACAATGCTCATCATCGTCCTCAAGCTCGGCCGCTGCATCACCCTAATTCTGTCCAGAGAACGGCGGCAATCCTCCGCAGCAACTCCGCACCCGTAAGCTCTCACCTTCTCACCCCCATAGATCTGCATTAGGGTTCAGGAGGTTTCCTTCTTGTGTTTTTCAAACTGTATCTTTATACTGACAGTCCTATAATATTTCTCTTAGTGGTCAAGCTAAGTCCAAGAAAGCAAAGGCAACCAAGCCGGTGGAAGACCCGCCAGTCCTTGCACCTGAACCGGCAAGGCCACCTTCTCCTCCATCAATTGAAACTCCAGAAGACCCGCCTGTCAATGCAGAAGAAAATCCTCCTGAGCCATTGGTTGACGATACCACCATTAACCCTTCTGCAACTGGACCATCGAGCTCGGCCAACCCGCCATCACCGTCTGCGCAAGATGTTTTGATCACCGAGAGCCGCTTTGTTGAACCGGGGAATCCCACCGTGTTGGCTCGTCACACGGTGAAACAAGAGGTGTTGGAGAGACAGAAAGTGTGTTTTGATGTTTCACATTATGACCATCTGAATGCCAACGACATTTTATCCGATTATCTCAGCCATGTGCACTCCAGCCGTGACTCAGAGATCGAAATGCTCAAGCAGTTGCAGCTGAAATACGAGGTATGTTCTTCTGGCTTACTTATATTCTGCCAGCCCCCAAGTCTTCAGATTATGAGAGAACCGGAATGATCTATAGACTTTATGATTTAGGATAAGACTTTTACCTTTTATATTTTCCTGGAGTTCAATAAAATAAAACAAAGCTTCATCCATAGTCCCCAAGGACCGGTTCACTTGACCATAATGAGCCAGTACTTTTAATTTTCATAATTATCTTGTACCGTATCCAAAAAACATTTGTAATCCGGCTTAACCTTGAGAAACTTGCTCAATAGCATACATTAGCCCCCAAGTGCCAAGTGTTGTTACTTTGTAAAGTACTTGGGACTTAAAGTATGTTTTAGAGTCATAAGAAATTGTTTTGGCATACATTAGCCCCCAAGTGTCAAGTGGTTTTGCAATGCAAAGGACTTGAGACTTTGAATCTTGACTTTTGAACCTTAACTGAAATCTTGACTTTTGAACCTTAACTGAAATCTTGATTCATCTAGGTATGTTTTGCAGAATGCCTTATCTGAACTGAGCTCACAATTAACTGTTCTAAGATCCGGCTGGCGGATCAGGAGGCAGAGATCAATTATGTTGACTCCAAACTGCAAGTAAGTCTCTCTGAAATGGCAAAATTAAAAACATGCTTCACTGCCAAGAAGAAAACCTGGGCTGAAGAAAAAAACGCTTCTGACACAACGTGCCGAGAACGCTGAAGCCTCCCTTGAAGAGGTTACGACGGAGCTGACCGGTTTAAAGAACCGGGTGTCACAGATGGTGTCCGCCATCTTTGGTAAGCCATCTGTACTGAACTTTTTACCTTCTTTTGACCCGAACTGCAAGCCGCTAGCTGACCCTTCATGTTCAAAACATATGCAGGCCCTCGAAGCAAGAATCTGAGTCAAGACCATGTGATTAAGCTGAAGGCGGTCTATACTTTAGTAGAGCAGTTGTACATTGGCGCACAACGAGCACTCGCCGCTATCTCTCCTGCCAATCAAGGACCCAACCGGCTCAGCGATGTTTTAAAGAAGCTGTCAATCTTGCCTGCCAGGTTCCAAGAAGTGAAGCGCTCTTGTGCCAGAGGTGGAGCTTTGACGGCCCTGAGCCGCTCCAAGGCTTGGGTGCTAGATCTAGACCCGGCGGACGTAGCCAGAGGGTATCCTACCGTGAAGGAAGACGGATCTCCCTTTGAACAAGATGACTTCATGGCTTGCGTGCGCGGAGTTCGACCTCAGGGGACTATTCTTGGAGATGAAACCAATATCGACAAGTATCATATGGGTTTTGATGTGGAAAATAAGAAGATGGCAACTACCTCGTACAAGGTGACAGATTTGATCCCGCCTGTTCGTGAACATACATTTCCTATGGAAGTTGATCCGGCCGGCCTGATTGGCGAAGAAGCAGAATTTGTCGCCTTGAACGGTTTTGATTGGTCAAAACCCAGCTTGCAATCAGCATAGGGCGGTGAACCGGCGAGGGAGGAGTGATAACCATCTTCATCGGCTTATAAAAGCCTTGTAATAGATTAGCTGTGAAAACACTGCATGATTTGCCTATGCCATCGCGCATAAAACACTGTGTGTGATCCTGTGTTTCCTGATGTCAATATATGAATCATATTGATGGTTGTCCCTGCAATACTTTAGCTCTGTTCCTGTAGATACAAGAGAAAAAACTGGCTTGGCGGCTTCGTACCGAACAGGTTAGAACACCCGGCTTATAGCCACTATGTTTACCATAGTAGAAAACAGAAACAGACATAAAAAGAGAAAAAGGCTGAAATAACCCTTTGATTAATACAGGAGGCAATTGCTTATAAACAATAGCCATACTTGTACCTTTGATCTCTAGACCACCGGTTTAAATAACCCGGGTGATGAAGTTGATAATCCAATCTTTTTGAGAAGTCAATGCTTCTGAATACTTTAATGATCATCATACCTTGGTGGCTTATTGTCAAATAGTCCAGCCGGCGAAAAAGACCATGCTGGTTATTTGTGAAATTGAAACAACAAAAAACTATAAGGCAAATAACAGGTGGTAAATAAAATTAACCTTGTAATTAAAGGTTGGGATTTCTGATTCGAATACGATCAGTAAACCGGACCAAAGGGGTTAAACTAAGGTTCGAATACGACCATATAGCCCCAAGTGGCTTTGGCGTTGCGCCGATCAAGAGGGTACCGACAGCTATGTTCTCTTTGGTTTGAATACGACCTATATTTGAACAGGAAGCCCCCAAATGACCTTGAGAGGTTTTTAACGACCCTTATTCGAATACGATCCAAGTCAGACCCAAAAGGGGCTAATCTATGATTCGGATACGATCAAGAAGCCCCCTAGTGAGTTTGGCTTTGAGCCGATCAAAAGGGTTACAACAGCTATGTTCTCTTTGGTTCGAATACGACCTATGTTTGAACAGGAAGCCCCCAAGTGACCATGATAGTTGCATCTAGATTCGAATACGATCATAAGCCGGACCAAAAAGGTTTGACTTGATGCAAATATGATCAGCTCCTTAATAGTCATTTAAAAATAATAAAAAACAATAAAGATGCGTAATCTTTAGAAGAAAAGAAACCGATGGTCCTGCTTTATTACTTATCATAGTATATACAACGTTTAACATATGTACATGACGAGAGCCGATGGCTCAGGTGTAGTATGGCCGAACTTGAGCAATGTTCCACGGCCGGCGGGTCTCCTCTTCCGACTTACATGAGTCTTTGTGCTCTCGAATGTCAATGAGGTAATATGACCCGTTGTTTAAGTTCTTGCTGACCACAAAGGGTTCTTCCCAAGGAGGGGATAACTTGTGTGTATCTGACAGATCCTGGATGAGCCGGAGCACCAGGTCGCCTTCTTGAAAGGTCCTAGACTTAACCCGGCGGCTGTGATAACGGCGCAGGTCCTGTTGATAAATTGCTGATCGAGCCGCTGCTAAGTCTCTTTCCTCATATAACAAGTCAAGTGCATCATGTCTGGCTTGTTCATTATTAGCTTGAACATAAGCTGCCACACGGGGCGAGTCATGACGGATGTCACTAGGCAACACTGCTTCTGCTCCATAAACCATGAGGAAAGGTGTGTAACCTGTAGACCTGTTAGGTGTGGTGTTGATACTCCACAACATCGATGGTAATTCCTCTACCCAACAACCCGACATTCGCTGCAAGGGAACCATAAGCCGGGGCTTGAGACCTTTTCAGATTTCCTGATTTGCTCTCTCAGCTTGACCATTGGATTGAGGATGAGCTACAGAAGAAACATCAAGCCGAATATGCCCACGTTGACAAAAACTCCTCCATAGCCCCTTGGAATAGATTAGTGCCGTTGTCAGTGATAATGTTGTGTGGAAAACCAAAACAGAAGATCACCTTTTTCATGAACTGAACCGCCGTGGCCGCATCACACTTACTCACCGGCTCTGCCTCAACCCACTTTGTGAATTTGTCAACTGCCACTAAAAGATGTGTCTTTTTATCCATAGACCTTTTGAAAGGTCCAACCATGTCAAGCTCCTTGAACGCAAACGGCCAAGTGATCGGAATCATCCGTAGCTCTTGAGCCGGCACATGTGCTCGTCGTGCGAATTTTTGACATCTGTCACATCTACTGACCAGATCCTCGGCATCAGCATGAGTCGTCAACTAGTAAAAACAGTGGCGAAAAGCCTTGGCCGCCAGAGACTTTGACCCGTCATGATGGCCACAATCGCCTTCATGGATCTCACGGAGTATTTCTTGGCCTTCTTCAGGGGAAACACACCGCTGAAGCGCTCCAGAGAAACTTCGATGGTATAGTTCTCCGTCAGAAATCATCATTGACTTAGACCGCCGGGTTATCTGTCACGCCAGTGTCTCATCCGCGGGCAGCTCGCCCCGGGTCATATAAGCCAAGAACGGCACTGTCCAATCTGGGATGACATGAAGAGCCGCCACCAACTGTGCCTCCGGGTCAAGAACAGCTAGATCTTCTTCCGTGGGTAACTTAACAGATGGGTTATGCAAAACATCCAAAAAGGTGTTAGGTGGCACCGGCTTTCGCTGAGATCCCAACCGGCTTAGAGCATCAGCTGCTTCGTTCTTCCTACAGTCAATGTGCTCCACCTAATAACCTTTAAAATGCCCTGCAACAGCATCAACTTCACGGTGATAAGCCGCCGTGAGAGGGTCTTTGGAATCCCACTTGCCTGACACCTGTTGAGCCACTAAATCTGAGTCGCCAAGACACCGGACCCGGCTCAGGCTCATCTTTTTGGCCACTCGAAGACCATGGAGCAAGGCTTCATATTCCGCTGCGTTGTTAGTGCAAGGAAACATCAGCCGCAACACATAACAAAATTTTTCACCTCAAGGGGAGGTTAAAACAACTCTAGCCCTCGAGCCTTCCAACTCTCTGGACCCATCAAAGTGGATAGTCCAATATGTGTTGTCTGGTTTCTCCTCCAGCATCTGCATCTCTATCCAGTCATTAATAAAGTCAACCAGCGCCTGAGACTTGATCGCAGTACGTGGCACATACTTCAACCCATGAGATCCAAGTTCAATGGCCCACTTGGTGACTCGTCCAGTGGCCTCTCTATTTTGGATGATGTCCCCTAAAGGTGTAGAGCTAACCATAGTGCAGGTGACCCTGAAAGTAATGCTTGAGCTTCCGGCTTGCCATGAATGCCCCGTACACGAGCTTTTGCCAATGTGGATATCTTTGTTTAGATTCGATCAGTACCTCACTGACATAATAAACCGTCCGTTGAACTGGATGTTCCTTGCGAACCTCTTTGCACTCCACCACAATTGCCACACTAACAGCCCGTGAGTTAGCAGCTACGTATAACAATAACGGCACTTTCTCAATTGGAGCAGAAAGAACCGGTGGCTCAGCAAGCTGTTTCCAAAAGCAGAGTTCACAGCATCACTACAAACAAAATCATCTGTTTTCTTCATCATCTGATACAAAGCCATCGCCTTCTCCCCTAACCGACTTATGAACCGGCTTAAAGCAGCCACACGACCCGCCAGCCGTTGAACGTCATTGATGCATGTTGGTTTGGCCAGAGATGTGATTGCCTTAATCTTCTCTGGGTTAGCTTCAATACCTCGGTTGGACAACAAAAAACCCAAGAGCTTGCCGGTTGGGACTCCAAAAACACACTTAGCCGGATTAAGCATCATTTTGTAGACCCGAAGGTTATCGAAGGTCACTTTCAGATCTGTGACCAAGGTTTCCTCTTTCCTGGACTTTACCACTATATCATCCACATAAGCATGAACATTACGCACAATCTAATTGTGAAGACAATTCTGCACACACTGTTGATAAGTCGCCTGGGCACTCTTAAGCCCAAAAGGCATAGACACATAGCAGAAAGCTCCAAACGGAGTGATAAAAGTTGTCTTCTCCTGATGTTGATCTGATGATAACTTGAATAAGCATCCAAAAAACTCAAACGTGCGCAACCCACCGTAGCATCGATGATTTGATCAATACGGGGGAGAGCAAAAGGTTCAGCCGGACAAGCCTTGTTTAAATCAGTGTAATCCACACACATACGCCAGGTGTCGTTCTTTTTTTAGTACAAGCACTGGGTTGGCTAACCACTCTGGGTGAAAGACTTCCACAATGAACCCGGGCGCCAAGAGCCGGGCCACCTCTTCTCCAATGGCCTTGCGCCTTTCCTCGTTGAACCGTCGGAGAAACTGTCTAACCGGTTTAAACTTTGGATTAATATTGAGAGTGTGCTCAGCGAGTTCCCTCGGGACACCCAGCATGTCGGAAGGTTTCCATGCAAGGATGTCCCGGTTCAGATCAATGGATGAACTTGATGAGCGCGCTTTCCTATTTCAGATCCAAGTTTGCACTGATGATGAACTGCTTGGATGAGTTGCCATGCACAAAGTCAACCATCTTGCTGTCATCAGCTGATTTGAACTTCAACACCGGCTCATGCTCCGTTGTTGGTTTCTTTAAAGACGTCATGTCTGCCGGGTCAACATGATCCTAATAAAACTTTAATTCCTCGGTTGCACAAACAGACTGACCATATGCAGCATCGCCTTCTTCACACTCCAGGGCTATCTGCCGGCTTCCATGTACTATAATGGTGCCCTTATAACCCGGCATCTTGAGCTGCAAATACACATAACACGGCCGAGCCATGAACTTGGCATAAGCCGGCCGTCCAAACAGAGCATGATATGGTCTTTTGAACTTAACCACCTCAAAGGTTAGTTTTTCTGCTCTGGAGTCGTACTCATCCCCAAAGGATACTTCCAGTTCAATCTTACCAACTGGGTATGCCGACTTGCTAGGTACCACACCATGAAAAACCATGTTGGATTGCTTAAGACTTTTATCAGTCAACCCCATCCGATGGAACGTCTCACAGGAGAGGATGTTGATGCTGCTGCCTCCATCCATGAGCACCTTAGTGAATTTATATCCACCAACCTGATGGGCTACTACCAAGGCCAAGTGACCCGGATTATCAACCCGGGGTGGATGATCCTCTCTGCTCCACACAGTAAGCTGTATGGACCACCGTAAGTAACGTGGAATTGCCGGCTCAACGGCATTGACGGCCCTCTTGTGAAGCTTCTGGTCCCTCTTACATAAGCTAGTGGTGAACACATGGTATTGCCCACTATTCAACTGTTTTGGGTTGCTCTGATATCCGGACTGTTGCTGCTGATTTCCTTGGCCGGGTTGTGGATTATAGCCTCCCTGGTTACCTGGATGGTCCTGACCGTGAAATCCTCCTCCACCTGAACTGGTGCCCGGGCCATGGAAACCGCCCCCACCTGAACTGCCGCCTGCGCCGCGACCTCCATCAAATGCATTTGAATTTTTAAATGCCTTCATGATTGTACAATCCTTCCACGGGTGGGTGGCTGGCTTCTCCCATGTGACGTGTCTTGGACAAGGTTTATTCAATTGTTGCTCAAGGGTGGGACCTGACCCGCCCGACCGAGGGGGTTGCCTCCCCATGTGCCGTTGATTGCCGTCCTGTGCATTGGTGTTAGCGACAAATTCATCAGCCTTACGTTTATTACCTCCTTGATTTGCATGGTTATGCTGGTGACCCTTGCTATTGCCATTCTTCATTCCCTTCCCTGTCTTTTCTTCATCAAACACGGGGTCCTTGGTACTATCAGAATTAGCATACTTGACGAGAGACGCCATCAACTGGCCCATGTCATTGCAGTCATGCTTGAGCCGCCCCAATTTCTGCTTCAGAGGTTCAAAATGGTAGTTTTTCTCCAACATCAAGACCGCTGAGCCGGCATCCATCTTATCAGATGAGTGTATTATCTCCTTGACCCGGTGCACCCAATGGGTTGTAGATTCACCTTCCTCTTGTTTACAATTAGTCAGGTCCACAATCGACATGGGTTGCTTACATGTGTCTTTGAAGTTCTGAATGAACCGGGCCTTCAACTCCGCCCAGGAGCCGATAGAATTGGGTGGCAACCCCTTCAACCAAGTACAAGCTCTTCCATCCAACATCATAGTGAAATACTTGGCCATTGCCGCGTCGCTGACCTCCAACAACTCCATGGCCATCTCATAACTCTCAATCCAAGCCCCAGGCTGCAAGTCGGCCGTGTAATTAGGCACCTTACGAGGCCCCTTGAAATCCTTTGGCAAACGCTCATTACGTATGGCCGGAACCAGGCAAGGAACACCTCTGGTTCTTGTGGCCACTCCTGCCTCAACCGAGGTTGCTGGATAAGCTGGAAACACTTGATGAGCCGCCTGTTCCACCGCCAGTTCAACTGCTCGCTCTGCTTCTTGTCGGATCCTCTCCTGATCCGCCAAGTTAAGGGCTCCAGCCTGTCCCGGCTCATGCCTCTGCGGCCGATGGCAATGTTGAACATTGCTTGACATGCCAGCTGAATCCATACGCCTACTGTAGCTTGGGATCCGGCTCGGGCGAGGGGTTGAATGGATCTTGTCTCGACTGTAAGAGTACGCATCCTGTTGCGCTAGAGCTATTTGAAGAAGTTCTCTCACCCTTCGTGTTTCGATCGCCGCCGGAGAGTCGCCCTCCATCGGGAGAACCGCCAAACGAGCCGTCCGCAATGAGGTTTTCCAAGGGATTGGAGAAGTGACCCGGTGGTGTTGGTACATAATGAGGCGGAGTGGTATGTATGCGAGGTGGTTCCATGGCGCGCGGCTGAACCGGTGCCCCGGGTGTCGTGATCCGATTTGCCTCTTGCGGGTTAATTGTCCCGGCCCCAGGTGTATGAAAAAGGTTCCTAGGATCGAGCGTCAGAGGTAGACGTAACTGAGTTTTCTGATGCCTTCTTCTCATGACCTCATTTGACGCGTTCAGATCCACCAAGAGCCGGAAAGTCTCCGCTTGAAGCTGTTGAGCACGAATGTCCAAAGCCGCCCGCTCCGCTGCCATCCTAACCTCCTCTGCTGCTAGATTTTCTTTAGCTTGTACCATCTCTTCACGTACGCGTGCCACCTCTGTGTCATGTTGGGCTTTATCCGCCGGCTCCACCACGGCAGTTAACAGAGTCGTCAGTTTATCCATGAGGTCCATTAGAATCTGAGCCGGGGGTCCACCGGGTCTCTTGACCCGACTGCGGCCGACCCGGTAGTTGTTGCCACTGCTGCCGTGGAGTTCTGCCTGGGTTGTGTTCCTACCATGAAGACTCCGGCCCAATTCGGCGGCTCAAGGGGGTCCGGAATACTGCTGCCATTGGAACAGCCCCCGAGCATGCCATCCTGCAGCTGATACAAAGAGCCCGTCTCGCCTGTTGATGATGTAGCGTCAGAACAGACGGACATATCACCGCCATCCACCGATCCTTCAGAGTATTCACCGCCATGGACGCAGCCTACGAAAGCATGCTTCACCACAGATTGAACACGGGCGGTCCTCGCGCACCGAGCCGTTTCGATGAGGTTGGTGTGGACGTCCGGCTCAGGGCCTGACTCGCTGATCCGGCCGATGAAGACATGAATTCCGCCGAAGGAGACCCGGTACCCGTACTCGATTGAGCCGGCCTCGGGGCCCCAGCCTTCATCGTCGATGTAGAGCTTGCCGCAACGACTCTTGGTCATCCGGCCCACAGTGTATCCCTTGAGCCCTTTGAAGTTGCCCTTCAATAACTCAAATCCACCGTGCGCTGGCCCCACGGTGGGCGCCAACTATCGTGGAATTGTCACGGCAGATGTCCTAGTGGAAGGACTTAGTCGTAGGGCCATCGCAACTAAGAAGCTTAAAGGGGTTAATCGGGACAAAGGACACGAGAGGTTTTATACTAGTTCGGCCCCTTACGATGAAGGTAAAGGCCTACGTCTAGTTGTGTTGGTATTGCTGGGATTTTGATTACCAAGAGGCTAGTTCACCGGCTTGGTTATCGATCTCTTGTTTCATGCCCTAAGCCGCCACCTGGTCGTCCCCTTATATACACGGGTTGACGCCTGGTGGCCTACAGTGTCCGGGCCGGCTCATAAATCTTGTCCGTCTCGGTGACTTCTTTTACATGCCTTTCTTGACAAGTCTTTCCTTACATACGGCGGTTTACAGTATTGGGCCTTAAGCCGCCTCTAGGCTTTTTAGGCCTTCTATAAGATTTTATAAACTATCGTCTTGAATGTTTACTGGGCTTCCTTTGTAACCCGCCATCGGGGCTGACCCGGCCCCTCCTGGGCGGGTCATAACTGATAGCTATATCCCCAACACATAGCATGAAACATATGGATCCAAATCAGCCCCTTAAGAAGCAACGCATAAACTAGGGTTTAAGCTTCTATCACTCTAGCAACCCATCATCTACTTATTACTTCCCAATGCCTTCCTCTAGGCCCAAATAATGGTGAAGTTTCATGTAGTCGACGTTCACATAACACCACTAGAGGAGAGACAACATACATCTCATCAAAATATCGAACGAATACCAAATTCACATGGCTACTAATAGCAAGACTTCTCCCATGTCCTCAGGAACAAACGTAAGTACTCACAAAGCATATTCATGTTCGTAATCAGAGGGGTATTAATATGCATATCGGATTTGAACATATGATCTTCCACCAATAAACCAACTAGCATCAACTACAAGGAGTAATTAACACTACTAGCGACCTACTAGTACCAATCCCGGACTTGGAGACAAGAACTGGATACAAGAGATGAACTGGGGTTTTGAGAGGAGATGGTGCTGGTCAAGAAGTTGATGGAGATTGCCCTCTCCCGATGAGAGGATCGTTGGTGATGAAGATGGCGATGATTTCCCCCTCCCGGAGGGAAGCTTCCCCGGCAGAACAGCTCTACCGAAGCCCTAGATTGCATCCCCCAAGGTTCTGCCCCATGGCGGCGGAGTTGCGTCCGAGGAGATAGCTTATGATTTTTTTTCTCATCGAAAGACTCCATAGAGCAGAAGATGGCCATCAGAGGGCCACCAGGGGGCCCACGAGGTAGGGGGCGCGCCCAAGGGGGTAGGGCGCGCCCCCACCCTCGTGGGCAGGGTGTGGCCCCCTGGTGAACTTCTTGCGCTCAGTATTTTTTATATATTTTGAAAACGTCTTCCGTGAAGTTTCAGGACTTTTGGAGCTGTGTAGAATAGGTCTCTAATATTTGCTCCTTTTCCAGCCCAGAATCCCAGCTGCCGGCATTCTCCCTCTTTATGTAAACCTGGTAAAATCAGAGAGAATAGGCATAAATATGTGACATAATGTGTAATTACAGCCCATAATGCAATAAATATCGATATAAAAGCATGATGCAAAATGGACGTATCAGCAGGTTGAGACAACCTAGGTGAGAGGTGGGCCTAGCCCTGGTCGGTGTCCGCGGTTACTTTAAAATAACACGCTTAACGAGATCTTGGTATTTGATCTGAGTCTAGCCACTGGCCTATACGTACTAACCAACTACGTAGGAACAGTTATGGGAACTCGACGTTGTGGTATTAGACGAAGCCTTCTTGACATCAGCAACTGAGCGGCGCGCGCTGGATTGGACCGTAAGCCTGCGCTTGTATTAAGGAGACCAGGTCTGCTTCCGGCCGTGTACGCAACGTGCAGGTGTGCAATGGGCGATGGGCCCAGACCCCTGCGCGCATAGGATTTAGACCGACATGCTGACCTCTCTTTTGTGCTTAGGTGGGGCTGCGACGTGTTGATCTTGCGAGGCCAGGCATGACCTAGGAAAGTGTGTCCGGCCAAATAGGATCGAGCGTGTTGAGAAATGTGGTGCACCGCTGCAAGGAAGTTTATCTATTCAAATAGTCATGATCCTCGGTAACTGGACGACCCAGAGTTGTACCTTGACCTTATGACAACTAGAATCAGATACTTAATAAACACACCCTTCCAAGTGCCAGATATAACCCGATGATCGCTCTCACACATGGCGACAAGGGGAGGATCGCCGGGTAGGATTACGCTATGCGATGATACTTGGTGAACTTTCCATCTACTCTCTTCTACATGCTGCAAGATGGTGGCCGCCAGAAGCGTAGTCTTCAATAAGAATAGCTATCCCCCTCTTATTCTGGCATTCTATAGTCTAGTCCACCGATATTGCCCCTTTACATAGATACCCATGCATATGTAGTGTAGATCCTTGGTTGCGAGTACTTTGGATGAGTACTCACGGTTGCTTTGCTTCCTCTTTTCCACCTTTTCCTCTTCTTCTCGGACGTCGCAACCAGATGTTGGAGCCCAGGAGCTAGACGCCACTATTGACGATGACCCCTACTACACCAAGGGTGCCTACTACTGCGTGCAGGCCACCGACGACCAGGAGTAGTTTAGGAGGACCCCAGGCAGGAGGCCTGGACCTCTTTTGATCTGTATCCCAGTTTGTGCTAGCCATCTTATGGAAATTTGTTTAACTTATGTCTGTACTCAGATATTGTTGCTTCTGCTGACTCGTCTATGATCGAGCTCCTGTATTCGAGCCCTCGAGGCCCCTGGCTTGTAATATAAACCTTGTATTACTTTATTTGTGTCTAGAGTTGTGTTGTGATATCTTCCCGTGAGTCCTTGATCTTGATCATACACATTTGCTTGTATGATTATTGTACGATTGAATCAGGGGCGTCACAAGTTGGTATCAGAGCTAGGTTTCGATCCTGGGACCTGTGGGTTATGGGCCCACATCGCCATTGGGTGGTATTAGGATCTTTTATTCCTCGTCTATACTCTACGATTCTGATCTCTCTTCTATTCGGGTTAAATGATTTTACTGATTATAACTCTAGGTTCTCGTTACCACTTCCTGCCAGAGAGCCCCTTCATTCCAGATGATCGACTGCTTCACTAGAAGGTTCTGAAGTTGCTATTCGGTGTTTTCCTGAGACGCTTGTACCCACTGCCTTTGCAAATTCCTACCACTGTTATATCCTTATGGACAACTGCATACACTTGCCATACTTACATTCAACCCCGTTGATCTTGTGATAACAAGATGCCCCGAACTGCTCTCCGTTGTTCCGAGAATCCTTTTAGCTTACTGCCTTGCAGTTCTTTGCCACCTGAATACCCCTATGGATAATTTCTTGCACTTATCGAGTATCCGCTCATCCATAGTTGATTCAAGTATTTCACAAAAGTTTTCAAAATACCATTCGATCTTCTGAAAATCCTCAGCAGCCTATTTCTCTTGTAATTTTTGCTTGCTTGCGTTATGTTTAATCCCATAAGTCTAGTAATCTTATTGGCATCCCTTGTCATTTTCATTTTGAGTCTGGTTATTCAATATGTTGCGAATGCTCGCAATCCTCAATCATATCATAGGATTCATCCTTCCGGCTTAGACGTCATTTTAAACATGAGCTAGATCTCGACTTATCAAATTGTCGTCGATTGTACCCCTAAGCTTACTCAACTTTTCCATCCTTAATAAGAGCGTTTGCTTCTGATCCCTTGATTTGGAAATCATAATTCCTTTGCATTTGAGCTTTGAATTAGTCAGTTGTTTCTATAATATGATCTCCTTGCATTCATTCTCCTTCTGGTTGAGTACTGATGCTCACATCAGATCCCTTGTTGACCGCCAGATCCTTTGTTTGATTTCATACAAGAGCGTCCTTCATATTCAATAACCTTGTGAGCCTTTCCTAGGGTAAATAATGCCTTTGGTAAATTGTATCCTTTGCGTTGTCAAGCATGCTCTACTTTCGAGCTTGTATTATATACTCCTGAAGTTTGTGGTATATGTTTCTAAGATGCCCCTATGGGTTGAACCTATACCTTCTCTAATCTGTGTGAACCCAAAAGTTTTCACGAGTCATACTCTTTTGGTGTTTTGATAAAATTTCAACATTACAACTTCTTCGAGGACGAGAAGTGAATGAAAGGTTATGCATTGGAGAAGTGGGAGTCGACATTGAACTTTTTGTTATGCCCATGGACACGATGTAGATCCTATCATGGAAGCTTCTTGTAATAATAACTATTTCCTTGATATAATATCATCTGGTATATGTGAATTGATTCTTTGCAATCGTGGTTCTAACCATATTTTCTAATTGATTCCATTTCCCAGACAAGGTAAAGCACTTGTCTTCTGCAGAACAATACATCTCTGCAACCCCTATTTTGATCTTCCTTCGAGTATTACCCTCCGGTATCTCGAGAATATCAAAGAATTGTGTTGCTTCCTATGAGTCCTCATCTTGTATTGCTTATCACCGATTTCAGATTTCTCCCGGGTTGTGAGTTATTAGTCACTTGAGAACACCGATAAGTGAATCAATTCCGCACTCCGATTCAGTAACTCTAAGTAATTTTTGTTGCTTATGAGTTTAATAATCCTTCAAGTCATTCCTAGCCTGATCGATTATATCATTATCATGCTAATTATTAAACTGTGCTACCTGGTCCTTATTCCCGGAGCACAACTTTCAACGATGAGCTAAGCTTACGTCGATCATCATATCGTTTCACCTCGAATAACATGCTTGATTCTAGTTTGTGTCGTATCCGTGGTTCCAAAAACCTTTTGCTTCATCATTCCTTTTGCTTGATGTAGTCATTGTTCGTTTGCTTCTTTGTGGAGCCCCTTGATAAAAATTTGTCGTGATCATCATCAACATTTTGATTCCTTCCAGGATATCAATCTAATTCATGATGATAAGTGCCATCATCGTCCCTTAGTAATTTGAGTTACCATCGGCAACATCACTACCTTCCTCTCATCACAAACTTTTTATGTTATGGATGCAACTTGCTACCCAGCTTGTATTATGTTCTACCTTGAAGTATTACTGTCTTTTATTGTCAAGGATATTATGAGAGTTTCACCACCTCTTAAGAATTCTTGATACAGTGATGCCTCTCGCCATCACCAATCTTTCTTGGTCCCCGTGTTCCAACTGGAATACCAATAAGTGAACTCTGTTGTGAGGATTTATTATCTTTAGCAACCATATTGCTTCAGAGTTAATGGACAATAATTCCAATTTATTGTGTTGGTTGCTAAATCGTCATTCCGACATTGGCTGTGCAACCCAACCCATATTTTGAGTGCACTTTTCAAAAAATGTTTAATTGTGGATGTTTTCCTCGAACATACATCATTATATCATTGATCTGACAAATGTTATCTCCTTGATCACATAATTGTGGAAATCCATCTTTTTGGAATTCACGATAAATTGTCGCTGAGTCCATCAGCCACATCCTCATCTTCTCCTTGGTTAATGATGAAATTTTGTTTTGGAACTTGCTTCCATCATTCATTTACCGAGAATCTTGCAATGTCATCTTGCCAGTTTGAGTTGCACCTTTTTCCTCTCAAGAATCCTAAGCCCGAGGTATCCTGACACCAATCAGATCTGAATCTTGGTCAGATATGATGGTTGGAACATATTTCCAAGAGTTATAACATTGGTCTTTATATGACCCGGTAAGGCGATGTCATGCCTAGGACACCTGGCCAGAGGACCTATTGTTATAGCTTTCCTTTTAGCGAGGTTAGACATTCTTCAATGAGGAAATTGTAAGACTTATTCTATGAGTTGTTCCTGATGGATCCTTTGTGTATCCAAAGTCTGACCTTTGCTTGAAGATCATGGCAATGCTATCTCAAAGCATGTCTGTGGTACTCCGATTCTCAATAAGAATATTTGAAGCACAATGCTAAATTTTCTTTATCAATTATCCAAACACCATGGTATGGGTAATGGCATAAAATTCCTCTCCCCTTACCTAAAGGGTTTCTACTTTATATCCTGTCATGGATATCTTATTGTGCTTGTCCTTGGGAAGGATATACCCCTGAAATATGTGTTTAAACACATTTTCCTTTCCATTGTTTTGTTTAATTTGATAATCATATTATCCTTTCCATTTTTTTGGTTTAACCTTTCTTGAGGTCTATATGATCTAAGCAGTAATATTCTCCTGCTTGTGTAAACACCTCGGTGTACAATACTGTCAGCAAGACCCTGTTACTATAGTTGATGACATTCCGTTGGCCACCGATGGACGAGAACTTTGCATAATGGTCTGCCTCGTTCAACGAGCAGGAAAATGGTTCTCTTCGTCCCTCGCCCTTGGTATCGGCATTGTTGTCGACATAACTGATAGGCTACCCTTTGACCTGTCTTCCTATCATGACCGTGCAAGGTGTCAATGCCTTTCCTACTTTTAACCACATGGTAGCCCCATAACCCATAGTTCCACAGGATCGAAACCTGACTCTCCTATACCCCCTGTTTCCAAGGTTGTTCCTCGCACATGGCCTCGTATGTAATTCCTGAGCCACCTTCCGAGAGATCGTCAATTCTGGTATTAGACGCAATACTTATTCTTGTTGCTTTGAACCCCTTTCATGCCCTGTTTCAGGCATCGAATGATTGCCCGCCCGCTCAAAACTTCCCATGATACCTCCTTACTTTGCTCTCGATATTTCCTTAAGTTTCAATTCGAGAGTTACATTCCTCCATCTTCCCTGATGTTTCGGCCTTGTAGAGGTCCGCTTTCCCAGAAAACCTACCCTTTATTCTTTCATATGTACGATGGAGTTCCTGAAGAAAGGATGCCGACTTCATCATGATGACCCGAAGCAGAGAATTGAAGACATCAACATAATGGATTGACCTCTTCGAGAAGAGCAACCAAGGCCGAGAAGACTCATTAGAATTTCGTAACCAGAACTTCCCCATACAAAACCTATTAAATCTCGGGACGCGATTTCTTGTAGTGGAGGAGGATTGTGACGCCCGGATAATTAAGCTACAGTAACTCTCTACTATTGATGCCACGTCACCTCGGTTACTGTTGATAAACTCGCCTTGATTTGAAACTGATTCAAAATTCAATTCAAAATCAAATTAAAATAAAGTCAAACTAGTATTTCTTCAAGCGGCAAATAAAATTTTTTAGAGTGTTGCATATAATCCCATAGCAATTATAAAAAAATGCCAACATTATTTGAAATTCCAAATTGACCCTAGCAACTAGAATAGTGGTCCAGCATCAATTATTATTCCTTTCCAATTTCCCAAAATAGTAAGACACTCTCAAATGCTTTGAGGCCTTTTTGTACAAACTCAAAATATTGCAAAGTATTTACTGTGTCAAGTGGCACACTGAGCAAAAATCATTTGGTGGCTCTACTTAATGCAAAACTGTGTAGAAAACTAAACAAAATAAAATAAAATAATAATGTCTAAGGCCTACTATTCCAATGGGCTTGGAGTTGCCACAGTGTGGCCCAGCCTAACTCCACCGGCCTTTCGTCCTCCTCCTGCTACAGAAGAAGGCCGAGGCGCCATGGCCATGAGCGCTCGGTGCTACCTCTTGAGAACTACGTTGGTTTTCCCCGAAGAGGAAGGGATGATGCAGCAAAGTAGCGTAAGTATTTCCCTCAGTTTTTGAGAACCAAGGTATCAATCCAGTAGGAGGCCACACACGAGTCCCTCGTACCTGCACAAAACAAATAAATCCTCGCAAACAACGCAAATAGGGGTTGTCAATCCCTATAGGTCCACTTACGAGAGTGAGATCAGATAGATATGATAAGATAATATTTTTGGTATTTTTATGATTAAGGATGCAAAGTAAAATAAAGGCAAAGTAAATAGCAAAGGAAATAACTAAGTAGTAGGAGATCAATATGATAAAGATAGACCCGGGGGCCATAGGTTTCACTAGTGGCTTCTCTCAAGAGCATAAGTATTCTACAGTGGGTGAACAAATTACTGTTGAGCAATTGACAGAATTGAGCATATTTATGAGAATATCTAGGTATGATCATGTATATAGGCTGTTGGAAATATGCCCTGGAGGCAATAATAAAATGATTATTATATTTCCTTGTTCATGATAATTGTCTATTATTCATGCTATAATTGTATTATCCGGAAATCGTAATACATGTGTGAATACATAGACCACAATGTGTCCCTAGGGAGCCTCTAGTTGACTAGCTCGTTGATTAACAGATAGTCATGGTTTCCTGGCTATGGTCATGGGAATGTCATTGATAACGGGATCACATCATTAGGAGAATGATGTGATGGACAAGACCCAAACCTAAGCATAGCACAAAGATCGCGTAGTTCGTTTGCTATAGCTTTTCTGAATGTCAAGTATCATTTCCTTAGACCATGAGATTGTGCAACTCCCGGATACCGTAGGAGTGCCTTGGGTGTGCCAAACGTCACAACATAACTGGGTGACTATATGGGTACATTACAGGTGTCTCCGAAAGTGTCTGTTGGGTTGGCACGAATCGAGACTGGGATTTGTCACTCCGTATGACGGAGAGGTATCTCTAGGCCCACTCAGTAATGCATCATCATAATGAGCTCAATGTGATCAAGTGGTTGATCACGGGATCATGCATTACGGTATGAGTAAAGTGACTTGCCGGTAACGAGACTGAACAAGGTATTGGGATACCGACGATCGAGTCTCGGGCAAGTAACGTACCGATTGACAAAGGGAATTGTATACGGATTGATTAAGTCCTCGACATTGTGGTTCATCCGATGAGATCATTGAGGAGCATATGGGAGCCAACATGGGTATCCAGATCCCACTGTTGGTTATTGACCGGAGAGTCGTCTCGGTCATGTCTGCTTGTCTCCCGAACCCGTAGGGTCTACACACTTAAGGTTCGGTGACACTAGGGTTGTAGAGATATTGGTATGCAGCAACCCGAAAGTTGTTTGGAGTCCTGAATGAGATCCCAGACGTCACGAGGAGTTCCAGAATGGTCCGGAGGTGAAGAATTATGTATAGGAAGTGCAGTTTCGGCCATCAGGAAGGATTCGGAGTCACCGGTATTGTACCGGGACCACCGGATGGGTCCCGGGGGTCCACCGGGTGGGGCCACCCATCCCGGAGGGCCCCGTGGGCTGAAGTGGGGAGGGAACCAGCCCCTAGTGGGCTGGTGCGCCCCCCCTTGGTCCCCCCTGCGCCTAGGGTTGGAAACCCTAGGGTGGGGGGCGCCTCCACTTGCCTTGGGGGGCAAGCCTCCCCCTTGGCCACCGCCCCCCCAAGGAGATCCCATCTCCTAGGGCCGGAGCCCCCCCCCCAGGGGGCCTATATAAAGGGGGGAGGGAGGGCAGCTGCACCTCAAGTCTTGGCGCCTCCCTCTCCCTTGCTACACTTCTCCCTCTCGCAGAAGGTCGGCGAAGCCCTGCTGTGATCACTGCTGCATCCACCACCACGCCGTCGTGCTGCTGGATCTTCATCAACCTCTCCTTCCCCCTTGCTAGATCAAGAAGGAGGAGACGTCATCCGCTCCGTACGTGTGTTGAACGCAGAGGTGCCGTCCGTTCGGCACTTGGTCATCGGTGATTTGGATCACGGCGAGTACGACTCCATCATCCCCGTTCTCTTGAACGCTTCCGCTCGCGATCTACAAGAGTATGTAGATGCACTCTCCTCTCGTTGCTAGTTGACTCCATAGATTGATCTTGGTGAAACGTAGGAATCTTTTTTGTTTTCTGCAACGTTCCCCAACATAGGCATCATGTCCGAGACTGACTCCTTCCTGCATCTACTACTATTACTCCACTCATCGACCGCTATCCAGCATGCATCTAGAGTATTAAGTTAAAAACAGAGTAACGCCTTAAGCAAGATGACATGATGTAGAGGGGTAGACTCATGCAATATGAAGAAAACCCCATCTTGTTATCCTCGATGGAAAAAATACAATACGTGCCTTGCTTCCCTTACTGTCACCAGGAAAGGACACCGCAAGATTGAACCCAAAGCTAAGCACTTCTCCCATTGCAAGAAAGATCAATCTAGTAGGCCAAACCAAACTGATAATTCAAAGAGACTTGCAAAGATAACCAATCATACATAAAATAATTCAGAGAAGATTCAAATATTATTCATAGATAGACTTGATCATAAACCCACAAGTCATCGGTCTCAACAAACACAAGACAAAAAGAAGATTACATCGAATAGATCTCCACAAGAGAGGGGGGACATTGTATTGAGATCCAAAAAGAGAGAAGAAGCCAACTAGCTACTAACTATGGACCCGTAGGACTAAGGTGAACTACTCACACTTCATCGGAGGGGCTATGGTGTTGATGTAGAAGCCCTCCATGATCGATGCCCCCTCCGGCGGAGCTCTGGAACAGGCCCAAAGATGGTATCTCGTGGATACAGAAAGTTACGGCGGTGGAATTAGGGTTTTGGCTCCTCTTCTGATCATTTGGGGGTACGTGGATATATATAGGAGGAAGGAGTACGTCGGTGGAGCAACAAGGGTCCTGCGAGGGTGGAGGGCGCTCCTGGTGGGGGTGGGCGCGCCCCCTACCTCGTGGCCTCCTCTTTTCTTTCTCTCGGGTCTTGTTCGTTGAGAAAATCACGTTCCCGAAGGTTTCATTCCGTCTGGACTCCGTTTGATATTCCTTTTCTTCGAAACCCTAAAATAGGCAAAAAAAACAGCAATTCTGGGCTGGGCCTCCGGTTAATAGGTTAGTCCCAAAAATAATATAAAAGTGGATAATAAAGCCCAATAATGTCCAAAACAGTAGATAATATAGCATGGAGCAATCAAAAATTATAGATACGTTGGAGACATATCAAGCATCCCCAAGCTTAATTCCTGCTCGTCCTTGAGTAGGTAAATGATAAAAACAGAATTTTTGATGCGGAGTGCTGCTTGGCATAATTTTAATGTAATTCTTCTTAATTGTGGTATGAATATTCAGATCCGAAAGATTCAAGACAAAAGTTCATATTGACATAAAAATAATAATACTTCAAGCATACTAACAAAGCAATTATGTCTTCTCAAAATAACATGGCCAAAGAAAGTTCATCCCTACAAAATCATATGGTTTAGTTATGTTTCATTTTTGTCACACAAGAATGCTCTCATCATGCACAACCCCGATGACAAGCCAAGCAATTGTTTCATACTTCAGTAATCTCAAACCTATAAACTTTCACGCAATATATGAGCGTGACACTACTAGGAAAAGGCCTACTAATGGCGCACCAGTTTTGCCTACTAATGGCGCATCACTGGTGCGCCATTAGTATCACGCCACTGGTATTTATTACTAATGGCGCACCACTGGTGCGCCATTAGTATCTGGTATACTAATGGCGCACCACCCAGTGCGCCATTAGTATATAACACCATGCGACATTAGTATGCCTCCCAGGGGCCATATTTAACCATGTGCTTTGGCACACTAATGGCGCACTGCGGATGGATGCGCCATTAGTATACTTGGCATACTAATGGCGCACTGTTTGGTGATGCGCCATTAGTATACTTTAGCATACTAATGGCGCACTCTGTAGTGATGCGCCATTAGTATGAATATTAGGTTTTATTCTTTTTACTTTTCTGATTTTTGCACAGGTTAAAAAATATATTATTTGACAGAATATAGACAGTAGCACACAGCAATAGCAGATTCTTCGAATACAATAGAATATTAGTCTTCGAATACAATTCATCATATTAGTCTCCGAATTCAAAAGACCGAACAAAGATAAAACATTACAAGTCTCGAGACCGCGAGTATCGAGTTTGTCTTCACATTACAAGTCAATATCGATCATCTAAACTACCATCACATAGAAGAGAGCTGCGGTCATCACGATGAGCATCATCGCGATGAAACTGGTCTTCATCCAGTTCCTCCAACGCTCCCTCCTCTCTCCCGCTAGATAGCGGGCGTATCTAGATTCCGCCTCCGCCCTAGTGGTGTACCCTTTGTAACTGTTACTGCTGAAACGGTGAACCTGTCTCCGACACTCCTCCCAGTCGTCGTAGACTCCAGGAACCTTACCCTTGTACACGACATACGACGGCATCTCTATGCACAAGCCAAACAACAAACAATACATACATAAGCAATATATAAGTATGCAACAAAAGGATCGGAAGAGAAAATCAAGACATGACATTAATAGCACGATTCATGGTCCTACTAATAAATAGCATCGATTACATCTAAGTTGAACGACTGTCCAAACCAAAGAGACATACAAGTTCATTAAAGTTTAGTTACAACATGAGGCAATCAATGTTTCAGAACTACACATAGCATCACTACTGTCGACTCGACTCATGGGACCGGAGCGTGGATGAAGCCGCCGTCTGTCGTGATGGTCGTGAAATCGCGGGCATTGTCAGCCTGCATTTGTAGCGTTCCGTCTATCTCCCTATTGGACGGTTGATATCTGAGGTAGAACTGCCCCGAGGTATGAAGAACATCTTGATGGATGATGTCCGCAAAATCCGACTGGATGCGAAAGAATTCTTGTCTGATGTCCGCGTCCTGGATTGCCGACAAGCTCGCGGCCCAATCTTTGAGATTATTTGGTAGTAGAAGGTGATGATGGTCCCTTACGATCGCCCGCATGTGATGGAGGGCGTAGTAGGCATCCTTCTGACCGCCAGGCGGCTGCTTGACGCAGCAGAACATCGTATTGTGGGCGAACACGTGCTTGCCGTACTTATGAACTGCCCTGGTGAAGGTGCCTCCAGATTTGGCGTAGCCGGGGAGAACATCATCAAGAACTTTCTTGATATTTGTGTAGTCTATCTTGGAGTTATGGTTCGGGTCGAAATACGTGGCCATGGAATATTTCGGGCATAAGAGGATGAGTGTGCAATCTGTGTCACTACACAGAACATGGAATGTTAGGAAAAAAAAGAACGACCGAAATCTAAGAAATCATATGTTACGGGGCGGTTAAGGGATGACTTACTCGGGAAAGTAAGCCACAAGGAAGTTATCCTTATCTGGGTTTGCCAGAATGACGTCTTCGAGGTGTGAACTCGCGACTTGGCGGTCCCCAACGCTGCTCAAGAGCTTGGCATGCATGTAGAAGGGGTCGACAATCACGATGTCCGGGGTCTTGTCTCTAATGATCCGCATCTCCATACTCAGCGAAAACAGCCGAACGAAGGTGTAGTGCAGCGGATGAAAGTTAAACATAGCAAAGATGTCATCAAACCGCAGGACGATCGTACCCCCGATGTCGCCATCCACAAAGCCCTTTCCCTCTGGCACCTTGGCCACGAAAACCGGGTATGCCACATCATTCTCTCTTAGACACCGCTTCTCCAAAGAAAGAACACTGCCGTGCAGACTCCGCATAGCACCGGTTGCAGCATTGAGCATATTTGTCGGTAGCATCACCCTACCCACCACATGCACCCTCCTCGAGATATCCTTAGGTGCTGGCTTGCACTGGCGCCCTTTTTAGTCTGCCGTTTCCGGCTCTTCTTCTTGATCTGTTGTAATGGGACCGAGTTCTGCTCAAAGACCGCCTTCTTGAGCGTGTTGGGGCTGATAATATTTCGCTGCTCAGCTATCTGAGGCTCGGTGAAGGCGGCAGCTGGAGGCGTCTCCTGAGAACTGAACGCCAGACAATGCCTGTTGCAACTGGGTTTCTCCGACGTACCAGCTAGATCGCGGTCGTCTTGGTTGGGTTCTTGAGAAGGAGGCCCGCAGAACTCGTCATCGTACCCATGTTCGGAAAAGTACTTATTGACGTTGGTAAATGTACCATTGTCGTCGTCGTCCGGATCTTGTGCCATATGCATGTCCGGATCCTGTGCCATAGGGATGTTCGGCATGTCCGGTAGCATTGCGGCATTCTTGCCATGGCTTGGCGCCAGCACGACTGGCGGTCTTGTCTGTGGGGTGGTGTCCCCCGCCCCCAAACGAATCTGGCTCTTCGGCCAAAGCAGGGGCCAACTTACGCAGGCGCTAAGGGTCATCTCATCTTCTTTGTCGGCCCCAGCGGGTCGAATCGGAGGTAATAGCTCGTCGCAGCCTAGAAGCACCCGAACCACTTCAACACTATACATTGTGGGTGGCATCGGATTACCGTGGAATACGGGGTTGCCCGGTTGAACGATTCTGCCCTTGGCGACATCAACCAACTCGCCGCCCACGAAGTGCAGGAGAGTGCAAGGAATGTCGGCGGCGCCCTGTGAAAACATGTAGGGCGTCGGGGATGCCCAGTCAAAGGCAAGGAGATGAAGTCCTCGGCCGAGAGGCTTAGTTACCGTGATGCCGTCGAGCTCGGCTAATGTCGAGGCACCGCCAACGGCGGGCGTGCAACTGACAGAGGGGCCGCTTGCTGGCGAGGTGCCGGCCGGCGTACTCCCGAGTGCATTAAGCTCCAATACTGGCATCGGAGACACCAATACCGCCACCGCCGGAGACACCAATGGCGCCGCCGCCGTAGACACCAATACCGCCGCCGCCGGAGACACCAATGGCGTCACCTGTGTGTTGTGCGAGTTGCTGGCCATGAAGCTGGGAATCGGGGGAGGCCCCTGTTGGCCACCCGCTATCCACGTCATTATCCCATGAATCAAGGTAGGCATAATGCCGGTGAGCGTCGATCCCAGTTGTTGTTGCACTTGCTCTTGGACCATCTCCGGAATCCGCGCCACTTGCGCCTTGAGTGCTTCAACCTCGCGCGACTGGCTTTCTGAGCTGGTCTTTTTCTCCTTTCGCCCACCAGCGGTATAGTATGATGACCATTTTGTGGACAAGCCTTTGCCGGCCACACAACCAGCTGACGTTGGCTTACTGAGCTTATCCTTGTTTTTCATTACGTTCAACGCCCTATTCAAAGGGGTGTCGAAAGGGGAGCTCTGAGACGACCCCGCGCTACTTCTTTCTTTGTCCTGCGGAAGGAACATGAACCATTTAGAAATATTGGGGATTAATTAGAATGCAACCATATGGAGCTAATTACGCGGGGGTGTATTCCTTACCAGAACAAGCTCAAGCGCCTTGGTCTTTGGATCCGTGGTAAGCTCCTTTGTTACCGGGTCCTCCTTGTACCGGGCCCTGAGAAAGTTCCTGGTCTGCTTGTCACGGTATTTCTCGAAGCTGGGCGGTAGGCCTTGCTCGACACGCTCCGCGTCCTCCTTGTCCCATATAGGCTCCGCCACTCTGTAACCGCCGGGACCAAGTTGGTGGACCCCTATGTTCAACTGCCGCATTTCTTTCCCCCACTGACTTGATTCGGAGGTTGCGGGGCTCTTGCACTTGATCTTGAACTCCTTGTAGTCATCTTCGCTAATCAAAGGATATTTCGCCTTGATCTTCTCATAACTATCACCTTTGTCTACCATTGCCTTCACCGTGCTTTTCCAAGTACACAGGGCCGTGCTCATCCTCGTGAGGGCAGCACCGTTCACTTTATTCCCCGAGAGGCATGTGTTTGCGAACTCAGTGGGGAACTTGTATCGTTCATGCAGCTTCGTGAAGAGGAGGCTGCGCAAATTCCCACGGTCCTTATGCCTTAGGTTCTCGGTGTTGATCGAGGCGGTGCTCCGGAGAATGCACCCGAGCTGAACCGAGTACTCCTTGACTACGTGTTTGGGCGCCGTCGGATGCCCATCGGAGTTCACTTCAGTAAATTCCTCCTTGACGGTGCCGAGCATGTTCGGGCGCCGGTATTTCCGTTGCCTCTTCGGTTGGCTGCCATCTGTGCGTGCGCCGCCATCATCAGTGGTGGCATCTGCGGCGCCATCATCAGTGGTGTCATCGCCAACGCCACTAGGGGTTGTGTAGTCAGGATCGGTGTCTTCTGCGGCGTCCTCATAGCGGTGAGGTTCTTCCTCCAACTCCTGGGACAGCTCCTAGAATTGCTTGCCGCCCGAACCGCCGGCCTCATCGTTGTGGGCCATGTTTCGCTCTAAATAGGAAAAAAGTTTGGTCAAAAAGTTGGTTATTGTCAAGGAACAAGATCATGGTCTCATCATTTAGGGTTTGTCGACACCGAGGCATCCTAAAAGCTAAGCTTTTATCATTTAGGGTTTGTCGATGTCGAGGCACCCTAAAAGCCTAAGCCAAGGCACCCTAGGTTGGGCCTAATCACTTGGCACTAATCACATGGCTCTATTGCCACCTATGTTGGGTTTATCATCTAGGGTTTATCGATGCTAAGGAGAATTCTAAGTTGGGCATAATCACTTGGCTCTATTGCCACCTATGGTTTAATGCAGCAAGAATGGCGGGGCAGTTGATCTACTTAACTAAGTACTAAGATACCCCGACCCATGCATTAGTCGCAAGTACCCCATATGTCCTATTTTTAGCAAAGTCATGCTAAAATTCACGGAAAATTTTAGCATGACCTTTGCTGAAAATAGGACATATGTAGTACCCGAATTTGCCGGAACGGAAGTTAGTCGACATTCCGGCAAACTCAAGGGCCTCTCGGGGTACCTGCAATTTCATGATAAACTGCCAACAAAACACATGGAGTACTTGACACAGTACTTGCCATAGTAATAGTCAATGTGCCTCTGTATGTTTGTGTGTGGTGTCTAGATGCCAGCCACAGGTCAATGGCCATGCCACTACACTGCTCCATGTCACTTCTGCTACTGCCAAGCATGGCATGGCCATCTTTGATTCTGTTTCTGATGGAGCTTTGTGCCACTATGTGGCCTGTTTGAAGTGAAATAATCAGCATGGGCAACTGGTATTGGATTCATAGTGTAAATGATGGATGAAAAGGTACTGTGCCCAAGTACAACATTTAACAATGCAATGCAGATAATCATTTTTTCTCACAGTACTTTTCCCAAGTAATAATAAACTAAATAACTGAGTAATCCAAATGAGGAAACAGAAAATAGCTGGCTGCAACAACATAGCAAGCCTTCACTTACACAAGAATTCATTTCAAGCATCATTTATTATCTGAAACAGATCATTCTAAAGATACATGATACATCATTTCAGACATCATTTAATATCAGTACAACTAACTAGCAGTACTTAAACAAGTTAAGAGACTGACTACAGTACTGGCTACTCACTTAAGCTAGAAGCTACAAGTTAAACACATTATAACTTGAGTGTAACTCAGGACAAGTTAAACTTAAGCTAGAAGATACAAGTTGAACACACACCAGGCAGTTTTTATAATATTATCAGAAAAATATCTTTAGTGTAACTCAAGACAAGAAAAATCTCCACCAAAATAGGACTAGCATTTAAGAGTAATTTCCTCCAGTCAAGCAAAGTTCAAACAAAAACTGACAACACTCTTTTGATTAAGAGCCAAGTCACAACCCTCTTTGAAGTTCAAACAAAAACTGACAACACTTGTTTGATCTGTCTCCTCCAAGAAAGAGCCAAGTCAGTCTCACCCAACTAGGGAAACATCAGTTAGACCACTAGCAATTGGGAATACAGAACTGGGGCTAGGTTTGTGCTCCAGCTAGGCAGTAAAACAGAGCATATAGAGGCATTGCCTGCCTCTGCTGCAAGTGGGGATGTGAGCAGGATTATCACAATTAGATCACTAGCAAGACTCACAGTTAGGGATTTCACAAAGAAACTCTGTAAAGTGCCAGAGCCTAACATCTTGCATCACAGAGCAAAGCATTAACCGGGCCAACTCCAAAAGTCACTAACCAGGCGCACAAATTGACTAATGTCTGCTGATCTTAGATACTAATATATACATAAGAGGTCAGATGGTTAAACCCGGCAAGTTCACTTCACATCCCACGGTACCTAAAAGTAGAACAACCTACAAACTACATAGAGGAGACATCTCAACATCGACCACATCACATTCAGGCTAACTCGGGTGAAAGCTTCTGCAATTCCAGCTTCACCAGAGACCCACCTCTCGGCCTACAGGATCAGGGAAGGAACTACCGCTAGTTCTACTAACTGAACTCAACTCCGGCACCACTGCTGCTTCTATCCATCGCCGATTTGCTGGACAAACAGAGTGTTTGCGAGAAGGAAGAGGGGAGAGGAGGCGGAGCTCACCGGGGAGGCGCAAGGAGGCCCTGCGACAGCTTAGTAGCAACAGAGGTGGCCGGAGTTGAGGAAGACAGCGGCGACCCAAGGAAGAAGAGGTGGAGGGGGGTGGAGGGGTCAAGCACCGTCGCGCCCTGGTTCGGCGGCTCGTCGGCCCAGTGTTGAAGCAGATTCTGCCTGCCGCCTTGCCTGTCGCCTCGCACGGTGGAGCTCGAGCGGAGAAGGCACGGTGGAGCGTCATGGGTTTCTAGGGTTTCGAGGGCTGGGAAGGCGAGGGAGGGGGTGGGTGGGTGCAGTGAAGGCGAGGGAGGGGGTGGATTGGGAGCGGACGGCGATGGGGGGCAGGGCAGGGGCTGACTGGGGGCGGCGACAGAGACGGAGACGCGGGGGCACCGGCGGCGTTGGTCAGGGCAGCGGGGGAAAGTGGATCTGGCGAGGGAGAGGGACGAAGGGGATCTGGCGAGAGGGAGGGAATTAGCTAGGGGGGAATCTTACTAATGGCGCACCCGCGGTCGGTGCGCCATTAGTAATCTTTTTTTTACATAGCAATGGCGCACCAGGCAGAGGTGCGCCATTAGTAATCTTTTTTTATATATATAGCAATGGCGCACCAGCCACAGGTGCACCATAAGTAATTTATTTATATTTTTTGTTGCATGTAATAATTTTTTAGAAAATGAATATGAATATGAAACAGTAATATTTTTTATAAAAACAGTAATAATTGTTGTTTAACAACAATTGTAGTCTACACTTTTTTATTATTATTTTTTTAAAAATGAAGAGGGGAGAGGAGGCGGAGCTCACCGGGGAGCGGGGGAGGGTGCGGGGGGTGCTCGTCGGCGATGGTGGAGCGGGGGAGGGTGCGGGGGGTGCTCGTCGGCGGTGGTGGAGCGGGGGAGGGTGCGGGAGGTGCTCGTCGGCAGTGGTGGAGCGGGGAGGGTGCGGGGGGTGCTCGTCGGCGGCGGTGGAGCGGGGGAGGGTGTAGTGGGTCATCGGCGGTGGTGGAGCTAGCGGGGAGGGTGCGGGTGGGATCGAGATCGAGATGGAGGGGGATAGCGATCGAGATAAAGGGGCATCGAGATCGAGATGGGGGGAATCGAGATCGAGATGGACGGGGATCAAGATCGAGTGTCCTCGTGAATATTCAATATTTTATCATATTGAATATGAAAAAATATCATCAAATTTGAAAAAATATTCATGAATTCAAAAAGTGCTCATGAAATTTAAAAATATTCATGATATCAAAAAGTGCCCATGAAATACAACCGAGAAATGAAGACTACGATTTAAATACAGTCGATCTTAGCTAGCTATCTGTTCATAATCTTCTTCCCCTTCTTTTTCGCAAATGGAGTTCTTCTGTGGAACAGACGTCCTTTAGGTAGGGTGGTCCTGCTTCTTCTTGTGGTGTATGTTGCTACTTCATCGTCGTCGTCATGTTCGATCTTCGGGTCGCTGTACTTGTCGAAGTCTTCCTCATTGGCTACTCCATCCATTCCGATGATCTTCCTTTTGCCTCTCCTCACGATAACATGACTGGGCTTTGACGGGTCGGTAATGAAGAAGCATTGGTCCACTTGGGAAGCCAGTACCCATGGCTCATTTTTCGTGGTGACGTTTGCGCCCGCGGTCTTGGATTTGGCTTCGGGTATAACCATGGTGGTGAAATACTGGTCTTCTTTTAGGACGCTCTTGGCCCATTTGACACGGAACATCGGGACCTTCTCTCCAGCGTAGCTCAGCTCCCAGATCTCCTCGATACTTCCGTAGTATTTGTCCTTGTCGTTACCGGTGTAGGATTCCATCGATACCCCGGAGTTCTGATAACCATCGCTCTTCATGTCCTTGTCCTCGGTGTAGAATGTGTAGCCGTTGATATCGTATGCCTCATAGGTCATCAGGTTGTGCCCGGCACCCTGTGACAAGGCGAATATTAATTGTTCTTCCGCGGAAGAATCCTCATGTAAAGGGTACGACAGAATCTTTTGCTTGAACCGACGCGTGAAACATGAGTTGTGCTCTTTGATTATATCTCCGTCCGTCCTCTATTGGCCTCGGTCATTGTACGTCTTCTCAATAAAGGTTTTGTGCTCTACCACCCAAGGATCGACCACGTCTATGTGTTGTAGCACGACTAGGTTTGCTCTTTCATAGTCGGCGAGTCGACCCTCGAAGTCGACATACATTTCGCGGCGACCCTCACGGTGACCCCATCCAGCGAGCCTGCCGAGGTGCCCGTTGACGGGCAGACCAACGGGGTTCTCGATGCCTAGATAATTCGTGCAGTAGGAGATGCACTCTTCAGTCAAAAAGCCCCTGGCTATACTTCCCTCTGGACGTGACATGTTGCGAACGTATCCTTTGATGACACCATTCATCCTTTCGAACGGCATCATGCTGTGCAGGAACGTCGGCCCGAGTTGGATGATATCCTCCACGATATGGACCAGCAGATGCACCATAATGTCGAAGAATGCGGGCGGGAAGTACATCTCAAGCTCGCATAGTATCACCATGATCTATTCCTGTAGCCTTCTGAGTTGCCTCACGCCAACCGACTTCCGAGAGATGACGTCGAAAAAGTTGCATAGCCAAATAGTGTTTCACGGACGTGCGCGTCCATGATCCCACGAATTGCAACTGGAAGTATCTACGTCATCAGCACGTGATAGTTGTGAGACTTCATCCCGCTGAACTTCTGCTTCGCTGGGTCTCGGTATCTGCTTAACTTGCCCGCGTAACCGTAAGGAAGTTTTACTCCTACGAGGCAGGTGAAAAACTGCTCGATCTCCTCCTAACTTAGAGTGAAGCACGCGGGAGGGTAGTCATTTCCGGTCTTCTTGGCCTTTTTGCCTTTGCGACGACTTTCTGTGTCCTGCTTCGCCTCATCATCATCATCATCATCATCATCATCATCATCATCATCATCATCATCATAATTAGCGTGAAGTTCCTGCCTGATGCCCATTGATTTCAAGTCTGCCCTTGCTTTCGGCCCATCTTTGGTCCTCTCTGGCATGTTGAGCAGGGTACCAAGCAGACTCTCACACACGTTCTTCATGATATGCATGGCATCAAGGCTGTGAGGCACACGGTGGATCTTCCAGTACGGCAAGTCCCACAAAACAGACCTCGTTTTCCATACCTTCAGCAGCGGCTCTGGCGCCTTTCGCTTCTTTCCCGGCTCTGGCGCCTTTTGCTCCTTTCCCGGCAGTGGGCAATCTTTCCAATTTTTCAACAGCCTGTCTATTTCCTCGCTGCTCCTCGTACGCGGGCGTCTTCGGAGTTTGGTTTCACCATCGAACAGATCCTTGCGTTTCCTCCACGGGTCATCGTCGCGAAGCCACATTCGATGTCCCATGAACACGGTTTTCGAAGACCCAGGATCTCTATCTAGCTGGCGATATGTTGTGTCATCCATGCACCTGACGCATCCAGAAAATCCGTGGACCACCTGCCCCACGAGATATCTGTAACCGAGATAGTCGTGCACCGTCGTGAGCAGTACGGCTCTCATAGGGAAATATTCTTTCTCTGGGGCGTCCCACGTATTGGCTGGCGTTTTCCACAGCATGTATAGCTCCTCTTTCAGCAGCCCCAGATACAGATTGATGTCGTTCCCTGGTTGTTTCGGCCCTTCAATTAGCATACTCATGTGAATGTACATCCTCTTCATGCACAACCAGGGGGGAAGGTTGTACATCCACACAAACACAGGCCAGGTGCTATGTGTGCTTCTCTGGCTGCCAAACGGATTGACTCCATCGGTGCTCGCGCCCAGCACGATGTTCCTTGGATCCTTCCCAAATTCTAGGTGTTCGAAGTTCAACGCTTCCCACTGGCTCCCATCCTTAGGGTGACTCGGCATCTTGTCTTTTTTATTTATCTCCGGATCATTTGCGTCATCTTCTCGCTTCTTCTCCTCCCTATCCGCGTGCCAACGCGGGAGCTTTGCTACCTTAGGGTCCGCGAAATACCGCTGCAGACGAGGAGTGATCGGAAAGTACCACACCACTTTTTGAGGAGCTTTCTTCCTCTTGTTGTATCGAGTGACGTCGCACACCGGACATATGGTAGACTCCGCGTGTTCGCCCCGATAAATGATGCAATTCTTCATGCACACATGGTATTTCACGTGCGGTAAATCCAGAGGACACATGACTTTCTTCACCTCCTCGAAACTGGTCGGGCACTTGTTCCCCTTGGGAAGACGTTCGTGCCAAAATGACATGTTCTCGTCGAAGCATGCGTCGGTCATTTTGTGTTTTACCTTCATCTCCAAAGCCATGAGCGTTACTTTCAGGCGGGTACCCTCGGGTCTGCATCCTTCATACAATGGAGTAACCGCGTCTATCTCCAGATGATCCATCTTGGCTTTCTCTCGGGCGGCAGCTCTTGTGTTATCCATCTGCTTGAGAAGCAGCTCTTGAATATGAGGGTCCTACACCCAGCTCATCGATGGTCCATCGTCGTCTACTCCTCCAGCATCTAGATCTTCATGATCATGCCCTTCGTCTGCTCCGGCATCTTCCTCATCATCATGTCCGGCATCTTATACATAATGACTGTGTACAACATCACCATCGTGATCATGTCCTGGAGATTCTTTGTCTTCTCGCCCGCCCGAGCCGCGATGGTTGTCTTGCTGCCCTTCCTCATTTCTTGCCCGACCCCCATGGACGACTTCATAGTCATCTTCATCACCTTGCCACCGATAGCCATCCATGAAACCACGCAAGAGCAGGTGGTCCCGCACCTGCCCGGAATCCGAGTCCGCAATAAGGCTCTTCAGCTTGCATCTTCGACACGGACATCTTATCTTCGTCTCGTTCTTTTGAAGCATCTCGGCCTTCGCGGAGCTCAAAAACCTATTCACGATGCCTTCGGTCATCGTGCGGACCATGGTCGCCTGCAGGGTAGAGAAAAACGATATTTTAGAACCAAGAAAAAATTTGGCATCACTTTCCCTAAAAATAGGACCAAAAAGAATGCATAGTGCCAAAATTCTCGCCGAAACAGAAATGAATCAACATTCCGGCAAAATATTGGCAACTATCGCATTTCAAATACCGGTACCTGCAAACACAAACATATATGCAATACCACAAACATATGCAACACCACAAACATACATAGATCTAGCTAGGCCACAAAAAGTGCATGTGCACGTTGTTGGAGCGAGCTAGGGAGAAAAAAAGTAGATCTACAACATGAAGATAGCTTTCCCCTTACTTACCTATCAAAAAAAGGTAATTTCAACACTTAATTTTGATGAATCTATGGTACAAATGAGGTGAGGAGGAGGAGGCAGCCGACAATCTTAGAGAAGGAGGTGGGGGGAATGAAGTGGGGAAAGTGAGTGTGTAGGTGTGGTTGTCCAAAAATATCTAGCTGGTCACAGGTTACTAATGGCGCACCACACAGACATGCGCCATTAGTAGTTTTGCAAAAAAAAGTAAAAAAAATTATACTAATGGTGCACCATGGCACAGTGCGCCATCACTAGTTTAAACTAGTAATGGCGCACTATGCAACGGTGCGCCATTAGTAGTTTTGCAAAGAAGTAAAAAAAATAGTAGTGGCGCACTCTATGGCTGGTGCGCCATTAGTAGTTCTAACTACTAATGGTGCACTCTGTCCGGATGCACCATTAGTATGTTTGAAAAAATGAAAAAAAAACATTTTGTTACTAGTGGCGCACCATGTGCCTGGTGCGCCATTAGTGTCTTCCACACTAATGGCGCATCTCCACATGGTGCGCCATTAGTATATAGTCATCTCCACATGGTGCGCCATTAGTATATAGTAGTGGCGCACCACTTCTCTAGTGCGCCATTAGTGTCAATTTCATCTTTAGCCCTTTTCCTAGTAGTGTGAGCCATGGACATAGTACTATAGGTGGAATAGAATACAATGAGGGGGTTATGTGGAGAAGACAAAAGAGGAGAAAGTCTCACATCAACGAGGCTAATCAATGGGCTATGGAGATGCCCACCGATTGATGTTAATGCAAGGAGTAGGGATTTCCATGCAATGGGTGCACTAGAGCTATAAAGGTATGAAAGCTCAATAAAAGAACTAGTGGGTGTGCATCCAACTTGCTTGCTAACGAAGACCTAGGGCACTTGAGGATGCCCATTGTTGGAATATACAAGCCAAGTTCTATAATGAAAAATTCCAACTAGTATAAGAAAGTGACAAAACAAGAGACTCTCTAACATGAAGATTATGGTGCTACTTTGAAGCACAAGTGTGGCAAAGGATAGTAACATTGTCCCTTCTCTCTTTTTCTCTCATTTTTTATGGCCTTTCTCCATTTTGGGGGGGGGCCTTCTCCTTTTTTTATGGCCTTTCTCTTTATATATATATATATTCCTCACTTGGGACAATGCTCCAGAAAATGATGATCATCAGACTTCTATTTATTTACAACTCAATGATTACAAATCGATACTAGAACAAAGTATGACTCTATATGAATGCCTCCGGCGGTGTACCGGGATATGCAATGGACCAAGAGTGACATGTATGAAAGAATTATGAATGGTGGCTTTGCGACAAATACTATGTCAACTACATGATCATGCTAAGCAATATGACAATGATGAATGTGTCATGATGAAAGGAATGATGGAAAGTTGCATGGCAATATTTCTCGGAATGGCTATGGAAATGCCATAATAGGTAGGTATGGTGGCTGTTTTGAGGAAGATATAAGGAGGTTTATGTGTGACAGAGCGTATCATATCACGGGGTTTGGATGCACCGACGAAGTTTGCGCCAACTCTCAATGTGAGAAAGGGCAATGCACGGTACCGAAGAGGCTAGCAAGGATGGAAGGGTGAGAGTGTGTATAATCCATGAACTCAACATTAGTCATAAAGAACTCACATACTTATTGTAAAAATCTACAAGTCATCAAAAACCTCGGTACTACATGCATGCTCCTAGGGGGGTAGATTGGTAGGAAAAGACCATCGCTCGTCCCCGACCGCCACTCATAAGGAAGACAATCAAATAACACCTCATGTTTCAAATTTGTTGCGTAACGTTTACCATACGTGCATGCTACAGGACTTGCAAACTTAAACACAAGCATTTCTCAATTTCACAACTACTCAACTAGCACAACTTTGATATTATTACCTCCATATCTCAAAACAATCATCAAGCATCAAACTTCTCTTAGTATTCAAAACCCACTCTTAAGAAAATTTTACTAATCTTGAATACCTAGCATATTAGGATTTTAAGAAAATTACCATGCTATTAAGACTCTCAAAATAATCTAAGTGAAGCATGAGAGATCAATAGTTTCTATAAAACAAATCCATCACCGTGCTCTAAAAGATATAAGTGAAGTACTAGAGCAAAACTATATAACTCAAAAGATATAAGCGTAGCACATAGAGTATTCTAACAAATTCCAAATCATGTATGGCTCTCTCAAAAGGTGTGTACAGCCAGGATGATTGTGGTAAACTAACAAAAAAAGACTCAAATCATACAAGACGCTCCAAGCAAAACACATATCATGTGGCGAATAAAAATATAGCTCCAAGTAAAGTTACCGATAGAAGTAGACGAAAGAGGGGATGCCTTCCGGGGCATCCCCAAGCTTTGGATTTTAGGTGTCCTTAGATTATCTTGGGGGTGCCATGGGCATTCCCAAGCTTAGGCTCTTGCCACTCCTTGTTCCATAATCCATCAAATCTTTACCCAAAACTTGAAAACTTCACAGCACAAAACTTAAAGTAGAAAATCTCGTGAGCTCCGTTAGCGAAAGAAAATAAAAGATCACTTCAAGGTGATGTAATGAACACATTATTTATTTATATTGGTGTTATACCTACTGTATTCCAACTTCTCTATGGTTTATAGACTATTTTACTACCCATAGATTCATCAAAATAAGCAAACAACACGTGAAAAACAGAATCTGTCAAAAACAGAACAGTCTGTAGTAATCTGTAGCTAGCGCAAGATCTGGAACTCCAAAAATTCTAAAATAAATTTCTGGACGTGAGGAATTTATCTATTAATCACTTTCAAAAATAATTAACTAAATATCACTTTCCAAATAAAAATTAAAGCAGTTCTCGTGAGCGCTAAAGTTTCTGTTTTTTACAGCAAGTTCAACAAGACTTTCCCCAAATCTTCCCAATGGTTCGACTTGGCACAAACACTGATAAAACACAAAAAAAACACAAACAAAACAGAGGCTAGATAAATTATTTATTACTAAACAGGAGCAAAAAGCAAGGAATAAAAATAAAATTGGGTTGCCTCCCAACAAGCGCTATCGTTTAACGCCCCTAGCTAGGCATTACAAGCAGGAATAGATTTAGGTATTGCCATCTTTGGTAGGAAATCCATAAGGGCGTGTACAATGGTGCTATCTTAGGAGTGCCGTGTAGGATAAATGATGAGGTGGAGGAGAGAAAACTCATAATAAAAGGCTTGTCTTCTCTTATTTAAGATAAGACAAGAGATGATATCTTAGCACAATATGTGTCACCACGTTTTTAGGAATAACTAGTTATGAAGATAAGGCTAAGAAATGACCATCGTAGACATCTTTATTTTGTCATCTCTTAATTACATGTAAGACTTAAGATAAGGTTATCTTATCAACCATTGTACATGCCCTAAGTGGCTCTCATAATAGATTCATAAGGTAATTTAATCTTATTTCTAGGAAAGTGTTCCATGCCTTTCCTTAATGGAAATTGGAATCTAATATTTCCTTCCTTCATATCAATAATTGCACCAATCATTCTAAGGAAAGGTCTACCAAGAATAATAGGACATGAAGGATTGCAATCTATGTCAAGAACAATAAAATCTACGGGCACACAATTCCTATTTGCAACAATAAGAACATCATTAATTCTTCCCATAGGTTTCTTAATAGTGGAATCCGCAAGGTGCAAGTTTAGAGAGCAATCTTCAAAATCACGGAAACCTAACAAATCACACAAAGTCTTTGGAATCGTGGAAACACTAGCACCCAAATCACATAAAGCATAGCATTCATGATCCTTAATTTTAATTTTAATAGTTTGTTCCCACTCATCATAAAGTTTCCTAGGGATAGAAGCTTCCAATTCAAAGTTTTCTTCATAAGATTGCATCAAGGCATCAACAATATGTTTAGTAAACGCTTTATTTTGACTATAAGCATGTGGAGAATTTAGCATGGATTGCAACAAGGAAATACAATCAATAAAAGAGAAAATTTCAAAGTTAAATTCCTTGAAATCCATAATAGTGGGTTTAGCAACATCTAGGGTTTTAATTTCTTCAATCCCACTTTTATCAAATTTAGCATTAGGATCAACAAATTCCGAATTCTTGGAACGCATTCTAGGTAAAGGTGGATCATATTCAGTCCCATCATTATCAAGATTCATATTGCAAAACAAAGATTTAATAGGGGACACATCAATAACTTTTAGATCTTCATCTTTATTTTCATAGGAACTAGAAGAACACGCTCTTATAAAGGCATCTTTCTTAGCACACATCCTAGAGGTTCTTTCTTTGCACTCATCAATGGAAATTCTCATGGCTTTGAGAGACTCATTGATATCATGCTTAGGTGGAATAGATCTAAGTTTCAAAGAATCAACATCAAGAGCAATTCTATCAACGTTCCTAGCCAAATCATCAATCTTAAGCAATTTTTCTTCAATCATAGCATTAAAATTCTTTTGTGAAGTAATAAATTCTTTAATATTAGATTCAAAATCAGAGGGCATCTTATTATAATTTCCATAAGAATTGTTGTAGGAATTACCATAATTATTAGAGGGATTACTAGGGTAAGGCCTAGGATTGAAATTTCTTCTATACGTGTTGTTACCAAAATTGTTCCTACCAACAAAATTCACATCCATAGATTCATTATTATTCTCAATCAAAGTAGAAAAGGGCATATCATTAGGATCAGAAGAAACACTCTTATTAGCAAATAATTTCATAAGTTCATCCATCTTTCCACTCAAAACATTAATTTCTTCTATCGCATGCACCTTTTTATTAGTAGATCTTTCAGTATGCCATTGAGAATAATTAACCATAATATTATCTAGGAGTTTAGTAGCTTCTCCTAAAGTGATTTCCATAGAAGTGCCTCCCGCGGCCGAATCTAAAAGATTTCTAGAAGCAAAATTCAATCCGGCATAAAAAATTGTATAATCATCCACAAATTTAAACCATGAGTAGGGCAATTACGTATCATTAATTTCATTCTCTCCCAAGCTTGTGCAACATGTTCATGATCAAGTTTCTTAAAATTCATAACATTGTTTCGAAGAGAGATGATCTTAGCGGGAGGAAAATACTTAGAGATAAAAGCATCTTTGCACTTGTTCCATGAATCAATGCTATTTTTAGGCAAAGACGAAAACCAAGCTTTAGCACGATCTCTAAGCGAAGAAGGAAATAGCTTCAATTTAACAATATCATTATCCACATCTTTCTTCTTTTGCATGCCACACAAATCAACGAAGCTATTTAGATGGGTAGCGGCATCTTCACTAGGAAGGCCGGAAAATGAATCTTTCATGACAAGATTCAGCATTGGTAAGAGGAGCAATCAGAGTGCTAATAAAATCATTATTTTTGGTATTGGTGAAGTCACACAATTTAGTATTATCTTGAGCCATCGTGACAAGCAAGCAAACTAACACACAAGCAAACAAAAAGCAAGCGGGCAAAAAGAGGCAAATAGAGAGGGATGATAGAGAGAGAGAGCGAATAAAGCGGCAAGGGTGAAGTGAGGAAGAGGAAAACGAGAGGCAAATAGCAAATAATGTAATGCGGGAGATAAGGGTATGCGATCGGTACTTGGTATGTTGACTTTTGCGTAGACCTCCCCGGCAACGGTGCCAGAAATCCTTCTTGTTACCTCTTGAGCACTGCGTTGGTTTTCCCCGAAGAGGAAGGGATGATGCAGCAAAGTAGCGTAAGTATTTCCCTCAGTTTTTGAGAACCAAGGTATCAATCCAGTAGGAGGCTACGCGCGAGTCCCTTGCACCTGCACAAAACAAATAAATCCTCGCAACCAACGCAAATAGGGGTTGTCAATCCCTATAGGGCCACTTACGAGAGTGAGATCTGATAGATATGATAAGATAATATTTTTGGTATTTTTATGATTAAAGATGCAAAGTAAAATAAAGGCAAAGTAAATAGCAAAGGAGATCAATATGATAAAGATAGACCCGGGGGCCATAGGTTTCACTAGTGGCTTCTCTCAAGAGCATAAGTATTCTACGATGGGTGAACAAATTATTGTTCAGCAATTGACAGAATTGAGCATAGTTATGAGAATATCTAGGTATGATCATGTATATAGGCATCAAGTCCAAGACAAGTAGACCGACTCCTGCCTGCATCTACTACTATTACTCCATTCATCGACTGCTATCCAACATGCATCTAGAGTATTAAGTTAAAAACAGAATAACGCCTTAAGCAAGATGACATGATGTAGAGGGATAGACTCATGCAATATGAAGAAAACCCCATCTTGTTATCCTCGATGGCAACAATACAATATGTGCCTTGCTGCCCTTACTGTCACCAGGAAAGGACACCGCAAGATTGAACCCAAAGCTAAGCACTTCTCCCATTGCAAGAAAGATCAAACTAGTAGGCCAAACCAAACTGATAATTCGAAGAGACTTGCAAAGATAACCAATCATACATAAAAGAATTTAGAGAAGAACCAAATATTCTTCATAGATAGACTTGATCATAAACCCACAATGCATCGGTCTCAACAAACACACCGCAAAAAGAAGATTACATCGAATAGATCTCCACAAGAGAGGGGGAGAACATTGTATTGAGATCCAAAAAGAGAGAAGAAGCCATCTAGCTACTAACTATGGACCCGTAGGTCTGAGGTGAACTACTCACACTTCATCGGAGGGGCTATGGTGTTGATGTAGAAGCCCTCCGTGATCGATGCCCCCTCCGGCGGAGCTCCGAAACAGGCCCCAAGATGGGATCTCGTGGATACAGAAAGTTACGGCGGTGGAATTAGGGTTTTGGCTCCTCTTCTGATCGTTTGGGGATACGTGGATATATATAGGAGGAAGGAGTACGTCGGTGGAGCAATAGGGGTCCCACGAGGGTGGAGGGCGCGCCTGGTGGGGGTGGGCGCGCCCCCCTACCTCGTTGCCTCCTCTTTTCTTTCTTAATGTAGGGTCCAAGTCTCCCGGGTCTTGTTCGTTGAGAAAATCACGTTCCCGAAGGATTCATTCCGTTTGGACTCCGTTTGATATTCCTTTTTCTTCGAGACCCTAAAATAGGGAAAAACAGCAATTCTAGGTTGGGCCTCCGGTTAATAGGTTAGTCCCAAAAATAATATAAAAGTGGATAATAAAGCCCAGTAATGTCCAAAACAGTAGATAATATAGCATGGAGCAATCAAAAATTATAGATGCATTGGAGACGTATCACTCGGCGTCGTGCCCTTCTGCACCGCAGGGGGTAAGAGCAACTCCCTGCCCCTTTCTCCTTCCCCAAAACCCTAGCCCTCAAATCCCCCATCTCCGTTCCCTCGGTTTGCTCTTCCGTGAGCACACCCGCCCGCAAACATTGTCGTCGTCGTGTCTTCGTCGTCACCGCGCACCGAAGCCTCTCCTCGCCGCTCAAACATGTCCAGGAGGTCCGCCTCGTCGCCTTCGTCCTCTACACGGTACCTCACAGGCTGGATCATCGGGAACCGCCACAATCGGGTTGTCTTCCTCGACTATGGTGGCCGCGCTTCTCCACTCAATCTGCACTGCGTCGACCCACATCATCCTACTCAAGCTCGCGTCCAACCCGTTATGAGCCCTGCCCAGACCAGTTACTCCTTTTTTAGATCGAGCCTGAGATCCTGCGAGTCGGCCATCATTGTCGGTAGCATCGCGCCCGCGCTCGCCCCTGCGTATCTCCCACTGCTCGTACGCCCCCTGGACCTCGCCAGGCCCGCTTCCGTTTGCCGCACCACCCGTGCCCGCCTCGGCTGCTCCCGCTCCAGCTTCTGCTCCCTTCGATGTCCCGCTCGGCCGTATGACTGCGCCCGCGCTCGGCCGCGCCCTAGGCAGGGCACGCGCCCGCGCCCTGCCTCCCGTGCGTCCTGCCGGTCCCGCGCCCGCGCGCCCCCGCTGCGCTGGACCGCACCTGCGCCACGTCGGGCCTCACCCGCACCCGCGCGCTCCGCCCCGCCCTCTGGCCTCAGCCGCAGCCCCCGAGCTTTCCTCGCCGTCCCACGCCACGCTCGCCTCCACCGCTCCCGTAGACCGGCCTCGCCGCGGCCACAACCGCCCCCTCGGCTACTAATGTTGCTGCTGGCTCTGGCCTTGGTCATGGCCGAGCGGCCATGCGTGCGTGCGTGCGTGTTGTGTAGGTGTGCGTGTGTGCAGTTAGGATTAGTTTAGGGGCTAACAAAAGTAATTCAAAGCTAAGCCCCCTGCTAATTACCCTATTGTATCAATGACAGATGGGGTCCACTGCTTAGTATAAATGTTAAATCTCTCCCTCTCCCCCTATTTTTTTAATTTTATATATATATATATATATATATATATATATATATATATATATATATATATATATATATATATTTATCTTTACCTACTAATAAAGCAAATAGTGCTTCTGCCCGTCCGTCATTAAAAATGCCCTTGAAGTTGGCAATAATTACCCACCAATGCCACCCGTAAGTGGCAAAAACGATTCGTTTTTAATTTCTAATATCGCTCCAGGGTTCTGTTATTAAAGGTGGATACGATATAATAGCACCAATGCATGAGTAGCGCGATGGCTGAGGCAACGATGCTCCACACAGGAGACCAGGGTTTGATCCCTGGTTCTCACGCTTTTTCTCTTTCTTTTTACCAAGCGCAGTAATGGGCCAGCCCATGTGCGGGTCGTGGCGCCCCCTGTTTTCTATATCTTTTTTTTATTTCTATTTTGTTTTTTCCCTAAAAATAAATTTCGGATTGATGGCGCCATCTATTTTTTATTTATTTTTACTTTTTTATTTCTGTTTTGGTTTTTTATCTCAAAATTAATTTCGGATTTCCAAAATATCAAACAATTGACATAAAAAATAATCTAAAAATCAAAAAAAGTAGGAAAATGGTAAACTGTTTGTGAATTTAAAAAATATTCTAAAAATCAAAAAATGTTCATGACTTAAAAAATTGCTCACAAATTATAAACAAATCACGATTTCTAATGATTTCATGAAATAAAAAATGTTCATGATTTTTTTAAATGAGCCAATATTCAAAGCATATTCAGGAATTTAAAAATCATGTCCATCAGCTTTTAGAAAATGTTCACAAAAATTAAAACACATCCGTAAATAATGAACAAAACTAATTGTAGGTTCCATAAAGGTTTTATTAGGAGATCTATATAGCTCGTTTTATGATTTTATTTAGTCCTTCGCGTTGGGTAAAAAAGGGTTTCCGTGTTTTGTACAACGCTGAACCCAACAAAATTGACATAACTTTCTAAGGGTTTGTTTTTGTAAGCTATATTAAAATGACTAAATGTCTATTTTGCTTCCATACACAGTTATGCTTATTTTCATATCACAATAGTGGTTATGGTAAACACCGCTACGCTAAGTCCAGACGAGACACTTTATTTATCAGTATAGCTCAGGCAGGGTCCGTCAATGCAGTTTGCTCAGCCACAAAATATTTTGTTGTGACGCCTTAAAAAATCAAGTCTTGATGAGCATCATATTGTTCGTTTTTGAAATTACATTTTAAAAGTGTCTTATCGCATCATGACATGATTTGTATATACTTTGTGAATTTGATTCATACTTTTTTATATCTACCACACATGTATAACTTGATAGTTTTTTTCCGTTGCAAGGCACGGGCATTTCCAAAAATGTTCGCTAAATCAAAAAAAGTTCGTCAAATTCAATAACTATTCCACCCAATATCTAAATGTTTTCATCGATTATAGAATGTTTGCCAGTTCAGGAAAATTGCTTAAAAATGTTCACAATTTCTAAAAAATGTTTGTAAATAGCAAAAAATATTCATAAATTGAAAAAATGTTCTTGATTGTAGAAAATGTTCAGAAATTTGTAATAGTATGTTGTTTGCGATTTCAAATATGTGCATGAGTTTAACAAATTGTTCATAATTTCAAAATGTTCATGATTTCGAGAAATTGAGAGAGATATTGTATCTCGGTGATGCAACGAAATGTGATCATGACCATTTGAAATTATGAATTTTTTTCTCCCGTTGCAACGCACGGGCCCTTTTACTAGTTATATAATAAAGCAGGTATTGCTTCTGGTGGTACGTCACATAATTTGCCCCTAAAGTTGCTGAATATTACCCACCAATGCCATCTATAAGTAGAAAAAACGATTCGTTCTTTTTTTCACAAGTCGCGTCAGAGGTCCCTGGTTTATTTAAGTGGAATGCCTCAAAAGTAGTAGAAGGATTCAAGTTTTGCATTGGCTGGAGCTGCGGTCTTCTAACGGGGAGACGCAGTTTCGAACCCCTCCCTCTCAACTTTTTTCACCTTTTGCTGTTTAACCTTTCTTTTTTCTCTTTTTCCTGTTTAATCTTTCTTTTTCCTGACAGATTAAAATGGTCTTCAGAATATATTTTTTTTTAGCATGGTCTTCAGAATATTTATCTTTCAAACACCAACTAAAAAAGGCGAAGTATCCTGTGAAAATGGGCAACCAGTGAAAATCTGAAAAAGTTCTATCACAGGCCATCAGATTGAGAAGAAACGGCAGTGATTGAAGGTGGGATTGTAACCATCCACTTAAACGCATATTAGCAGATAACCCCCTTCTTTTACTCACCATCAGTAGGTCCTTTAACCACGATCGATTTGTCTTCGATCATGCCGTGATGGAGATTAGCCCTCCGCCGGCCCTAAACCCCTACCTTCGCCGGCCCTGACGCGCCCTCCGCCGGCCCTAAACCCTCTGCCTCCGCCGGCTGCATCGTTGCCTCTTGTAACCGTCGACCTTGCTGCTCCTCTGTCGCATGACCTGCCTCAGCCTTCTCGTAGTCATGTACATGTAAGCATTGAGTTCGTTATTATCACTGTTTTCCTTCCTGGATTGATACTTCTGAATCATATGAATCCCTCTGTTTGCCAATTCGTCATTACACTGTAGCCTATACAGCTGTTGCCGCTATATTTGCTTGGTAAACGGTTTCCTTGACATGAAAAGAAATTTATCTCAAAGGGTTACTGCCAAAAATCCTAGTAGACAAGATGAATTCGAGGCATATATTGGTTGTAGTATGCCTAACAAAGTTGAAATCCATCCACCATCTGATGTCCACACAAAGGGGAGATGCAAAAGAATTAAGGGGCACTTAGACAAGGGTGGAGAAGGGAAGCAAAATAAGAACGGAAAGGGGAAGAAAAATGTTGGAGGACCGAAAAAAGCCTCGCACATGTAGGACGTGTAAGCAGGTTGGCTTCCATGACAGTCGTAGCTGCCAGAACAAGGATCAAGTATCATAAAGGTAGTTGTCATACAGAAAAAATGGCTATATTATTCCCTAATCCTTTTGTCCATTATAATTGACCTTTTCATGTCTACTTGCAGATTCTTTTATTTTGATTCGAAGTAACCTGGTGCTTTTATTTTGGTGTAGTACAAGATGAAGTTCAAAGCTTCAGCCTCATCTTCTCAAAGCTGCAGCGTTATCTTTTGAGCTATTGCGAGCTTGCTTGCCATCTTATCTGTTGAGAGCTGCGGTGTTATCTTTGGGAACTTCCTTTCGTTTATGTTTAGAGAAGTTCAACCTTATCTTGAAGAGAGACATGTGTAGTTATTTATCTTCTGAAGAATTGTAAGCTGCCACTGATTTATGTATAATGTCTGCCTGAACCGTATATCTTGAAGAGAGACATGTCTAGTCTATTTTCTTCTTGTTGTTATGGTTGAGCACACAAGAATATCCTGAGATTTTAGTTGCAACTTAGTATGTACTGTTCTGGGATTTTCGTTTAATCTGGTCATGGCAAGATCCATCTATTAGCAATTTTCTGCAACCAATTCTGAACCACCGAATCAAACATCAATGGATTACATCGGAAATTAGAATAGATGCATGTGAATATATTAGAATTGAACAGGGGAAAAGTTCCCATGTACATTCAGTTACATACAACTTGCACATGAGCTACAGATGTAGCGCCACCATGGTTCATACATGCTATGTAGTGCATCAGCAACATTAAGGGGAGCAAGCATCAGCATGTACACTGCTTCAGGTACTACTTCAAGTATAGTGCTAGCTTCTCTTGGATCAAGCAGCAGCATGTACTGCTTCAGGTAATACATCCCCCAGATGTAGTGCATCGGCAACATTCAGTAGAGCACTACTCTGCTTCAGGTATAGCATCATTGCACATTCAGTTATATACAGCACAATCAATGGAGCAACCAGCGCCTAGGCTACCAGGTTGCCAACTTGCCATCACATCGAGCATCACGAGACCGCTTGGTCACCGTTGCGATGGGTTTTCCTCGCGTCGAGCAGTGCCGAGGCCGGTCGTCCTCGCATCGGGGTTGCGCCCAGGCCGCCGAGTCGCCATCCGGTGCAGTAGCGCCGCAGCCACCGGGTCGCCGTGACATAGGGACACAGCGAGGCTGATGGCTCCTGGCCGCAGCCAGCTCACCGTCGCTACGGGGCAGCGCCGCCGGTTGGGTTGGTTGATATCACGTGGGCGTATGCAGGGTCTCCATCGCGGTGGGGCAGCGCCACCGGCAGCCTGGAAGGTCGCGTGGCGGACCGCCGCCGTCGCGTGCTTGAGCAGATGGCTTGGCAGCTGAGACGCCGACGCCGGCGCCGGCGCGTGGTGGAGCAGGTATGGGGAGATTTGGTGGCGGGGGGATTTAGGGATTAGTAACGTAGATGGTGGGTAAAAGAAGGGGGTTATATGCTAATATGCGTTTAAGTGTATGGTTACAATCCCACCTTCAATCATTGCCGTTTCTTCTCAATCTGATGGCCCGTGATAGAACTTCAGATTTTTACTAGTTGCCCATTTTCACAGGATACTTTTTTTTACGTTCATTTTCACAGGATACTTGGCCTTATTATTATCTATATATAGGTGTGCATATCCTGGTGACCACATAAAGGCCTTCCTTGATTACTTGCAATTTTATTCAAACAAATAATTACTTGTTACTCCTTATGTGGAAAACTAATTTAGTACTCCAATTACAAGTAGTACGTATATGCACTCAATAAAAATATATAATTGCCACCTTTAATTACGTTCCATCTTTCTTTCTTTTGAGGAGTATTATATTCCATCTAAAGCCGCGAAGTAAAATGCTTCCAAAAGTTGCAGGCCCGTTCTTTGCATTATTATAAACTAACAAGCCAAGGCAGTTAGTTCGTCCCGCAACCATTAGGCGAATACACATCCCAGCAGTCAGTAACCTTCGCTAGGTCTCTCAGCACTGCCCAAAGACCCAAACAACCTCGCGAAGTCAGGATGAGGCCGTTCTACACGATGCTACTAGCCCTCGCCATTGTGGTGCTCTGTTAAGGTATGCATATACACTCACGTAGGCATATCTACATGCGTTATTAGTTTCAACCTTCATTCAATCCATAAGTTTTTGTTTTTTATTGGAATTTGGGTCAGCTGAACACTTATTTTCTCTTCCAAAAGTGGTGATGGTGTGCGCTAATTTCTCTGTGTGCGCTGTTCGATCCATAGATGTGGCGACGAAGGTGGTGAAGGCGAACGACGATGGCGCCACTGCGACGGTGACCCCCATGGACTGCAAGGTGCTCCCAACCATCCCCGGCATATGCAATCCCAAGAAGTGCATGGAGGACTGCCAGGGCGGCATCGGTCGGACCTCGGTGGGCGAGTGCGTTTCCCATAGATGCCAGTGCACATACTGCACTATCCCACCTAGAGGTCGTCGAAACTAAACAGAGAACCGGCATACGCTGTTGCATCCTTCCTTTTTCCTGAATAATGATATGTTGACGACGATGTTTTGGTCGAGATAGGATATTGACCTCCTTCACTGTCACTCTGAAATAATACTCATGTTTTGTACTGTATATGCGTTAAGATGAGAGTCGTTCAACAAAAATCCTACTTTTATCTTAGGCAGTTGTTCCAAAATCACATTTTTCCCTTTCAGTAAAAAAACCATGTGGTGATTTATAATCTTCAAGTTTGTGCCAAGCATAGGGTCGACCACTAAGTACTACTCCTACCACTAGTAGAAAACGGTGTTTTAAAACCGGTTCGTAAGGGCCTTTAGTGCCGGTTCTATAACACCAACCGGTACTAAAGCCCCCCTCCCCCCCCCCCTTAGTACCGGTTCGGCACGAACCGCCACTAAAGGCCCACCACGTGGCGTGAGCTCGCGTCGTGGCATGGGGGACCTTTAGTACCGGTTGGTGTTACCAACCGGAACTAAAGGTTTTTTTTGAATTTTTTTTTTTTAAATTTTGGAAATTTTTTTATTTTCAATTTTCTGAATTGAATTATTTGATGATTTAGTCTCTAATCACCCCTCTTAACTGCTCAAGTGTGGATCACTCATTCCAAATCACATTTTTCCCTTTCAGTAAAAATACCATGTGGTGATTTATAATCTTCAAGTTTGTGCCAAGCGTAGGGTCGACCATTGAGTACTACTCCTACCACTAGTAGAAAACGGAGCTTTAAAACTGGTTCGTAAGGGCCTTTAGTGTTGGTTCTGTAACCGGCACTAAAGTGTGGGCACTAAAGGCCCCCACTACTAGGGAAAACCTTATACACAGAAATTTAGCAACAGCGCGGGTTAAAAAAGGACGCTAGTGCTAGATAGCAGTAGCGGTTCAAAATAAACCGCGCTGCAGATACGATTCTAGCAGTAGCGCGTGTGCCCGTAAAAGCGCTACTACTAATATTCCCATTGCTGGAACGATGGGCTACGCATAGCAGTAGCGGCCTTGCAGGAAGCGCGCTACTGCTAGGGCATGAATAGCAGTGTGTTTCCCTGTAACAGCGCTACTGCTAATGGAAATAAAATAAAATGAAAAACAAATAGAAAAGTAAATGAAAATGAAAGAAACAGAAAAAGGAGAAAGAAAAAAAATAAAATGTAAAGAAAAATAAATGAAAAAGCGAAAAAACAGATAAAGGCTTAGCTGTAGCGTGTGTTAGTAAGAGGCGCTGTAGCTAACGCAGCTGCAGCGCGTTTCGAGGACCCCCGCTATAGAAACAGAAAAGGAAATAAAAAAGAGAGAAACTTACATATGTATAGCAATAGCGCGTTTTGGAAAAAGCGCTATAGCTACCTTAGCTATAGCGCGTTCTGCGAAAAGCGCTACCGCTAGTTTTGACTTAACCAAAAAACCGCCCCCCCCCCCCCCCGGCCACCACTTGCCCCCCAAATCTCTCGACCCACCCCGCCGCCGTCTCCCCGATTCGTCGTTGCCCCACTTTGCCGCCGTCTCCTGCCGACGTCGACGCCCCCGGAGCCACCAGAGCCGTGCGCCGTCGACGCCATCGGAGCCTCCCCCAACGCCACGGAGCCGCGCAGCCTCATCAACGCCACCGGATCCTCCCTCGCCAGAACAGCCTCCCTCGCCGTCACCGGAGACGCCCCTGCCTCCCTCGCCACCACTGCCTCCCTCGCCACCACTAGAGCCATCCTCTGTAAGCCCCCACCCCTCCTCTCTCTCTCTCATGCATAGGTTAGCTAGTTTAATTATGTTAATTATCTAGGTTAGGGCAAAAATTTATTTAGGGCTTTGACAGAGCAGTAGTTAGATTAACTAGTTTAATTAGGTTAATTACCTAGGTTAGTGCAAAAATTTAGTTAGGGCTTTGACAGAGAACTAGTCATGTTAACTAGTTTGATTAGGTTAATTATCTAGGTTATTTAGGCAAGTTTTATTTTAAAGATGATCCCTTCCTAGACTTTTATTGTTGATTATATCTTTTCATTGAAGTGGTCATGTTGTTTGTGCCCAAGTGGCTTTGTTGTTTCAATGAAGCTGAGTGGCCTATATATATTTTGCGGGAATGTTGATTCATTTCCGTTCCGGCAAATTTTAGGTTCTCGATTTGTCCACTTTTTAGCAAAGGTCATGCCAAAATTTTCCGTGAATTTCGGCATGACTTGTGCTACAAACTAGGACATATCGAGTGCCTGTGTGATTTGCCGCACCAGGAAGGAGTAAACGTTCCTGCAAAACAATAGGCCTTTTTATGTTATTATTCATTTTATTAGGTCTAGAATTAATTGACTAGATTTAATCATAGGAAACATGGCTAGCAACGATGAAGGATAGGGTTCTGGTGATTGCGACGACGCCTACCGGGCGGCAGACGAATTTTTTAGCCTTACCGATGATCAACCGATGTTATTGCTGGGCCCACCGGTAGCATCGGGGACTGAGACCGACACGTAGACCGGTGCTGAGACTGAGACCGACGCTCAAACTCAGCATCGAGACCGGCACTGAGACTGAGACCGGCGCTGCCTCGGGGAGCAGAGCCGGTGTAGAACCAAAAGCAAAGAGGCAACGGGTTCCTAACAAACTCAGGACTACTAGAGTGGTGGTCACGGAGGTGGACGATGGCAATTTTGAGCCAACGGCGCCCGAGGAAGCGCGTCGATGCTACGGCAATCAAATAGGCTGCATCGTACGGACAACCGTCACCATCAACGATGAGAAACTACAGAAGATAGAAAATATGAGGAGCTCCCTCCTAAAGAAGTTTCACCAGATATTCTTGTTCCCGGGCCGGAATGAGAAGGATTATAAAGATCCAGATGAGGACCCAGCAATGAAGAAGATAAACAAACACGCCATGACCAAGTTTAGCGACGCGCTGGCCGCCTGGAAAAATCGAGTGAAAGTAAGGATCATCGACAAGAAGGAACCCTACTCCGAGATTGTAAAGGATAATCCGACAATCACAGAAGAGCAGTTTCAAATATTCAAGGAGGCTTGCGAGGCCGAAGATGCCAAAAAAAGTGTAAGTACATGAAGGGGCTTCAAGAGAGGAACATTGGGAGCCACCACCTTGGAAGCCATGGTTACGGTGGAAAGAGGTCCAAATGGGCCAAGGAGGACGCGGAAGCCGCGAGTCTGGGCATCCCAGACCCCTTGGCAGAGTACACCGTCCCGCAGGAGCGTGACGTCCTCAGGGCCCGGCACCGTTGGGACCCAGTGAAGAAGGTTTACGAGACAACACCGGTCATTACGGAGTTCATGAGACTGCTGGTAATTTTAGTTTCTGATCAATTCGACTGCACACGTTAGTCATATTTGTAAACGATCCTTGTGCCTTTTGCAGAGAGAGCAGCACAGGATTGCGGCCGAAAGCGACTCGCCGTCTGAGGCATTGGCGAGGCCCAAGTGGGACACTCCATTCAACCGGGCGTTGAACATATTGAAACAACAACCGGTGGATACTCGACCGTCGTATGGACGCGTGCACGGTGTCGGAGACGGCGCCACGTGGAAGAAGTACTACCGTGAGACCACGGAGGAGAGAAAGGAAAGACGGAGGTTAAATGAAGAAAACATCGACAAGAGGGTTGAGATTGCGGTTGAGAAGAAATCAACCGAGACAGTCGCAACAGCGGTAGCTGCCGCAAAACAGGTGGCTTTAGATATTTCTACTACCTTGGTTCCGGCCGTTTTCAATTGGACCAGGCAAAATCCAAAAAAAGATGCAGCGGACTTTCCCCTTGCTGACTTCTTGGCGGGGAGCAGCTCGACTAGCGTTGCACCAGCACCTGCAGCTGCACCTGCTCCCGCACCGGCTCCCGCACCGGACGTGCTAGGCGGTGCTTCGTCTTTGGCTGAGCTCGACGCCCTCACGGTATCTGTCACACCAGCGCCCTTCAATATAAAAGTATAGTCTCCCGTTTTCGTTGCCTTTCGGATGTCTCACGTCGCAGACTTTTCTTTGCAGGCTGACGAAACCCCGTGCACCATATTGTACACCATCGGCGACCAGAAGGTGGACATGGGGAAGGCGACGATAATGGAGCGGAAGGACCCATTGTTCCATAGCCGGCCGACCCCCCCGAACGTCTTCAAGGTTTCCGTGGCCAGTGTCAAACCGGGCCACGAGAATTTGCCTCCTCCAGTACTACTAGGGGATGACGACGAGACACCGCGGTGGCTTGGTGATTGTTGCAATGCTGGGTGGGTTCTGTTGTGGCCAAAGAGTCTGCTTCGTCTGGAGGCGGCCGGGAGCACACCCACGAGCACGCAGCCTCAGCAAGGTATGAACATCAACACCCCACCTACCCAATTATCGTCGGGTGTTGGGTTGGGTGATAGCGGACGGGGTAAGGAGGAGGCTCCATTAGTCGCTGATGACATCGCCATGGATGAGGATGAGGGCGATGATGGCGCTGCTGAACAGTATGTCTATACTGGCGCCTCCTCAGGGTTTGAACGTCATGAGTCGGTGCCTGAATTATCGTCTCAACATATTATGGACGACCTTCCGGTAGTAAAGAAGTTTAGGAAGAGAGCGAGGAAAGGCAAAAAAGTTGTTTCTATGATCCAGCCGCCTCAGCAGCCTCGGCTTCAGGACCGTATAGATATCCCCGGTGCGGATAAATGACATATCCTCGGTCAACCAATCCTACCTGCAATAGTGCTACGGGCCAGATTCGGCGATCTAAAGAGACTTCATGACGATGTGCTGCGGGTAGAGAAAGACCTCATCGCCTCGAAAGATCCAGGATACCCACTCTACGTGGTTAACGTTCCGTAAAATGTCGTACGTCGACAGCTTCCCCGCGGATAAGTTCTTCCTCCGATTCAATTACATATTCGACATGTTTCACGTGAAGAAGCTGGATTTTACGTTTGTCCGCCTTTATGCCTTGCACATGAACTACATCATCGGGGTTGAGCAGATATCTCATATCTGTGTCGCTGACCCGTACTACATGCACGAGGGCTTCTTGGGAGTTTGCGCAAATCACTGTGAATACGCGAGGGATTACATCGTCAATTTCATGCTCGCCAATAAGGACAAGGAGGCGATTCTCGTGCCTTATCATCCCGTGTAAGTCATCCACACTGCTATCCTTCCTTCGATTTCAATCATTCATTTGCACGATGGAGGCTAATTATTTTGAGGACTTATTTTGTGCAGCGGCGGGCGCGCCGTCCTCATCATCCTCTACCCCCGATTCTCCCACGCTCTTTACTTGGACTCGTCAAAGAACATTCACAAAAAGGAGTACACCCACATCAAGGATGTTCTCGACAGTGCTATGTTTTACTACCAAGCAAGGGGTGGAGAGGTCAGGGACAAGAAGAGAAGGGGCGGCAGGGTCGCCTTCGGCCATAAGACCGACTTCTGCTGCATCCAGCAACCAAACGATTCTCTTAATGATGGATTCTATGTCCTACACCACATGCTGGAGTACAGACGGGATCACCAGAACCTTCGCATGTCACCTAGATCCGGCGATGCCCAGATTCTGCAATGGGCAAAGGACATAGGAGATATCGAGGATCATCGACTTCGAGCTGAGTTCTATAACATCCAGCGCGAACTTGCCCAAATCATCATGAAGGAGGTCGTCGGAAAAATAGGGATGTTCTACGGAGAAGGACAAATGTCGCGGGAAGACGTCTGAACATGGATAGCCTCTCAGCGTCTCGACCTGAAGCCTTTCACTAGGCTCGGGGACTATCTCCCTGACTTGGATGGATGGAACGACATGTTGGAGTGATTGTCGATATATGACAATGTGTCCGTTTAGTCCATACTTTATGTATGACAAAACTTTGAGTTATGCACGGTGAAACTTTATTTGTGATGTAATTAAACCGTCCTCCTCCTTGACTAGCAAAAATCACTCTAGTTAGGGCATTTTGGGGTACGATGAACTTTTTTATTTATGCTTATGATATGTTGTTTTTATTTTTGCCAAGTCTGTCTCTTTCTGTTGCTCAACTATATATGTTGCATATCATCGACTCATGTGATGATGTAGGTGCATAGATCATAGATGGCAAAGAATTGCTATGCCAGGAGTATATATACGACAAGTGGCCGGAGTGTCAGGCCCTTCCAGTTTCCGAGCGACAGACAGTAGTTAGTTTAGAGGTTCACGCTAATGCGAAAGAGGGATACGAACTCATGTTCTCAAAGTGATAGCTCTTCTCGCGTATATCATTGTTTAGATGGATGACGATGTATTTGCATATCATTCGAGACTTGTATTGCTATTTTTGAGATGATGACGAGAGACCACTTTGTGTTGGATGATGATTATGGTGATGACATAATTTGATGAGACTAATTGTATGTATATGCTATGATTACATTTGTATGTGTATGATATGCTAAAGATTATTGTATAAAGCCTATTCAAATACAAAACAAATACAAAACAAATATGCAGGAAAAAAACTAATAAATAAACTAGTAGTAGCGAGGGGGAAATTTAGCAGTAGCGCCGCATTGTCAGTAGCGCGTCCCAGCAAACAGCGCTGCAGATAATATCAGTAGCGCCCTTTCCCAAAGAGCGCTACAGCTATTCATGTATAGCAGTAGCGTGGGACAACCGGAGCTACTGCTATACGTTAGTTGTAGCGCCTTATTAGTAGCGCCGGTGCCCGCGCTACTGAGAGGCCCAAAACCCTCGCTGCTGGTAGGCTTTTCCCTAGTAGTGCCCCCCCTAGTACCGGTTCGGCACGAACCGCCACTAAAGGCCCACCACGTGGCGTGAGCTCGCGCCGTGGCATGGGGGACCTTTAGTACCGGTACCAACCGGTACTAAAGGTTTTTTTTTTGAATTTTTTTTTGAAAATTTTGGAATTTTTTTTGATTTTCAATTTTCTGAATTGAATTATTTGATGATTTAGTCTCTAATCACCCCTCTTAACTACTCAAGTATGGATCACTCATTCCAAATCGTCTAACTTCCCGGTCGGTCACCCATCCTCTCACTCCCCCAGCCTGAGCGCGCTTAACTTCGGAGTTCTATTCCCCCTACTTTCCAGGTTTGTACTTGTTGTTTTCCTGACAAATGTAAACTGTCAATCCTATTAACCCTCAGCAGTTTAGCTTGAGCATTAGGTCACTCGTTTCACCATTTGAGTTTGAAACTATTATTCTAAAAAACAGTAATTATTTAGTAACACTAATATTTATTGAATAAGTTTGACCATAGTTTGACCATAGTTTGACCATAGTTTGACCAGATTTGATCATAATTATTTAGTAACACTTATATTCTTGAATAATAATGTAGTAACATTAATACTTCTTGAATAAGTAGTTTGACCATAGTTTGACCAAAATAAAAATACTGAAATTTGAGCATATCTTTTTTCCTTTTGGAATTTGAGGATTCTAAAAAATTGCAAACAGGCCGTAGGCAGTCAAAATCTAAAAGTGCAACTATCCCGAGGTGGTTTTGGTAATTCATAACAACATATAGCTCATTGAGTTAATGCTATTCCAAGATGATTATTTCAGGAAAGCTCAATGACTGGCATGGCATGGATGTGAAAGTGGAACCCTCAAAATGCTAAGGACAAAGGATTGGCTCAAGCTCAAAAGCTCAAGACTCTTCATTTTATATTTTAGTGATCCAAGATCACATTGAGTCTTTAGGAAAAGCCAATACTATCAAGGAGGGATGAGGTGTTGCTTAATGAGCCTCTTGCTTCATGTGCTTAGTGATATGCTCCAAAACCCTCAACTACTTTCCCATATCCACATATGACCTAAACCCTAAGCCAAACTCGGTCCTACCGGTTCTTCCTATCCGGCGCCACCGAGTTTCACTTGTCATTAGCCACTGCCAAAACCCTAGCAATTCGGTTCTACCGATAGGGATCTCGGTCTCACCGAGATGGGATTGCAAACTCTCTGTTTTCCTTTCGTAACTTTTCGGTCTCACCGAAAGAGCGAATCGGTCCCACCGAGATTGCAATGTAAATTCAGTGTTTCCCCTTTGTAACTTTTCGGTCTCACCGAAAGAGCAAATCGGTCCCACCGAGTTTGCCTGACCAACTCTCTGGTTAGCTAATTACCAAATTCGGTCTCACCGAGTTTGTGTAATCGGTCTCACCGAGATTACGTTATGCCCAAACCCTAACCATATCGGTCCTACCGAGTTGCATGTCAGTCCCACCAAAAATCTCTAACGGTCACTAGGTTTACATTTTCGGTCCGACCGAGTTTGTTGATTCGGTCCCACCGAGATTGGAAAACTGTGTGTAATGGTTGGATTTTGTGTGGAGGCTATATATACCCCTCCACCTCCTCATTTGATGAGAGAGCCATCAGAACACATACACCATTCCAACTCGTATATTCTGAGAGAGAACCACCTACTCATGTGTTGAGACCAAGATATTCCATTCCTACCATATGAATCTTGATCTCTAGCCTTCCCAAGTTGCTTTCCACTCAAATCTTCTTTCCGCCAAATCCAAATCCTATGAGAGAGAGTTGAGTGTTGGGGAGACTATCATTTGAAGCACAAGAGCAAGGAGTTCATTACCTACACACCATTTGTTACTTCTTGGAGAGTGGTGTCTCCTAGATTGGCTAGGTGTCACTTGGGAGCCTCCGACAAGATTGTGGAGTTGAACCAAGGAGTTTGTAAGGGCAAGGAGATCGCCTACTTCGCGAAGATCTACCACTAGTGAGGTAAGTCCTGTGTGGGCGATGGCCATGGTGGGATAGACAAGGCTGCTTCTTCGTGGACCCTTTGTGGGTGGTTGCTTCTTCATGGACCCTTCGTGGGTGGAGCCCTGTGTGGACTCGCGCAACCGTTACCCTTTGTGGGTGGAGCCCTGTGTGGACTCTCGCAACCGTTACCCTTTGTGGGTTGAAGTCTCCATCAACGTGGATGTAGGATAGCACCACCTATCCGAACCACGGGAAAAATATCCGTGTCTCCAATTGCGTTTGATTTCTCCAAACCCTTCCCTTTACATTCTTGCAAGTTGCATGCTTTACTTTCCGCTGCTAATATACTCTTTGCATGCTTGCTTGAATTGTGTGATGATTGCTTGACTTGTCCTAAAATAGCTAAAATCTGCCAAGAACTAAAATTGGGAAAAGGTTAAGTTTTTATTTGGTCAAGTAGTCTAATCACCCCCCTCTAGACATACTTTCGATCCTACAAGTGGTATCAGAGCTTTGGTCTCCATTGCTTTGATCTCCATAGCTTTGGTGGTCATAGCCTTGGTTTCACAACCTAGGAGAGTATGGCGTCTAGCGAGGGAAATTATCACCGTAGAGGTCCCTACTTTGATGGTACTAATTTTGCTAGTTGGAAGCATAAAATTAAAATGCATATTCTTGGACATAACCCCGCCGTTCGGGCTATTGGGTGTGTTGGTTTGCAAGGTGACTTCTTTGATGGGAAAGAACCAAACCGTGAAGCTACCGCGGATGAGTTGAAGATGTTGCAATACAATGCTCAAGTTTGTGATATTCTCTTCAACGGATTGTGCCCCGAAGAATTCAACAAAATCAGCCATCTTGAGAATGCAAAGGAAATTTGGGACACTTTGATTTATATGCACGAAGGTACCGACTCCGTCAAGGAATCCAAGTTGGATGTGCTTCAAAGTCAACTTGACAAGTTCAAGATGAAGGATGGTGAAGGTGTCGCTGAAATGTACTCTAGGCTTGCTCTCATCACAAATGAGATTGCCGGCTTAGGAAGTGAAGAGATGACCGATAGATTCATCATCAAGAAGATCCTAAGAGCCTTGGATGGAAAATATGATACCGTGTGCACATTGATCCAAATGATGCCCAATTACAAAGATCTCAAGCCAACGGAGGTGATTGGAAGAATTGTTTCTCATGAGATGTCACTTAAGGATAAAGAGGAACTTCACAACAAATCAAGTGGTGCCTATAAAGCCTCATGTGAAGCCCCTACATCATCAAGTGAGAAACAAGACTTCAATGAAGAATTGAGCTTAATGGTGAAGAACTTCAACAAGTTCTACAAGAGTAGAAGCAAAGATAGAAGCTTCAAGTCAAGGTCCTACAATGACAAAAGATCTTCCAATGAGTGTACGGCTCCCTACAAGAGAAGAGAAGATTCTCCAAAAAGAAGAAGCAAAGAATCACCACCAAGAGAGAGAAGGAGTAGAGATGATCGTTATGAACTAAGATACTCACGGAGAAGCAAGGATTCGGAAAGGAAGGAAAAATCATCAAGGAGCTACACAAGACGAAGACATCAAGCTCATGTTGGTGAATGGGTATTCGGCTCCGACTCCGACAGCCACTCCGAGAGAAGTTATCACTCCGACTCCGAAGATACTCAAGATGAAGGTGTTGCCGGCCTAGCACTTGTGTCAACCAACTCCTACGACATATTTGACTCACCAAATGAAGGAATTGGAAGATGCTTCATGGACAAAGGTCCTAAGGTAACACACCCCGAGTATGTTGATTTCAATAGTGATGAAGATGACTTGTTAGGTGATGATTTGCTTATTGACAACTCTAGTGATGAATACTATGATGAAAGACCAATTAATCATGCTAATCAAGATAAAACGAATGACAATGATAAGGAGAAGATTGAGGCTCTAACTAAAGAACTAAACACTCTTAAGTTAGCTCATGAAACTATCTTCGAAGATCATCGAGAACTTTTAAGAGCTCATGAGAAATTACGCTTTGAAAAGCTCAATCTTGAGCAAGAGCATGAGTTATTAAAAGCAATCAATGATGATCTCCGCAAGAAAAGTTCTTCTTACATTGCCAAGCGTTTACTCTTATCCACTTACATGCCTCAAGTCAAGTCTAGTAACAAGAACAAGAAAGATTCTTCCTCTAGCAGTAACAATGATCATGCTAAATCAAATATTGTTGCTTCTAGTAGTTCTCTTGATTCCACTAATGATTCTCTTAGCCAAGTTACACTTGAGCAAGAAAATAGTTTATTGAAGGGAATTATAGAGAAAGGAGTGTACAAAAGCCTTGTCGGGAGTAAGCAATTCGAGGAAATTGTGCGCAAGCAAGGAATGCACCGGAAGAATCAAGGTGTTGGTTTTGAACGAAAGTTCAATGCCAATGGAGTTGAGTGGGAAGAAGATCAATACCCCAAGACAAAGTTTGTTCCTCAACAAGAGAAGTATATTTCTTTCAAGGGGACACAAGCTCAAGATGATCTTCCACCACAAGACTACAAGCAAAAAGGCAAGGACAAGCTTCAAGAGGAAATTGACGCATTTTAAGAAGCTCCTAAGACCTTAGTCAAGTGGATTCCCAAGACTACTTCAAGTTCCACTTCATCAAGTACGACTACAACTCCAAGGATTCCCATCAAGATGATGTGGATCCAAAAGAAGAAGAACTAGAGTTCTTGAGGGTGACTCCGCCAACATACTTCACTCTTATCATTTTGGCAAGAACAAGTGCAATCAACTTCCACATCTTGCACTAGTTCAAGGAGTCACAAACCCTCTTGTTGGTAAGACAATGGACAAGGTAACCTAAAAGTTTTCATGGACATCATCTTTTGTGTGCATCACTCTATGTCTATGGATATCCTTGTTTGTTCCTTGTGGGACTAACCCATGTAGGTATTGAAAGTGCAATTCACTCAAATGGATGGCTCCAAGTGATATACATCAATATTGAGCATACACATCTTCAACATCTACATGAAGTCATCATCGACAAAACCCAAGGTTAGTTCATCCCTCTTAGGGGGGATATCACATCTAGGGGGAGCTTTACTCTAAGACTTGAGCTAAAGCAACTCTAAAGATGTGAACACAACAATGCTTTATGTAAAAGTGGTAACCCCACTTGAGCTTAAACGATGAGTATGACCTATGATCAAGTGTTCTCACTTGACTCCTAAGTCAATATACTCATATATAGATGACCTAGTCATCGCAAATTGCTTGATAGATGCTAGAATTGGTTGTGCAAGCCTTGTCACATATTTCATTTGCCATCTTATTGTCTGAGCATGCTGGTTGCATATTTTACTCATTCGAGGACATCCACTTGTTGTTTTGATTGTTTGGCTTTATTTTCTTTTGCCAAGTGTATGGACAAGAATGCCTAAGAACCTCCTCTAGCTATCTATGCTTTTCTCGTCTCAAACTCTATTCATGCTGCATCACAAAATTTGATCAAGTCAGATTCGAACCACTCTGTGTGAGGAGCGCTCGGAGTCCCCAATTCGTCATAGACTTAAAACTTCCAAAACCTCTTTGTGATTCTCGGTCTGACCGATACCCCACTTTCGGTCCTACCGAGATCATTAAGTTAATCTAGGTTTTCGATCTCGGTGCAACCGATTTGAACCTTTCGGTCACACCGAGTTTCAGTAACTGCCTGCAGTTATGAATCTCGGTGCCACCGAGTTGTTCCACTCGGTCACACAGACAGGGTCGGGCTATATATAGTCACGGGCAAAATTTTGGAAATTTCTTCGAACCCCTTCGCCCACGCGATAGCCTGCTCTGCCAACGTGGTCTCCGGATCGTCTTCTCGCCGCCAGCCACCTCCAGTCGCTGGTCTTCGTCGCCGTCAACGGGAATCTGCCCCGCCGTTGCCGCCGTAGCGAGTCTCCGCCAAACTAGGGTATGGACTCGATCTTTGTGCTATTCCCCAATCCGATTCTTAGCACATTGTGATCATCATGATTCTTGCCACGATTGAAACACTCCTATCTAGTCAATACGCCCGTAGATTAGCTTTGATTCGAAAATTTTAGGGTTAGGTTTCCGCCGAAACCATCTCGGACCCACCAAGTTGAAAAACTCGGTCCCACCGATTTGGCTTATGCCATTGCACAAGTGAGACTCGGTCTGACCGAGAATTACATATCGGTGTGACCGATTTTGGAACTCTGTGAAACCCTAGCAGTCTCGGTGCCACCGAACAGTGACTCGGTCCAACCGAGTTCACTAGTTTAGGTTCCAAAACTGCTTCGGTATCACCGAGTTTAAAAATCGGTAGATCCGAGATGATTTCAGTGGGAAACTAAAACTAAGTTTTTGGATCATTCTTTTTGCAAAAATCTTTGCATTTTGTGATGCTCATCTATTCTACCTCATCTATAATCTGTTCACAGGGTCAGCAGTCAGAGCTTGCAGCATGTCTGATCAGAGTGACAACCAGAATGTGTCAGAGCAGCAGGTGCACATGAGTGAGGGCACTAGTCCCTCCAGCTCTTCAGATGAGGGCAGCAGGAGCACCCCTAGCAACTTGCCAAAAGCTGCCACCAGACAGAGAAAGAAGAGAACTTCTGATTCCAAAGATGAAGATTATGTGGCAGAGGAAGAGGCCACATCAAAGAGAGTTCAGCCAGCTCAAGGCACAAAGCCAGGGCTGAAAATCAAAAGGCCAGCAGGCAGGCAGCCCATGTCAAAGGCAAGAGCTTCAACTGAGAAGCCTGCACCTAAAGAGCCAGTTGCTGCTGAGGGAAAGAAAAGAAAGGAAAGGATCAAGAAGACCGTAGCCAGAGTGCTAGGAAAGGCTTCCATCATGGAAGAGGAAGAGGAAGAAGAGGTAGCTGCACCAGCACCCAAGGCACCCAAGCTGATGGGTGATGCCATAAGATCAGGGGCTACTGCATCTAAGCCCAAAGCTGCCTCCAAGCCAAAACCAAAGAGGAATACAAGGAGCATTCCTGCAGCTGAGAAGAACAAGGCCCCAGTGCCTGAGACTGTTGCTGAAGAAGAGGATGAAGAGCATGTTCTGAGAAAGCTAAAGCCCAAGATCCCAGACCTCAATGATGCTCATCCTATGGCTGAGGACATGAAGCTCAGGAGAGATTCAGGGCTAAGGAAGTGGAGAGAAGCAGATCCATATGCTTCAAGGAGGAGGACTGCTGTTGACTACAGGTTCCACACTAAGGAACAGCAGGACTTCTATGAGACAGTGCTGCTTGATAAGAAGCCAATAGTCTGTGATATGAGATGGGTTGACTGGCAGTACATCAAGGACAATGAGGAGCACTATCCTGGAGTGCAAGACAGCTTCATAGCTTGTGGAGTAGCTGATTTGTTGGGCAGAAGCTCACAAAGTGGAATGAGGAGCTTATAATGCAGTTCTACTCCACAGCACATTTTTATTCAGATGGGAGGATCACATGGATGTGTGAGGGTACAAGGTACCAATCCACAGTTGCTGAGTGGGCACAGATCATTAATGCCCCAGAGGAGCATGATGATGACTTGGATATCTATGACAAGAAGAAGATGGACCACAACTCAATGTCCAATATGTACAAGGAGATCCCAAATGAAGCACTTGATACTTTCAAGTTTGGGTCTGTGCATTACCTTCTGTCAGGGCTGCTAACTATCAATTGGATCTTGAGGCACACCTTATTGCCCAAGTTCGGAGATCACAAGATGATCAGAGGCCATGCTATCAACTTGCTACATGTATTTGATGTGCCTCAGAAGTTCAAGGTGATGAGCCTCATAGTGGAAACTATCAAAAGGACTGCAGTAGATCAGAAGAGGAGTTGCGGATATGCCCCTTAGATTCAGGAGCTCATTAACTCCAAGATGGGCACGGGCATATATTTATTGGACAAGGAACATTTGCCCATCCGTCCAGATTTTGAGGACAATCAAGTTGTTATGACTGAGAATGAGCCATCATTAGTTCAAGCACAAGCCAAGAAGGAGAAGGCCAGGAAGGAGAAAGCTGCCAAGATGCCAAATCAAGAGGAGGCATCTGAGTATTTCTTGAAGACCAAACAAGAGCAGCTTGGTTACCTGATTGCATCCACCCTGCGGATTGAGCAAGGACTAGCCACCCTAACTCAAAACCAGGCAAGCCTAGAGAGAATCATGGAACAGAAGTTCTATGACTTGGATGTCAAGGTAACGGAGATTCAGACTGCAGTGGAGCAGCTCCAAGATGACATGCAGGAGAGGAGAGGCAGGACTACCACTCATGCCTTTGCCAGAGTGCCACGAGGTCCGAGGTCGTCTGCCGTGCCAGTTGCTGACACCAGAGCCACCACCTCAGCAGCAGCAACAACCTCAGTTCCACCAGCTCCAGCATCTACTTCAGCTCCAACTCCAGCGTCTACTTCAACATCTACAGAAGCCTTCGTCCTTGGAGTGATCCGGACTCCACCACCACCTGAAGATCAAGCCTGAGTGTCGATCTAGTACTATGCATTTTCTAGGAACTTTTTGGTAACTTGTTGCCAAAGGGGGAGAAAAATGTATAGATCATAGGCTTCGAGAGAGAGAGAGAGTGTTGCTTTTCTCTCTTGCTTTATTTGGTGGTTTTTCGAACTTTGTTTGCTTTTGAGTGCTTGAGATACTACGTCATTATTTGTGAGACATTGATGATCATGTGTTTGATCATAAGCTACACTTAATGCTTGCTTAATGCTATTATCTTATCTATCTTATGTGATCTTTCACTATTCTTGGTGATGAGTGCATGTATTTCATTCTTATCATTTTAAGCGCTCCACCAAGATGTATGTGACATGGAAGATTAACCCATGACTCTAACTCCTTGTGCATTTGCAGTCCAAAGCAAATTTTAAATATGCACAAATTTAGGGGGAGCTCTTACTTATCACATACTTCTCAAAGCGACGATATATTTCATTCTTATTATCATTTGTCGAAGCTTTGATCTACATGTTGTCATCAATTACCAAAAAGGGGGAGATTGAAAGTGTAACTATCCCTAGGTGGTTTTGGTAATTCATAACAACATATAGCTCATTGAGCTAATGCTATTCCAAGATGATTATTTCAGGAAAGCTCAATGATTGGCATGGCATGGATGTGAAAGTGGAACCCTCAAAATGCTAAGGACAGAGGATTGGCTCAAGCTTAAAAGCTCAAGACTCTTCATTTTATATTTTAGTGATCCAAGATCACATTGAGTCTTTAGGAAAAGCCAATACTATCAAGGAGGGATGAGGTGTTGCTTAATGAGCCTCTTGCTTCATGTGCTTAGTGATATGCTCCAAAACCCTCAACTACTTTCCCATATCCACATATGACCTAAACCCTAAGCCAAACTCGGTCCTACCGATTCTTCCTATCCGGCGCCACCGAGTTTCACTTGTCATTAGCCACTGCCAAAACCCTAGCAATTCGGTTCTACCGATAGGGATCTCGGTCTCACCGAGATGGGATTGCAAACTCTTTGTTTCTCTTTCATAACTTTTCGGTCTCACCGAAAGAGCGAATCGGTCCCACTGAGATTGCAATGTAAATTCAGTGTTTCCCCTTTGTAACTTTTCGGTCTCACCGAAAGAGCAAATTGGTCCCACCGAGTTTGCCTGACCAACTCTCTGGTTAGCTAATTACCAAATTCGGTCTCACCGAGTTTGTGTAATCGGTCTCACCGAGATTACGTTATGCCCAAACCCTAACCATATCGGTCCTACCGAGTTGCATGTCTGTCCCACCGAAAATCTCCAACGGTCACTAGGTTTACATTTTCGGTCCGACCGAGTTTGTTGATTCGGTCCCACCGAGATTGGTAAACTGTGTGTAACGGTTGGATTTTCTGTGGAGGCTATATATACCCCTCCACCTCCTCCTCATTTGATAAGAGAGCCATCAGAACACATACACCATTCCAACTCGTATGTTCTGAGAGAGAACCACCTACTCATGTGTTGAGACCAAGATATTCCATTCCTACCATATGAATCTTGATCTCTAGCCTTCCCAAGTTGCTTTCCACTCAAATCTTCTTTACACCAAATCCAAATCCTATGAGAGAGAGAGTTGAGTGTTGCGGAGACTATCATTTGAAGCACAAGAGCAAGGAGTTCATTACCTACACACCATTTGTTACTTCTTGGAGAGTGGTATCTCCTAGATTGGCTAGGTGTCACTTGGGAGCCTCCGACAAAATTGTGGAGTTGAACCAAGGAGTTTGTAAGGGCAAGGAGATCGCCTACTTCGTGAAGATCTACCACTAGTGAGGCAAGTCCTGTGTGGGCGATGGCCATGGTGGGATAGACAAGGTTGCTTCTTCGTGGACCCTTTGTGGGTGGTTGCTTCTTCTTTGGACCCTTCGTGGGTGGAGCCCTGTGTGGACTCGCGCAACCGTTACCCTTTGTGGGTGCAGCCCTGTGTGGACTCTCGCAACCGTTACCCTTTGTGGGTTGAAGTCTCCATCAACGTGGATGTAGGATAGCACCACCTATCCGAACCACGGGAAAAATATCCGTGTCTCCAATTGCGTTTGATTTCTCCAAACCCTTCCCTTTACATTCTTGCAAGTTGCATGCTTTACTTTCCGCTGCCAATATACTCTTTGCATGCTTGCTTGAATTGTGTGATGATTGCTTGACTTGTCCTAAAATAGCTAAAATCTGCCAAGAACTAAAATTGGGAAAAGGTTAAGTTTTTATTTGGTCAAGTAGTCTAATCACCCCCTCTAGACATACTTTCGATCCTACAAAATCAGATGCGGATTTTCGTGCTGAATTTTTTGATATATTATACGTTTTTTCCGACAACGTATGCAAAAGTTATAGCCGTTTTACATTTTCCCTACACTTTTTGCAAAACATGTCCAAATTTAAGTTTTCAAATTTTCATAACTAGTAGGTGTAGTAATATAACTACATCTCGGAGGATTTATTTTCTGAAGTTGTTATCATTTTCTTTTGATTTTTTCAAAACTGAAATGGCAATACATGCGGAGGGGGGTGGGGGTAGAGTTTGAAAATTGCCCTGTAGTCCCGGTTTGTGTCCCCAACCGGGACTATAGGTCAGACCCCTTTAGTCCTGGTTTATGGCACGAACCGGTACTAAAGGTTAGCCCTTTAGTACCGGTTTGTGCCACGAACCGGTACTAAAGGTGATCATGGGGCTCCGGCCTGACGCCAGCCTGCCACCACCCCTTTAGCACCGGTTCATGGCACGAACCGCTACTAAAGGTTCAACACGAACCGGCATTAATGCATAGCCGTTCGAACCGACACTAATGGTGCCATTAGTACCGGGCCAAAATCGAACCGGGACTAATGTGTCTCACATTAGGTCCTTTTTCTACTAGTGTACTACTCCGTCTTTCCGTGTGTTATGGTCGCATGTATTTGCATCAAAACATAATACGTGCACCGTTTCAAATTATGTGAAGTTTTAGGTTTGTCTTGAGTCAAATGGTTTTATGTTTCATAGATCCATGAAATCATGATAATGTCTACATTATATCAATTACATATGGTATAAAACATATTCTATAATGATTATTCTTTTGCGGGGAGATATTTTACAATGATACTTGCACGCAACAACGCAGCAAGGGTGAAAATACCACATTCTTGTCAGGTTGAAAGGTTACTGATGTAGCCATGAGACCGAATGGTATCACCTTAAATTTGAAGTGCCCGTGCTGAGTGTGGAATGTTGTCATTGGTTCATCTCCTGTGGCAATTCGTATCTCATGGTACCTTGAGCGCAAATCAAACTTGGTACAGAATGTTGGGCCGTCCAATTCGTCAAGCAGTTCGTCAACAATCGGCACAGGAAATTTGACTTCCACTTTCACTACAATCAATTGCCCATAGTCGACGCATAAACGCCGGGTGCATCTTACTTGCGCACCAACGACACAAGCGAAGTCCGAACCAACCTGTGATTAGATGGTTAGGAGGATAGTGATATTCCCAGCCAGCGAGGGTTCAAATTCTAGACTTGACATCGGTGCTTGCATTTTCTCGATTTATTTCAAGCCTACCGGCGATGTGCGTTCAGTGGGAGAAGATGTTCTGTCGACTATGAAGGTGTCTGTGGCGACTTCATCAATCTCAAGATGATATACCGGCTCAGTATCTCGGATGTGCTCATAGGAGTAGGATGTGCATGCACTCGTTCATAGAGGTGAATATATGTATGTATGTATGTGTGTTTGCGTCCGTAATATGTTAAAAAAAATGATCCCATGTTCTAGAACAGCTCGTACTTGTTTTTTGATTTCATCTTTGTGTTGCGGAGTGTAGAGATAAGGTTTCACTAACATTGCACGCACACCTGACAATAAATTGATATGATGGTCATAATCTTGCCATGGTTGAAGGTCTTATGGTGTTGGAAAGCAATCTATATTTTTGTCAAGTTCATTGGGGTGCAAGAGAAATTGATCAAGCTCTGTGAGAAAAAGGATGAGCTTGCGGTCGCTTCGGAGGACACCAAGATGTTAACCATGAAGCACTAGCTAGTAGAAAAAAAAGGTCGGTACTAAAGGGTTGATACTAAAGCCCCCCCCCTTTAGTCCCGGTTCATCCCGGTTGATCAACCGGGACTAAAGGAAATTTTACAAAAAAAAATTATTATTTTTTTAAAAATTCCGATTTTCAAATTTCCGAATTATTTTACAATTTAATCTCTAATCACCTTTCATCACTACTCAATTTAACCTTTAATCTCTAATCACCCATCATCATTCCAAATCATCTAACTTCCCGGCCGGTCACCCATCCTCTCACTACTCCAGCCTACAATAGTAAGATGTCAATCCTATTAACCCTCACGAGTTTAGCTTGACCATGAAGTCACACGTTTCACTGTTTGAGTTTGAAACTATTATTCTAAGAAACAATAATTATTTAGTAAGACTAATATTTCTTGAATAAGTAGTTTGACCATTGTTTGACCATAGTTTGACCAAATTTGACCAAAATTCGAAAAAAAGAAATAATTAGTTAGTAACACTAATATTCTTGAATAATTTTTTAGTAACACTAATACTTCTTGAATAAGTAGTTTGACCTGATTTAACCAAAATTCAAAAAACTGAAATTTGAGCATATCTTTTTTTTTAAGAATTTGAGGATTCTAAAACTTTACAAACAGGCCATAGGTAGTCAAAATCAGATGCGGATTTTCGTGCTGAACATTTTGATATATTATACGCTTTTTTCTGACATCGTATGCAAAAGTTATAGCCGTTTTACTTTTTCATAATAGTTTTTTTTGCAAAACATGTCCAAACTTAAGTTTTTAAATTTTCCAAACTAGTAGATGTAGTAATATAACTACATCTTGAAGGATTTTATTTTTTAAAGTTTTTATCATTTTCTTTTGTTTTTTCTGAAACTGAAATGGCGATACACGAGGGGGGTAGAGTTTGAGAAATGGCCCCTTTAGTCCCGGTTTGAGACACGAACCGGGACTAAAGGGCATCGTGCCCATTTGAACCGAGACTAATGCCTTTAGCCGCTCGAACTGGGACTAATGCTCACATTAGTCCCGGGTCGTAATGCAACCGGGACTAATGTGTATATTGCGCTGTGATCAAAGCCCTGTTTTCTACTAGTGAAGACGTCAGACTTGTATTCTTATGCGGTGAAGATCGTCCAAGCCTACCATGCTAGGATATTGAAGTTCTTGGCGACCGATTTGGAGGAGTCGGTTGCACATTGATGGATTTGGCACACAGCTGATCTGGGAGACAAAAAAAATGAGGTTCCTTGCACGGCCAGCCAAACATGCAAATTTAACATTTGACATCCCACGCATTTTGGTTGTAATTGCATATGTTTGTACTTCATATAAGTTGATAATGATCTGTATATGCATGTCAAATGAAGGAGGACCGATCTTTTTTTGTTGAAAATGGAGGCATACCCCCGGCCTCTAGGACGGACATTTGATGTACAAGGTTGGATGGCCAGCTCCACTAGCTTTGTCCGTGGACACATCCGAACGTGTCCACAAATATTTAGGGTATCTGTTTTTTGATGAACGGCATTGAAGATGCATGAATGGCTGTAGATCCTCTTACGGAGGGACCAGTTGTACCGTACCGCTTTCCTAAAAAAGAAATGTACCGTACTGCTAGCGGGAGTGAATACAATAGAAGAAGAGCTACAGGTGCAAAAATACAAAAAGGAACCTGGGCCATTGGATCCTAGGTGGGTGGCACAGATTCAGGCGGATGGATCTCAGCCACTTAATGTACATTTTACGAAAACCCCCCTATTAGCAACTAGTTATAAAACAGAACATTTGCAACAACCACCTCAAGTATTTCATCTCCCTCTCCATTCATTTTGTCCGACGACCCTTATGGAATCTGCAATGGTGAAGCCCCATATCCTATTAGTTATACTGCTTAAAATCTTTGCACGTATCTACTTCATCAAAACCATGCATATTTCAGTGCATTATTCGTCGCTTGTACTACATCACTAATTATGCAAAAAGAAGCTGAATATGATTGTCAGGGCAAAGTGTGTCAATATGCATCACAGATATGTGAGTACATAGATCAAATTAAGCCACCCTTTGAAGCATAACTAAACATCAGACTGGACAATACCAGATTGAGCATATCAGAAGCATAAATCTTGATGAGACATGGCATCACTATTTTTAGTACATGTCCAGCAAGACAATGTATTAAGGACTAATACGATCATCACTCAACAGGCATTGCAATTTAAAACGATAAGATCTACTATCTTGACCGTACATAACAGAAAAGCTCTAGCATTTCCCTCCAGTTCTACTACTTCTTGCTCATCAAGCTTCTTGTTCTGGGAGAGACCACACCAAGAAAACACGATTGAGTTGAGCACAGACAAGTACAGATGCATGATCAAGAACAGAGTTAAATTTATCTTGTGTAGAAATTCTCTCAATTGTCAGAAAGGGGAGACTTTGATAAAAACTTCTTCTATCCATCTGTAGTCCTGATATTTCCTGTTGTCGGAGCATCATGCATCTACAAATACAAAGGAAAAATATATTTTACATTACAACGAAAGAAATAGGAAAATTATGTTCTCTAATCCTGATCATGTATGTATGGAACAATTAAGAATGCAATTCAAGTTCTTTTGCTGACTTGTAGATGACAAAAGTAAAAAAAATTATGCTGCAGCACAAAGGCACATGTCAGACCAGTGAAGAGAAAATGAAAACAATATCATATGGAAAAACATATTCACAGCTTGACAATGATGGATCATTTATATCAATTTTCATAGCTCATCATCCCAATAAGACTTGGGTAACGCAAACAGATTACGACCGGCTGTACTGATGTATTGATATTACATTAAGTTTTATGGCTCAATGGTTGGTACCTCTGAAGAGCAAGCTTGTTTCTTTTTTGGTGTACTCGCATCATCAATGAGAAGCATTGGAGAATTAATCTCTGCAAACAAGGTACCATCGCTGAAATCTTGATTTTGAACACTATTGACCGATTCCACGGCTGCAAACAAATATTAAGCAAAAAACATCAAAGAGATTAACATAAAATTAGGTAATGACAATATATTCTTGCTTTTTTGGATTGCGTCTTCTCACCTGATAGTGATGGTACAAATTTTGCAATTATAGGCTCTCCTAAAGGCGATCTCTCACTATTTCCCTCCATTTCAGTTCAAGATGCAGCAACAAAATAGCAGAGAACAAACTTAGTATTACTAGTCGACGAGCTTCAATCTATCCAGCATGTGCACAACAAAAATTGAGAAAATCAGCCCCAGTTCCAAGATTGCAATGTTAATGTTGCAAATTAAAAAGATACCCAGAAAGAGAGTCTTCTTTTCTACATACAAAAGGTAAAAAACTTGCGATTGTTCTTTTTACAATTGTAGTGTCATAAAAGCCGAATGAGTACGACCAAAAAGCTAATACTATTGTTTCACTAAACCAAAACTATCATGATTTTAGTTTCAATGACATTATTGGACAAATAGATAGTGAACTCTCAGAAATCAGTAAAGTGGCACCTATTGCAAGTCAAACAAATTTCAGTCCTGTGCGTACAAGCACTTCACATGCAGGTAATTTAATAGGTAGATGAGATTAGTTTGTTCCCGTGTACAATATTCGAGAAGAGGATGAAATTTCAATATACAGAACTGCTAAAAAATCTAGTATAAGCATAGGAAGCTTGTGCAGTGATTAATATTTCTGTTCATGTGTTTTCAGATATATTATCACAATATTGTTTTGAAGAAAAAAGTGCTCCCCACTCCGATCTCTTGCTACAGAGAAAGAAATAAACATCTAAAGAACTCAAAAAGTGTTTCAGTCTAATACTATATTAAGTCTAGAGTAACCCCTGGACTGGCAAAGCTGAGAAGGTATCGAATACAGTGCCAAACGAAAGCAGGAGAGCCGAGTAGGCCAACACTATAACCAGTACGAAACCAAAACTTAGAAAAAAAAATCCATCGCTTCAGCTTGGAAAGGAGCCTAGCATCAATCCACCAAACTTGCCATCAGCGAGTAGCAATATACAGTACCACAACTACTAATCAACATGCCACTGCTCGATCCTGGGACGTATAGACCAGGAATAGAGAAATCACGGAGATAGCAAGTTCAATTTACAATCATAACTGTAAATAGTGTTCATAAAATAGGAATCCAACGAACATTAAGCATTACCCGAGAACGAATCCCTCACCGTCGGGGTCGAGGAAGAAGACCTGGCACGTGCGGCCGTCAGGCTGCGTCCTCTCGGGCATGCCTGTGCTATGGTTCTTCCGGCTGGCCACAAACCCGCCGTAGTCCGGCGCAATGAAGGCGAGGTGGTGCCCCGGGGGAGTGGACCTTGATAGCAGCTGCTGGGACGGCGGCTGCTGTGTTGATGTGGAGAGCAACATCGGGGGTGCCCGGGAGGCGGATCCAGATAGTTGTGAGCGGGAATACCCGGAACGGGCTGCGCAAGTCGACGGCGTCCCGCCGGATCTGGACCGCCGCCACAGTGTGCAAGAGAAAAGGTGCTGGGGGAGAGGGGTGACCCGTCTGCAAAAATCAATCAGAACTAGTAGTGTGACCCGCGCATTTGCGCGGCTAGATTTGCAATATTTAGTTGCTATCAAGTTGACTTAGCCATGATCATTATACTTCTACTACATTTGGATGTATCTACCTTTTCACTTATAACTTGTGTGAACCAAATTTCTTTCCTATAATGAATCTAAACATTTGTACCTCGTACTCCCATCTCATCCTACACATCCCTTGTACTACGCACCTTATTTGTGGTTGTATTACCTTGAAGGCATCCACAAATTTGTACATGGCATGCCTTCAAATACTTCATTGCACTAGTAGAAAAAGGGTCTTCTGCCCCGGTTGGTAAGGGCCTTTTGTCCCAGTTTTTGAACCGGGACTAAAGGGTCGTTACTAATGGCCTGGCCCTTTAGTCCCGATTCAAACAGGAACCGGGACAGATGGGCCTCCACGTGGCCGATGCGCCGAGCCCAAGCAGGAGGGCCTTTGGTCCCGGTTGGTGGCACCAATCGGGACCAATAGGCATCCACCCGTCAGCATTTCAGGGGCTGAGGTTTTGTTTTTTTGCCTTTGGTCCCGGTTGGTGGCACCAACCGGGACCAATAGGCATCCACGCGTCAGCATTTCAGGGGCTGAGGTTTTTGTTTTTTTTAAGGGGGGGGGGGGGTTGGGGGCTTTGGGAGGTTAATTTAGGTGTTTCATATATTGTGTTAGCTAGCTAATTAATAGAGAGAAGTGTCCTCTCTTATGTCCGTGCTTGGTCGACGTTACGTACTATATACGTATAAAGAGGACTAGACACGCTAGCTAGCTAGTAAGCAAACGAAGGAAACAGAAAATCATCATGAACATATATGCATACAGAGAGAAGTGATATCGACCACCTCTCCTTCTCCGAGAGATTGGTCGAATAACAAGTTCTCATATATCTATCCGACACTACTGGCTACATATATACAATAATTATCTCTTACAATATAATCTCCTAATTATATACGAACACAGGATCCACATAGTATTCTCTGTCTTCAGCGATCACGTGGTCAAGGAAGAATGCTGCCAATTCCTCTTGAATTGCTCGCATACGATGTGGTGCTAGGAGTTCATCCCGCATCCGAAAGATCTAATTTGAAGAAGGGGATCAATACATACATATATATATATATATAAATAAATGAAACTCAACACAAATGATGGTAATAAAATAAAATTGTGAATATTATTGCTTACACACTTCATATTGTTCGTCAGAGTACCCTCGTTCACAGGTCATGTAGCGGATGGACTCGCAAACGTAGTATCCACAGAAATCATTCCCTTGTTCCTGCCACAACCACTTTACAAGAAATAGAGGTCAATCAAACTGATAAGCAAGCATGCCAAATGGTATTGATGCAACTAGCGCTTGAATCACTAGGAGATGAGCGGAACATGTTACTATAGTACTTACTTTCGGGTGTCTAAATTGCAGCATCTTCGGCAGTCCCGGAGCTTTTTTGGTGAATTTTGTCCAAACCCTGCCAGACAAAGAAAACAATTACTTGATATCAGGAAATGAACAAAGTTGCTGATATGGTGGATAATGATCGATTTAACTTACTTCTCGAGCATTTGAGTCATGTTCGCATAGTCCTGGGGATCTTTTCGTCTCGAGTCTAAGACGGTTACAAGTCCCTGCTCAAGCTTAATCTCTAGGAGAATATATATATAGTGGAACATGTGCATGCATGCATAACTCATCAATTACATTACTATAACCTGGACTAATAAGGGAAACCGAATATGCACAAGATAGTAACACTCACTTGAAGTTGTAAGGAAAGAGTATTTTATCTTTGTTTTCATTTATTTCCAAGGATCGTAGCAAGTTGGCCTCGGTATCTTCGGCACGATATTTAACCTCAGTTGCATCTATGAGATTTGTGTTAATGAACCCAATATCACCGATTTGTCTTTTCTTCAATTCGGCGATCTTCAATCTGCATAATATAGTGAGGATAATTATAAATACATGCAATGAAAGAGTTTACCTATATAGAGAGACTTAATGACAGAAGTAGTACTACTTACAGACAGTAGCAAGTGACCGTTGCTTTATCGAGGGCCTTTTGATTGAAAAACTGGAAGAACTCCTCAAATGGAACATTCAACAGTTCACAACGAGGTCATGCTCCTCTCTAAATCTCAGCGTCAAAGTATTCCTCCCCCCAGACTCTCTCAAGGTTTTCATGTACCAATCATGGAATCTTCGCATCATCGTTGTTAGAGATCTTTCATCTTTGACGAGAGGCTTCCCGTACTCGTATTTGTGTTCCTCCACCTCTAAGAACTCATAATGTACATCGTCGGGCAGGTAATCTCCAAGATTGCTATAACCGGGCACCATCCTCGGATCATTAGTAGGCACCTTGAGCGGGGGGCACGATTGGTTCGCTTGTTCGCCGAGCCGGGCAATGTTTTTCCCAGCTCGTCGTTCTTTTAACCTTTGATCACTGACAATACTTCCTGGCTGCTCCGCTTCGACAAATTACTTTTCAATAATGTGCTCATAGTTGCCTTTCGGCGGAGACTTTGCTAGTTTTTTCAGGGCAGCCAGAGTGCGCTTCGCTTTCACCGAATCTACCTTCTCCTCCGGAGGTGGATGTTTCTTTGCTTTCACCCCTTCAAAGAAGTTCCTCACTTCGGCTCGCGCGATGTCGGCGTTCTCCTCCGGGGTCCTCTCGATGGTAACTTCTCTGGAGTCTTCAGAGAAGGACCGAATCTGTATTGCCTCCCGCCTCTGGCTGTACTGCTAGACGCCGGCAAAGCAGACGGAGCGGCTTCAACTGTCTTCTTTCCTTGCTTACGAGGCGGAGGAGAAGGACTACAACGCGCCGGAGCAGCCGGAGTGGCGGCGGGTCTCTTCCGCCCTTGCTGACGAGGCGGAGAAGGAGGAGGCTGGCTGCCCGGCCGCGCCGGCGTAGGCGGAGAAGGAGGCGGAGTGCCGCCACGCGCCAGAGAAGGAGGCCGAGTGCCCTGATCGTCACTCGCCGGAGAAGGAGGCGGTGGAGGAGGCGGAGTGCCCTGACTCGCCGGAGGAGGAGGAGGAGGAGGAGGAGGCGGAGGCGTCCAGTTCGGAAGGTTGATGAGCTCCTGATACGTCTCCAAAGTATCTATAATTTTTGATTGCTCCATGCTATATTATCTACTGTTTTGGACTATATTGGGCTTCATTTTCCACTTTTATATTCTTTTTGGGACTAACCTATTAACCGGAGGCCCAACCCAGAATTGTTGTTTTTTGCCTATTTCAGTGTTTTGGATAAACAGAATATCAAACGGAGTCCAAACGGAATAAAATCTTCGGGAACATGATTTTCTCACCGAACGTGATCCAGGAGACTTGGACCCTGCTCCAAGGAACAAAAGAGGCGGTCACGAGGGTGGGGGGCGCCCCCCTAGGGCGCGCCCCCCTGCCTCGTGGGCCCCTCGTTGCTCCTCCAGCGTACTTCTTCCTCCTATATATACACACGTACCCCCAAACGATCAGAACAGGAGCCAAAAACCTAATTCCACCGCCGCAACTTTCTGTATCCACGAGATCCCATCTTGGGGCCTGTTCCAGAGCTCCGTCGGAAGAGGCCATCATCATGGAGGTTTTCTACATCATCATAGCCTCTCAAATGAAGTGTGAGTAGTTTACCTCAGACCTTCGGATCCATAGTTACTAGCTAGATGGCTTCTTCTCTCTCTTTGAATCTCAATACAAAGTTCTCCCCTCTCTCGTGGAGATCTATTCGATGTAATCTTCTTTTTGCGGTGTGTTTGTTGAGATCGATGAATTGCGGGTTTATGATCAAGTCTATCTATGAATAATATTTGAATCTTCTCTGAATTGTTTTATGTATGATTGGTTATCTTTGCAAGTCTCTTTGAATTATCCGTTTGGTTTGGCCAACTAGATTGGTAGTTCTTGCCATGGGAGAAGTGCTTAGCTTTGGGTTCGATCTTGCGGTGTCCTTACCCAGTGACAGAAGGGGCAGCAAGGCACGTATTGTATCATTGCCACCAAGGATAACAAGATGGGGTTTATTTCATATTGCATGAATTTATCTCTCTACATCATGTCATCTTGCTTAAGGCGTTACTCTGTTTTTAACTTAATACTCTAGATGCATGCTGGATAGCGGTCGATGAGTGGAGTAATAGTAGTAGATGCAGAATCGTTTCGATCTACTTGTCACGGACGTGATGCCTATATACATGATCATACCTAGATATTCTCATAACTATGCTCAATTCTGTCAATTGCTCAACAGTAATTTGTTCACCCATCGTAGAATACATATGCTCTTGAGAGAAGCCACTAGTGAAACCTATGTCCCCCGGGTCTATTCTCATCATATCAATCTCCATTACTTTAATCTTGCTTTGCTTTTTTACTTTGCCTTTACTTTTTACTTTGCATCTTTATACCAAAAATATTATATCTATCAGATCTCACTCTCGTAAGTGACTGTGAAGGGCTTGACAACCCCTAATCGCGTTGGTTGCGAGTAGCTATTGCTTTGTGTAGGTACGAGGGACTTGAGCGTGGGCTCCTACTGGATTGATACCTTGATTCTCAAAAACTGAGGGAAATACTTACGCTACTCTGCTGCATCATCCCTTCCTCTTCGGGGAAAACCAACGCAAGCTCAAGACGTAGTAAGAAGGATTTCTGGCGCCGTTGCCGGGGAGTCTACGCAAAAAGTCAACATACCAAGTACCTATCACAATCCCTATCTCTCGCATTACATTATTTGTCATTTGCCTCTCGTTTTCCTCTCCCCCCCAATTCACCCTTGCCGTTTTATTCGCCCTCTCTCTCTATCCTCCCTCTCTATTTGCCTCTTTTTGCCTGCTTGCCTTTTGTTTGCTCGTATGGTTGGAATAATTGTTTATTTATTACTAAACAGAGAACTTAAGATCTATGGATCCTCATCCGCTTGCCAATCTTTTTAAGGGATCCAATTATGATGAACCAATTCCTAGTGATTTGGATGCACTAGATTATCTTTATAAGCTTTTGCCTGAAATCCGTAAATCTGAAAATGTAATGAAGTGCGTTATGAAGTGACTCATGATAGATCTTTGAATAAAAATCATGATTGCAATGATTTAACTATAAACTCTCTTGATGTCAATTATGCTAATAATATGCAAAACCCTAAGCTTGGGGATGCTAGTTTTGCTATGTCCTCTACTTGTTGCAATGATCATGATTGGGGTGATTCTTCTTATGATATTGAAAATTTATTTAATCCCCATGATGAATATGAGATTGATAATAGTGTTTGAAATATTACTGAAAGTGGGTTTGGAAGAGTATCAACTTTAGATCCCACAAATTTGGAGAATGATCAATCTTATGAAATTTTTGATAAAAGTGGGTCTCGAAAGGTCATGACTTTAGTTAATGTTAATCCCACTATTTTGAAAGAGTGTCAACTTTGCATGCATGTGGATCATGTTGAAAATATTTTATGTGATAGCTATTTTGTTGAATTTGCTTATGATCCTACATATAATTATTACGAGAGAGGAAAATATGGTGGTAGAAATTTTCATGTTCTAATTTACCTCTCGTTATGTTGAGATTGCTATTATTTCTTTCCGCTTCCTTGCATATGCTAGTTTTTGCTTGCTATGATAATTTGTTTGCCTTTAATATGCCTATGCATAGGAAGTATGTTAGACTTAGATGTGTTTGTCACATGCTTTATGATGCTCCTTTTGTGCTTCAATTCATGTCTTTCTTGTGAGCATCATTAAAATTACCAATGCCTAGCTATAAGGCTTTAAAGAAAAGCGCTTGCTGGGAGACAATCCAATATTTTTCCTTGCTGTTATTAAATAAATAAATTATTTAGCCTCTGTTCTGGTTGTGTTTTTTGTGTTTAATTAGTGTTTGTGCCAAGTAGAACCGTTGGGAAGACTTGGGGAAAGTCTTGTTGAACTTGCTGTAAAAAACTGAAACTTTAGCGCTCACGAGAACTGCTGTCGTTTTTAGTTGAAGAGTTCTATTTAGTTAATTATTTTTGAAGATGATTAATATATAAATTCCTCACGTCCAGAAATTTATTTTAGAATTTTTGGGGTTCCATATCTTGCGCTAGCTACAAGTTACTACAGACTGTTCTGTTTTTGACAGATTCTGTTTTTCGTGTGTTGTTTGCTTATTTTGATGAATCTATGGCTAGTAAAATAGTTTATAATCCATAGAGAAGTTGTAATACATTAGGTTTAACACCAATATAAATAAAGAATGATTTCATTACAGTACCTTGAAGTTGTCTTTTGTTTTCTTTCGCTAACATAGCTCACGAGTTTTCTATTTTGAGTTTTGTGTTGTGAAGTTTTCAAGTTTTTGGTGAATTCTTTTGATGGATCATGGAACAAGGAGTGGAAAGAGCCTAATCTTGGGGATGCCCATGGCACCCCCAAGATAATCCAAGGACACCAAGAAGTCAAAGCTTGGGGATGCCCCGGAAGGCATCCCCTCTTTCGTCCACTTCCATCGGTAATTTATTTGGAACTATATTTTTATTCACCAACATGATATGTGTTTTGCTTGGAGCGTCTTGTATTATTTGTGTCTTTGTGTCTTAGTATGACACAATCATCCTTGCTGTACACACCTTTTGAGAGAGCCATACATGAATTAAAATTTGATAGAATACTCTATGTGCTTCACTTATATCTTTTGAGCTAAGTAGTTTTGCTCTATGTGCTTCACTTATATCTTTTGAGCATTATAATTTTGCTCTATGTGCTTCACATAGATCTTTTAGAGCACGGTGGTGGATTCGTTTTAAAGAAACTATTGATCTCTCATGCTTCACTTAAATTATTTTGAGAGTCTCTTAATAGCATGGTAATTTGCTTAATAAGAATATGCTTGGTATTCAAGATTTGTGAAACTTTCTTTTGAGTGTGTTGAATACTAAGAAAAGATTGAAACATGATAATTGTTTTGAGATATGGAGGTGATAATATTAAAGTCATCCTAGTTGAGTAGTTGTGAATTTAAAGAATACTTGTGTTAAGGTTTGTGATTCCCGTAGCATGCACGTATGGTGAACCGTTATGTGATGAAGTCGGAGCATGATTTATTTATTGATTGTCTTCCTTATGAGTGGCGGTCCGGGATGAGCGATGGTCTTTTCCTACCAATCTATCCCCCTAGGAGCATGCGCGTAATACTTTGCTTTGATAACTTCTAGATTTTTGCAATAAGTATATGAGTTCCATATGACTAATGTTGAGTCCATGGATTATACACACTCTCACCCTTCCACCTTTGCTAGCCTCTCTAATACCGCGCACCTTTCGCCGGTATCATACACCTACCATATACCTTCCTCAAAACAGCCACCATACCTACCTATTATGGCATTTCCATAGCCATTCCGAGATATATTGCCATGCAACTTTCCACCGTTCCGTTCATGACACACTCCATCATTGTCATATTGCATATCCCAGTACACCGCCGGATGCATTCACATAGAGTCATATTTTGTTCTAAGTATCGAGTTGTAATTGTTGAGTTATAAGAAAAATAAAAGTGTGATGATCATTAGAGCATTGTCCTAGTGAGGAAAGAATGATGGAGACTATGATTCCCCCATAAGTCGGGATGAGACTTCGGACGAAAAATAAATAAAAAAGAGGCCAAAGAAGCCCAAATAAAAAGAGGCCATAAAAAAGAGAAAAGGCCCAAATATATATATATATATATGATGAGAGAAAAACAGAGAAGGGACAATGTTACTATCGTTTTACCACACTTGTGCTGCAAAGTAGCACCATGATCTTCATAGTAGAGAGTCTCTCATGTTATCACTTTCATATACTAGTGGGAATTTTTCATTATAGAACTTGGCTTGTATATTACAATGATGGGCTTCCTCAAAAAATTGCCCTAGGTCTTCATGAGCAAGCAAGTTGGATGCACACCCACTTAGTTTCTTTTTGAGCTTTCATCTACTTATAGCTCTAGTGCATCCGTTGCATTGCAATCCCTACTCACTCACATTGATATCTATTGATGGGCATCTCCATAGCCTGTTGATACGCCTAGTTGATGTGAGACCATCTTCTCCTTTTTGTCTTCTCCACAACCACCATTCTATTCCACCTATAGTGCTATATCCATGGCTCACGCTCATGTATTGCATGAAGATTGAAAAGGTTTTGAAAAAGTTAGAGTATGAAACAATTGCTTGGCTTGTCATCGGGGTTGTGCATGATTTAAATACTTTGTGTAGTGAAGATGGAGCATAGCCAGACTATATGATTTTGTAGGGATAACTTTCTTTGGCCATGTTATTTTGAGAAGACATAATTGCTTTATTAGTATGCTTGAAGTATTATTATTTTTTATGTCAATATAAACCTTTGTCTTGAATCTTTCTAATCTGAATATTCATACCACAATTAAGAAGATTTGCATTGAAATTATGCCGAGTAGCACTCCGCATCAAAAATTATCTTTGCAAGTCTCTTCGAATTATCCGTTTGGTTTGGCCAACTAGATTGGTAGTTCTTGCCATGGGAGAAGTGCTTAGCTTTGGGTTCGATCTTGCGGTGTCCTTACCCAGTGACAGAAGGGGCAGCAAGGCACGTATTGTATCGTTGCCATCGAGGATAACAAGATGGGGTTTATTTCATATTGCATGAATTTATCTCTCTACATCATGTCATCTTTCTTAAGGTGTTACTCTGTTTTTAACTTAATACTCTAGATGCATGCAAGATAGCGGTCGATGAGTGGAGTAATAGTAGTAGATGTAGAATCGTTTCGATCTACTTGTCATGGATGTGATGCCTATATACATGATCATACCTAGATATTCTCATAACTATGCTCAATTCTGTCAATTGCTCAACTGAATTTGTTCACCCACCGTAGAATACTTATGCTCTTGAGAGAAGCCACTAGTGAAATCTATGGCCCCCGGGTCTATTCTCATCATATCAATCTCCATTACTTTAATCTTGCTTTGCTTTTTTACTTTGCCTTTACTTTTTACTTTGCATATTTATACCAAAAATATTATATCTATCAGATCTCACTCTCGTAAGTGACCGTGAAGGGCTTGACAACCCCTAATTGCGTTGGTTGCGAGTAGCTATCGCTTTGTGCAGGTACGAGGGACTTGAGCGTGGGCTCCTACTGGATTGATACCTTGGTTCTCAAAAACTGAGGGAAATACTTACGCTACTCTGCTACATCATCCCTTCCTCTTCGGGGAAAACCAACGCAAGCTCAAGACGTAGTAGCTCCTTCTGCCATAGGCATGGAGTCTTCCTCCGTTATTTCATCCACCATCACCCTAGCATATCCTTCTGGAATCAGCCGACAGTGAAAAGTTGCGTCGGGTTCAGTAGGAAAAACAGAGCCAACAGCGCCTTCACCTTCTAATTCATCCATTGCATGCGTCATAAGGTGGCAATTTTGAGACTCCGTGATAGCATCCACGGGATAGCTGGCAGGAGCCGTCAAGACATGCTCCGGCTGAAGTAGCTCGGTGGAAGCCATGCTGCTTATCCGCTGAGCTGGCGGGGTTGCTTCAGGGGATGCTTCGGTAGTTCGTTTGCTGCGATTTGCTTCTCGTTCCTCTATCGCTTGTACCCTTGCATGCAGCGCCTGCATTTGGGTCTGCTGCACTTTTTCCTCCTCTCCTGGCATTTGTAACCGCCTGCATCCGAAAAACCAGCCTTCCACGAAACGGAGCCTGGCATGCCTCGTGTCCGTCCAGGGTGCTTAGGATTCCCGAGGGACATTGTGAGCTCGTCGTTCTCTCTGTCTGGAACGAACGTCCCTTGCTGCGCTGCATCGATATAGTGCTTTAGCTTCTTGACTAGTATGTTCATTTGCTCGTCCGTCCAAACGCATTTCCCTGATACAGGGTCCACGGTTCCGCCAGCCCCGAAGAACCAAGTCCGGTAACGGTCTGGCCAGTTCATTGTCTCTGGTTTGATCCCTTTATCAAGCAGATCATTCTCAGCCTTGGCCCACTTAGGAGGACCTTTATACTGCTTCGGAGGCATGTCGTCTTTTTTGTGCAAATGTTGCAGGTCCTCCCGTGCCTCAGGTGTATATTTTGTCTTCCCGTACATGCCCAAGAAGCCTAGCAGGTTCACGCAAAGGTTCTTCGTCACGTGCATCACGTCGATTGAAGAGCAGACCTCTAGGTCTTTCCAGTAGGGTAGGTCCCAAAATATAGATTTCTTCTTCCACATGGGTGTGTGTCCCTCAGCGTCATTCGGAACAGCTAGTCCGCCGGGACCCTTTCCAAAGATTACATGTAAATCATTGACCATAGCAAGTACATGATCACCGGTACGCATGGCGAGCTTCTTCCGGTGATCTGGGTCGCCTTTGAAATGCTTGCCTTTCTTTCGACATTGATGGTTGGTCGAAAGAAATCGATGATGGCCCAGGTACACATTTTTCCTGCATTTGTCTAGGTATATACTTTCAGTTTCTTCTAAACAGTGCGTGCATGCGTGGTATCCCTTGTTTGTCTGTCCTAAAAAGTTACTAAGAGCGGGTCAATCGTTGATGGTTACAAACAGCAACGCGTGCAGGTTAAATTCCTCCTGTTTGTGCTCATCTGACGTACGTACACCGTTTCCATTCCACAGTTGTAAAAGTTCTTCAACTAATGGCCTTAGGAACACATCAATGTCGTTGCCGGGTTGCTTAGGGCCTTGGATGAGAATTGGCATCATAATGAACTTCCGCTTCATGCACATCCAAGGAGGAAGGTTATACATACATAGAGTAACAGGCCAGGTGTTGTGATTGTTGCTCTGCTCCCCGAAAGAATTAATGCCATCCGCGCTTAAACCAAACCATACGTTCCTTGGGTCACTTGTAAAATCAGGCCAGTACTTTCTCTCGATTTTTCTCCACTGCGACCCGTCAGCGGGTGCTCTCAACTTCCTGTCTTTATTACGGTCCTCACTGTGCCATCGCATCAACTTGGCATGCTCTTCGTTTCTGAACAGATGTTTCAACCGTGGTATTATAGGAGCATACCACATCACCTTCGCAGGAACCCTCTTCCTGGGGTGCTCGCCGTCAACATCACCAGGGTCATCTCGTCTGATCTTATACCGCAATGCACCGCATACCGGGCATGCGTTCAGATCCTTGTACGCACCACGGTAGAGGATGCAGTCATTAGGGCATGCATGTATCTTCTGCACCTCCAATCCTAGAGGGCATACGACCTTCTTTGCTGCGTATGTACTATCGGGCAATTCTTTATCCTTTGGAAGCTTCTTCTTCAATATTTTCAGTAGCTTCTCAAATCCTTTGTCAGGCACAACATTCTCTGCCTTCCACTGCAGCAATTCCACTACGGTACCGAGCTTTGTGTTGCCATCTTCGCAATTGGGGTACAGCCCTTTTTTGTGATCCTCTAACACGTGATCGAACTTCAGCTTCTCCTTTTGACTAATGCATTGCGTCCTTGCATCGACAATGACCCGGCGGAGATTATCATCATCGGGCACATCGTCTGGTTCCTCTTGATCTTCAGCAGCTTCACCCGTTGCAGCATCATTGGGCACATCGTCTGGTTCCTCTTGATCTTCACCAGCTCCCCCCGTTGCAGCATCACCGTATTCAGGGGGCACATAGTTGTCATCGTAGTCTTCTTCTTCGACGTCTTCCATCATAACCCCTATTTCTCCGTGCCTCGTCCAAACATTATAGTGTGGCATGAAACCCTTGTAAAGCAGGTGGGAGTGAAGGATTTTCCGGTTAGAGTAAGACCTCGTATTCCCACATTCAGTGCATGGACAACACATAAAACCATTTTGCTTGTTTGCCTCAGCCACTTCGAGAAAATCATGCACGCCCTTAATGCACTCGGAGGTGTGTCTGCCACCGTACATCCATTGTCGGTTCATATACGTGCATTATATATAATTAAGTGTCTCAAAAACCATTATAGAACATCATGAATAGATAATTAAGTGACCAAATTAATAGAAGTTCATCATCACATTAAAACCAAAGTACATACATAGTTCTCATCTAACAACATATAGCTCTCCAGAGCATCTAATTAATTAAACCATACATTGAAACTATGTAAAACATTTCAATGCGAAAACAAATGTGATCATAATCGCAACCAAGGTAACAATTGATCCAATGGCATAATGATACCAAGCCTCGGTATGAATGGCATTTTCTAATCTTTCTCATCATCAACCGCATTGCATCCATCTTGATCTTGTGATCATCGACGACATTCGCAACATGCAACTCTAATATCATCTTCTCCTCCTCAATTTTTTTATTTTGTCCTTCAAGTAATTGTTTTCTTCTTTAACTAAATTTAACCTCTCGACAATAGGGTCGGTTGGAATTTCCGGTTCAACTACCTCCTAGATAAATAAAATCTATGTCACGTTGGTCGGCATAATTGTCATAAACAATAAATGAACCAAATAGTTATAAAAAGATAATATATACCACATCTGTCAGGGCCCTGACTCAATGTCACATCGATCTAGCCTGTAACACCTCATATCACTTTGCGGCCTCACGCACGGTATCCCCACGGGTGTCGCCTTACCTTTTCCCGGGACCGTTTGCGCCTTTTGGCTCACGTATATGATAGTGTCGCTAGCATCCATATGATAAGGAGCCCGGGCTGACATGACTAGTCGTAAACCCAAAGTGGCACAGACTTACAGGGACAGGAATCCATGACCCAGCATCGAACGTGTCGGTCATCAGCAAGTGGGTCCGGGCTGTAGCACTAGGCTAGCAGGACTCCGGTAAACCGGGCTGTAGCGGGCTAACAGGACTCCGGTACTCAATGCGTGACATTTCCCCGAAGGGACAGACACAGGAACGAAGAAGGACACATGCCGGCCAGCCTAAGTGTTCTGGAGCAGTAGCAAGCTACCATGGCTCAGTGGTAACACTAGGAGACATTTCCCGGTAAGAGAGGCTACTAAAGATAAACAACTAGATAGTCAGATCCCACACATACCAAGCATTTCAATCATACACACAATATGCTCGATATGTGCAAATACAACAAGGCATCACAACATGACTCTACGACGCAAGTACTTTATTTAAGGCTCAGAGAGCCATACGTATCATACACATAAGTACGGGTCACACGACCCAGCATTCAAGTCATACAGTCATACAAACCAGCGGCGGAAGTAACTTGTCTGAGTACAGACAACTAGTAAATAAAAGAGGCTTGGAAAGCCTAGCTATACTACGTGGTCCTTCACAAGCTCAGGATCACCACCTGGGCCTTAGCCTACTCATTGATGTCAACGTCTACGAAGAACCCATCAGAAGGGGTTGCAGCGTCTTCTGTAAAAAATGTAAATTGTAGCAACATGAGTACAAAGGTACTCAGCAAGACCTACATCAGATCCTACATACATGCACATTATCAAGAAGGGTTGGTGGAGTTATTGCAGCAAGCCAGCTTTGACTCTTGGCTAGGCTATCCTACGAGACTCCAGCTTGAAATGGTTTTGCGCACACGAGTCCACTACTCACCACTTCAATACACTACCGAGGATCCACCTCCGTCTTCCTACGGAAGAGCCATCCTCGGCACTCACACTTGTCTTGAGGCTTTTAGTAGTTTCCATTTACTTGTCTATGAACTGTATAGGCAACCAAGTAGTCCTTTATCGCGGACGCGGCTATTCGAATAGATCATGATAACCCTGCAGGGGTGTACTTCTTCATACACGCTCTCACCACTTACCGTCGTTTACATGACATGTACTCGGCAACCTTCAAGCGGAAGCCCAACGTGGGTGTCGGCCACGACCTACCTAATCACCTAAGTCTCTAATCCAGGTTTATCGCCTATCCAGGTTCCATCCGCAGGGAGTCCGGCCGAGGTTTCCCATACGGCCCCGAACGATGTGTACAGGGTTCCCGAGATACCTAACGGGTATTCGGTACACCGTGCCACGTACCTACCGCATCACAACCCACCCCTACGGTCAGCGCTGTCCACGGCCTCCAGTAGGCTACAAACACCAGAAACTACTTGCAACTCCTGGACAGAGAACTAGGGTGAATAAGAAGCCAAGAGGGTCCATTGGTTTCGGGCCCAATGCATGGTAGTAGCTGAATCTTAAATCACACATACAGATCTCAGTGCTTAAGGACGGCTTCAATGAAACAACCCACCATGTACTCCTACATGGCCTCTCATCGATACCTTTACCAAATCGTGTTCACCACACCACTCTCATTACCGACATAATCATTTCACTCGAGCCCATCACCCAGATGAAACAGACCTGACACGACTCTAAGCATAGCAGGCATAGCAAGGTAGGAACAACACATACCACTACTAGGAAAAGGGCTATAGATGGAAATGACACTAATGGCGCACCAGACTTGTGGTGCGCCATTAGTATATACTAATGGCGCACCACCTTCTGATGCGCCATTAGTGTTGAAACTACTAATGGCGCACCCTGCCGACGGTGCGCCATTAGTACCAATTTTTTTTTGAACTAGTGCGCCTGTCCAAACATACTAATGGCGCATCCACTGGTGGTGCGCCATTACTAGATGTAACTAGTAATGGCGCACCAGCCAGAAGGTGCGCCACTAATGTTATTTTTTTTATTATTGTTTTTATTCCTTTTTTTGCAAAAGTACTAATGGCGCACCACCGGGGGTGCGCCATTAGTAACCTGGATTACTAATGGCGCATTTGCTGCTGGTGCGCCATTAGTAAGTGGGCAGCAACAAGATATTTTGGACAGCCTCTCCTCCCACACTCACTTTCTCCCCACTTCATTCTCTCCACCGCCTCCTCCTTGTCTCGGGTGCCTCCTCTTTTTCACCTCATTTCCACCATAGATTCATTCAAATTAAGTGGTTAAGTTACCTTGTTTTGCTAGGTAAGTAAGGGGGGAAGCTATATTTATGTTGTTCTCCCTACAACAATGTGCACATGCACTTTTTATGGCCTAGCTAGATCTATGTATGTTCGTGGTGTTGCATATGTTTGTGGTGTTGCATATGTGTTTGTGTTTGGAGGTGTACCGGTATTTGAAATGCGATAGTTGCCAATATTTTGCCGGAATGTTGATTCATTTCCGTTTCGGCGAGAATTTTGGCATTAAGCATTCTTTTTGGTCCTATTTTTAGGGAAAGTCAAGCCAAATTTTTTCTTGGTTCTAAAATATCATTTTGCTCTACCCCGCAGGCGACCATGGTCCACGATGACCGAAGGCATCGTGAATAGGTTTTTGAGGTCCGCGAAGGCCGAGATGCTTCAAAAGAACGAGACGGAGATAAGATGTCCGTGTCGAAGATGCAAGCTGAATAGCCTTATTGCGGACCTGGATTCCGGGCAGGTGCGGGACCACCTGCTCTTGCGTGGTTTCATGGATGGCTATAGGTGGCAAGGTGATGAAGATGACTACGAAGTCGTCCATGGGGGCCGGGCAAGAAATGAGGAAGGGCAGCAAGACAACCACCGCGGCTCGGGGGGGCGAGAAGACGAAGAATCCCCAGGAGATGATCACGACGGTGATGCTGTACATAGTCATCATGTAGAAGATGCAGGACATGATGATGATGCCGGCGGAGCAGACGACGCTGGACCATCGATGGGCTGGGTGCAGGACCCTCATATTCAAGAGCTGCTTCTCAAGCAGACGGATAACGCAAGAGCTGCCGCCCGAGAGAAAGCCAAGATGGATCAACTTGAGTTAGACGCGGTTACTCCATTGTATGAAGGATGCAGGCCCGAGGATACCCGCCTGAAAGTAACGCTCATGGCTCTGGAGATGAAGGTAAAACACAAAATGACCGACGCATGCTTCGACGAGAACATGTCATTCTGGCACGAACGTCTTCCCAAGGGGAACAAGTGCCCGACCAGTTTGGAGGAGGCGAAGAAAATCGTGTGTCCTCTGGATTTACTGCACGTGAAATACCATATGTGCATGAACAATTGCATCATTTATCGGGACGAGCACGCGGAGTCTACCATATGTCCGGTGTGCGGTGTCACTCGATACAAGAAGAGGAAGAAAGCTCCTCGAAAAGTGGTGTGGTACTTTCCGATCACGCCTCGTCTGCAGCGGTATTTCGTGGACCCTAAGGTAGCAAAGCTCCTGCGTTGGCATGCGGATAGGGAGGAGAAGAAGCGAGAAGATGACGCAAATGATCCGGAGATAGATAAAAAAGACAAGATGCTGAGTCACCCTAAGGATGCGAGCCAGTGGCAAGCGTTGAACTTCGAATACCCAGAATTTGGGAACGATCCAAGGAACATCATCCTGGGCGCGAGCACCGATGGAGTCAATCCGTTTGGCAGCCAGAGAAGCACACATAGCACCTGGCCTATGTTCGTGTGGATGTACAACCTTCCCCCCTGGTTGTGCATGAAGAGGAAGTACATTCACATGAGTATGCTAATTGAAGGGCCGAAACAACCAGGGAACGACATCAATCTGTATCTGGGGCTGCTGAAAGAGGAGATTGACACGCTGTGGAAAACGCCAGCCAATACGTGGGACGCTGCAGAGAAAGAATATTTCCCTATGAGAGCCGCACTGCTCACGACGGTGCACGACTATCTCGGTTACGGATATCTTGCGGGGCAGGTAGTCCACGGATTTTTTGGATGCGTAAGGTGCATGGATGACACAACGTATCGCCAGCTAGATAGAGATCCCGGGTCTTCGAAAACCGTGTTCATGGGACATCGAAGGTGGCTTCGCGACGATGACCCGTGGAGGAAATGCAAGGATCTGTTCGATGGTGAAACCGAACCCCGAAAACGCCCGTGTACGAGGAGCGGCGAGGAAATAGACAAGCTGTTGAAAAATTGGAAAGACTGCCCACTGCCGGGAAAGAAGCAAAAGGCGCCAGAGCCGCTGCTGAAGGTATGGAAAACGAGGTCTGTTTTCTGGGACTTGCCGTACTGGAAGATCCACCGTGTGCCTCATAGCCTTGATGTCATGCATATCACGAAGAACGTGTGCGAGAGTCTGCTTGGTACCCTGCTCAACATGCCAGAGAGGACCAAAGATGGGCCGAAAGCAAGGGCAGACTTGAAATCAATGGGCATCAGGCAGGAGCTTCACGCTATATATGATGATGATGATGATGATGATGATGATGATGATGATGATGATGATGATGATGATGAGGCGAAGCAGGACACAGAAAGTCGTCGCAAAGGCAAAAAGGCCAAGAAGACCGGAAATGACTACCCTCCCGCGTGCTTCACTCTAAGTCATGAGGAGATCGAGCAGTTTTTCACCTGCCTCCTAGGAGTAAAACTTCCTTACGGTTACACGGGGAAGATAAGCAGATACCTAGACCCAGCAAAGCAGAAGTTCAGCGGGATGAAGTCTCACGACTGTCACGTGCTGATGACGCAGATACTTCCAGTTGCAATCCGTGGGATCATGGACACGCACGTCCGTGAAACGCTATTTGGCCTATGCAACTTCTTCGACGTCATCTCTCGGAAGTCGATTGGCGTGAGGCAACTCAGAAGGCTACAGGAAGAGATCGTGGTGATACTATGCGAGCTTGAGATGTACTTCCCGCCCGCATTCTTCGACGTTATGGTGCATCTGCTGGTCCATATAGTGGAGGATATCATCCAACTCGGGCCGACGTTCCTGCACAGCATGATGTCGTTCGAAAGGATGAATGGTGTCATCAAAGGATACGTTCGCAACATGTCACGTCCAGAGGGAAGCATAGCCAGGGGCTTTCTGACCGAAGAGTGCATCTCCTACTGCACGAATTATCTAGGCATCGAGAACCCCGTTGGTCTGCCCGTCAACAGGCACCTCG